>NC_043001.1:88419344-88494344 GCF_006345805.1 Octopus sinensis | reverse complement strand
TTATTCTGAGTTATGTCATAACATAGAATAGAACAGTAAATACAGAGGAGGAGCTGGTTTATTAGAGGAATAGCAGAAAACATTTTAGGGACCCCCCAGTTAGACCTCCTGAATACAATACTTTCCCTGATCATGATTGTTAGGCACAAATCCATACATTCAAAATGAAAGGTAAATAGAATGTTATGGTGTTCATGATTTTCTAACGGCATTAATAGAATGAAGTTATGTGGCCACAAAATAGAATTAAAAGTCAAATCCCAAACTGCACTTGTCACGATTTCAGTTACTCTTTTCAGATACACATATAAACATATCTCCAGATACATAAAAACTTTGTGATATTCTGAGATGTTCTATGAGATTTTATAGATAGGGAATTACTTCCCTTGTTGGACATAGTTAACAGTGCATGACAGGAACTGGGGGAGGTTAATAAATAGTGGACTTCAGGAATGCACTTGAAGAGATTCCTCAAAGTACATTAACATCCAGACATTGATATGCGATGTCCATTGTAGTATTCCTTCATCTACATACTATATTATCTAGATAGCAGTCTAGTTGATCATTCTTTGACATGAATTTGATCCTACCAGTGAAGAAGACATTCTGTCTACTTGATGGAAAAACATCAGAAAGCCTTTTATTGGCTATGATTTGTAGCTGAATTTCTTGTGAAATGCATCGTCTATAAAGATGTTTTTACATATTTCTTACTGCTTCTACAGTTGCATTCTAATTGTAAACAAGCTTTCTCACTTGTAAGTATAAAGCATTTAATTTGCTGGAAGAAAGACTAAGGACAGCTTTAGTGTAATTGATAGCATGTTCTTCTGGGTCAAAGTAGAAGCATGTCTCTTTTCCAGCAGGTTTTTTGCTGCCCATTTTCAATCCAAGGGGTTTTAAACAAAATATATCTACAATCTAATATATAAGATGTACCATTCATCATGACTTGTCTACATATTTTCTCAATACTTGAACATTTGCATTATATATACATGCATATAAATATATGCATGCATGTATACATGTATCTTTTATCTATTGTTCAAGTCATTAGACTGCAGCCATGTTGGGGCACTGCCTTGAAGAATTCAGCACATGTTAACATGTCAGATAAAATGCTTCCCAGCATTTTATCTGTCTGCCTTTCATCCCTTCAGGGTTGATAAAAGATAGTACCAGTCAAGTACTGGGGTCAATGCATTTGATTAAAGTCCCCTCTAAAACTATTGGTTTTATATCAACAGTTCAAACCACCTTTATCATTTTTTTAACTGCTGCTGTTATTACAATGATTATGACAACAGACATGTCTAAGTTCTTTTCAATTTTAAACTAAATAAGAATGATATTTAATGTTTAGTTAATTAACAAGTATTATGTCACTAAGCCTATAATAATGATGTTAATGCAGACACTGCTGATATGTGTAATAATGGGGGAAAGTAGTGAAATCAATATTAATGGTGTTAATAAGAATTACAGCTACTGCTAGTCAACATCATTTATTACCAATCTAAATAAACAAAACAATTATTTAATGAGTTAATAATTTAACATAAAGAAACTGTTTTGCAAGAAGATTGTAATGTTTATTTAAAACACTAATCTATCAAGTTGTAAACAGTTAATGATTCTTAAATTGCATGTTTCTTACTATGCATGCATGCCTGCAAATATGTAGTTCTTTTTTATTGTTTTACTTAAGCCAGTCATTAATTAGACTGAGGCTACACTGATTGCTGGTACACCATCTTGCTAGGTTTAGTTGAATAAATTAACTCCAGTACTTATTTTGAGTCTGGTATTATCCTGTGGTCTCTTTGTCAAACCACTAACTTATGGGGATATAAACAAACCAACACCAGTTGTCTAGTAGTGGGGAGACAAATGCAAAGGTGTGCACACACACACACACAAAGATGAGCTCCTATTCAGTTTCCATCAACCAAAGTCACTCAAAAAGCATTGGTCAGCTTGGGGCTATTTTGGAAGACACTTGCCAAAGAGGTTACACAATAGGACTGAACTTAAAACAATATAGCTGTGAAGTGAACTTCTACACACACAGCAATTCCTCTCTCTCTTTCACACACACACACACACACACACTATCTCTCACTCTCACTAATTTTGTTATTCTCAAGCTTCTTTACTAAAAGATTATCCATGCATACACATATATACACACACACAATCATTTTATTGACAGTAAAGTTTAAGTTTCATTAGTGGAGGGTTAGTCAAATTGTAGGGTGGAAACCTGCTCTTAATGGAAAGAAGAAATTGATCAGAATGAGAAGGTTTAATAATTGAGAAACTGTATACATGTGTATGTATATTCATTTTCATTTCTGTATGTCTGTATATGTTCATACATGTTATTTGGAATACATGTGTGTGCATTTGTACACACACATGTATTTATGTTTGTGTGTGCATGGATGGATGGATAGATATGTGCATACTAATATTCATCTTTATAAGTAGCCAGATATCTTCCTGTGGGCGGTTTTCTGTTAGTGTTCATTCATTCATAATTTTTTTACTCTGCATTTGAAACCTTCCAATGAAGTTTTTTAATGAAATCTTCTATCTTCTGCAATAAGCTCTTAAAATATGTCCTTTGGCTGGGTATGCATTTGGAGGACTTTGTTGGAAGGCTAACCATTTTGATAAATTTGTTGGCAGCAATAACCTGCTAAATAATTTGAGTTTTAAACTAAGAACCCCCACATAAACTCCTTATCCCCTGTGAATAGGATCTTTAGACATGAATTAAAAATATTAAATTCAGAAGTTTCACAACAGATTCCAAATGGGTATCTTGAATAGTTGGAAGTCATTAGATAATCAAATGAATTGTCCTTCAAATCAGTTAAAACTAAAAATCTTTATCAAATAGATTACAAAACATACAACTTTACCACCAGGTCCATCCATAATCAGTGTGGAAAACTTAATTGGCACTTATTTAATGACAGCAACAACTAGGTGGGGAAATAACTTCTGAACTATTCCTCAATGACCACACAAAACACTTATTGCCTACAGAACTCATGAGCTCAACAAGATTGATATAGGAATGATAAATAAGTATATCCTTGGTAAAATAATACCAAATGTACAAAGAAGCTAAAACAATTAGTTCTTTGGAATGGCTAAACATATGTAATCAAATGCTTTACAGCAATTCCCAATAAATATAGATACAAATGTTTCCAGTTTGTGACTGTTACACATCAATAACCTTATCTAATCAATTACACTAAATCCATTACTATCATGGAAAAAAGAAACTGAAATCCCTATGTATGCATAAAAGATAGTAGTTCATCCTAACAAACAGTAAGAAATCCTATGACCCTTTTCATAAACTATAGGTACCCAGGATTAAGTGAAAAGAAGCAACCCTATTTTTACTGATACCTGGGCACCTAGTCATATCAAAAGGAGTTACATTTTCCATAGAATGAAAACAGACTGTCTTTATAGGAATGAGAGCTCTTAATCCTAAATGACATTAACTCATTTAGGGGGGGGGTGACCCTTCAAAACTTTGTTAAGGACTAAATTTACGAGGGAAAAAAACCCTTCAATAATTCTTTAAAGACAAACGTTTCTGAATATGTAGATACTACTCTGGATCTCTTTATTGCCTATGCCGCAAATCCAATGAAACAATTAACCCATAGATATTCCAACCAGTTCTGACAATATAAACCACCACATCCTAAACAATTCATGTAGGCTTCCCAAATATCATCTAACAAACGAATTTTTAACAATGTATCTCAGTTAAGATTTGACCACCAGTAGTAGCTTTAAGGATAAAATGTATTACACAGCAACACCTACACCTTGCCCCAGTAAAAGCTAGATAGGAAATGAAACATAATCTGGTACTACTTAAATTTAATATTACAATCAATACACCAGTTGTTTAGAACTTGCTTAAGCTCCTTGAAAAACATTTCCCTCAAACTACAAAACACCAGGTACAAAACAAAAATACTATCATACTTTCGTACCCTATTACCCCAAATTTTAACTACTATTAGCATATCATACATAATTCTAAACTTATAGAACACAAAATCACGAATCAATAAAGCATCAATCTGTGCAACTGCCCTGTAGCTTCTAACTACACAATTGGGGTTTGTGTGTACAAATGACTGGTTACTACTAAAGACAACACAGAAGCTTGCATTGGAAGGGCCTCAAACCCATTTAAATCATGATTTTATTTGCATATGCATTCCTTTAAAAATCATGACAAGCAAACTTCTTTGGTTTCATACATTTGGCCATTATGGATAATTCAATACCAGATCAACATAAATAGAACATTTTATCTAGAGCTAAAGCATATGAGGAGAATAATAACCTGTAATCTTTGTACAATGAAGGGCTTGCATATTTTTGGCAAAGGCACCTTTATTCAACAGCCATTCAGAAAAGATTCCAAACAGCATACACAGAAAATTTAAGTTGTATAGATTTTACAAGCTGACAGTCTTCCACATCACTATCAACGGCCTACATATCCATATGCATGCATGTTTCAAATATCATTCTTTCCATGATTGATTCTATTCCTAGAAAACGTCATGTTTTTAATTCTTCTCACTAATAGTTTTCACCTTCACCAATATTAACAATTGTAAATCCATCAATATTAACTCTAGATCGATGTGCGTGACCATTAGTATTGCTTTGTTTTGTTCTGACTTTGTTTAGCTTACCATGTTAACAGATTTCATTCACTTTTCAATTTTGTTTCATTCTTAGTAGACATTCTGAAGAGTATTTATGAAATAGTTTTATCATCTTCTACATGTCATTCTCATCAAATAAGAGAAAAAAGAACAAACTTCCTTTCAGTCTATATTGGTAGTGTATTGAATACTTTCTATTCAACAGTGGCTACTTCTATTACTACCAATAAATTTTATTGCTTTTATATGTGTGGGTGTATGCAAGTATATATATATATATATATATATATATATATATATATTGTCAATCAGATATATTCAATCAGAATACAGTATATTGAATTTCGAATAAGTGCTCTTGGTAGGGAAATGTCTAAAACCTTAAAGGTATTTAGACATTTAATAAGAGCAATTATATATTATAAAGAAGGACCAGGAAAAATTACATTAAAAAATCATCACAGAAGATTTATGTCCAAAATAATATTGTATTAATAGATAGATATATAAAATATGATTATTTAAGAAGTTTAAAATATCCTACGATCATTTGATGAATGTATTACCCTTCAAAATGTAATCTAAAATTGATAATCATTATTAGGTAATACATTTACTCGTCAGAGAAAAAGGGTGAATTTCTGTGTAGTCAATCGAATGCTATGCCTGTGTGTGTGTATGTGTGTATATATATATATATTATATATATATATATATATATATATATATATATATATGTCTGCTTGGGTATGTATATTTCTGTATGCATGTATGTGCATCAGCATATGTGTGAGAAGTGTGCGTGTTTTGTCTGAATTTTTGAGGTGAGGAGTAATTGTCATTATACAACCAGACAACGGAATAGTGAATATAGGTATTGAGTAGATGTAAAGAATTAAATATAGTTATTTACTTAGTGGATGTAGGTTCAATCTTTAGGTCAGTCAATGTATATATACTCTGGTTCAAGCAGAACAAGCAAGTTGCATCACAGAGATGAGGAGCATAACTAATAGGAGCATATCCCTGATGTGGACAATGACATATGAGCATTCTAACTCCCATATACTTAATAAAGGGTTTGATTTGAAATTTAGAAAATATTACAGAACACAACAGACACCTGAAGGGTAAAGGGATCACCAACCAAAATATTTTGGTGACTACAATAGCCAAGACAAAAACATTACTCTGATTATATTAATAATAAACCTTTCTATTACAGGCACAAAGCCTGAAATTTGTGGGGAGGAGGTAGGTTAATTATATTGACTCAGTATATAACTGGTACTTATTTCATTGACCCCAAAAGGATGAAGGACAAAGTAGACCTTGGCAGAATTTGAACTCAGAATGTAAGGCTGGATGAAATGCTGCTAAGCATTTTGACTGGTGTGCTTATGATTCTGCTTGCTCAGCACCATAATAATAATCCTTTCTACTCTAGGCACAAAGCCTGAAATTTTTAGGGTGTGGGTGAGTTGATTACATTGACCCCAATACGTAATTGGTACTTATTTCATTGACCCCAAAAGGATGAAAGGTAAAAATCGGCCTCAGCAGAATTTGAACTCAGAACATAAAGAAATGCTACTAAGTATTTTATCCAGAGTGCTAACAATTCTGCCAGCTCATAGCAATGATGATGATGATGATGATGATGACTGTTTAAATCTAGGCACAAGGCCAGCAATTTTGGGAGAGGTGGTCAGTTCACTGTACATGACTGGCATTTCATTTTGTTCTCAGAAAGCTTGGAAGGCAAATGTGACTGAGTCTGGATTGAACTCACAATGTACAGTGTATAAACAAACATCATAAGGCATTTTGTCTAACAATTTCTGACTCCAAATTCCATTCACAAGTTATTGGTCAACCTGAATCTATGGTAGAAGGTACATGTTTAATGTGCTATGTAGTTAAATCAAACCTGGAACCTCATGGTTAAGAAACAAACTTACATTGAGAATAGCTTTAAAAAATAAATCACAATTTGCATAGTGAATAAGTAGGAGAAGAGTAAACTAATGGGCTTTTCCATAATATATCACATCAAAAAGAAATTACAAGAAAGAAACTAAAAGAAAGTACACACATTTATCAAATATGTATTTCTAGCTAAGATGTTTGGTCGATAACTATCAGAGCCTTCTTCATATATCATTCTGTGGTTGTCACTGTGAGCAATGATTCTCTAGTTGCAAGATATTTTTTTGAATTTAAAACACTATGTCCTAATGAAAACAAAATCAGTACAAATTATAGCAGAGAGCAAGAAAGAGTGAGCGAGTGAGTGACAAAGAAAAAGACAGAGTTGTAAAATATTAAGATGCTAACTGCTGTTAGGTTTGTCCACTATATAATTTATACATTGCTCTTCAGCAACTGAAACATTTAAAATGGAAACCATGTGTTGGAACAGAAATAATCCAAATCCAAATTACAAAGAATCAGTCTGACAACCAGAGTCTGAGTATGACAGATTTCAATCAGAGTTAAAATGGATTAATTTGAAGGCTTATGCATTTGTGACAACACTATTTTGATAGAACTGTCATTCTCTAAGAGTATCCAGTTGTAAAGTTTCATTTTAATTATCCATGGTCCAGAAAACAAAATGATCCAGAAGTTTCTGTGTATTGGGGAAGTGGGGCTGAAAATATAAGCAATATCTCAGCTTTGACACCTGTCCTTTTCTGCCAAAGTTGTACATTTTCCTTGTCTACTTCCACCCTGTTTAACTTCATGTATTAGCCATCATTTTATAACATTCTGTAGTTACATTCTTGTGTAGATTTTATCCCTTTCATGATTTCAGCTGTTAGTTTCCCTCTTCATAACAATTGGTCATTTCAGCCTGTCTAGTAATTTTTGGTTTCTTTCACACCAGAAAACAAACCTTTTTGGCTTTTAGTCATATTTGGTAGTTATTTGAATTAGTTTTCCATTATTCCTTATTAATTTTGCATAGTGGGTACTTTATAACACTAACATATTAGCAGAATAGTTAGAGCATTGGAAATTTGCTGACATTGCGCTTAAATTAGAAATCATCATTTTTTTTTTTTTACTAAAATGTCAGTGAGGTGGCACAATCTTAGCACACCGGACAAAATGCTTGACAGTTTTCCATTCACCTTTGTTCCGAGTTCAAATTCCATGAAGGCCAACTTTACCTTTCATCCTTTTGAGGTCAATGAAATATGTACCAGTGAAGTACTGGAGTTGATGTAGTTGACTAACCTTCTTCCTAAAAATTTCAGGCCTTGCGCCGAAAATATAAAAAATTCTTCTTCTTCTTATTATTATTATGATCATCATTATTATAACTATTACTATTATAGCCAATGGCAGAATTGGTAAAATCATTTTGACAGGATGCCATGCTGTATTTAGTTATGTCTCATATTTCAAGTTGAGGGTAATAAAATACATAGCAGTTAACTTTGAAGTTGATTTAATCAACTCTTCTCTAAAATTCACAGGCCTTGTACATAAATTATAAAGCTTTCTTATTGCCGATACATTTTACAAAGGATAATAATGTGATTTTGAATAAGTTTTGGCTAATTGACTTTATATAAAGGAATCACCTTTGGGAATTAAAATTATTCATCATACAGTAACTAAAATGGATTTGCAGTCGCAGAGGGCAAAGTAGTTACAGTTAATTAAAAAGTAAACATACCATTATTAATTGATAATCATGCAGTGTTACCAAATGGGTAAGTTATAAATAAAGAAAGTCAAAGCACAATTTAAAATAATGTAACATAATAGATCATTGTATAACATTTCAGAAAATCATTTGAGGATTTTAATGTGATGCATACAAAACTGAGTGAAATAATTTTATATCACACACCGAATTATTGCATGGGTACAACACTACATTGTTATGTGTATGTATGTGTGTGTGTTTGTTTGCTTACATTTGTACTCTACAAAAGCTGTGACCTGTGAGCAGTGCTGCTGCTGTTGTCACTTCTGTCAACAAATCATCCACTCACTTTGCATCTTTGAAGACATGAAATGAAAGCTCTCTTACTTGAAAAGCAAGTAAGGGTTTCTGACAGGAAGGAGATCTGAAGGTGAAACAATTCCTCAATAATATATTCATCTAACCCATGCTGGCATGGAAAATCATCATGATCATCATTTAACCTCCATTTTCCATGCTGGCATGGGTTGGATGGTTTGACAGGAGATGTCAATGAGTGAAAGAACAAATTTCACCCATCTCTGCTATAGCTGCTTAGTGCAGGTAAAGCTTTGCTGACAACTGCTATCATACTGAATAGTGCCCACTTCAGATAATATATTTTGGAGGTTTCTACACCCTAAAATGTACATGAAGACCACTTAGCTACATTGATGCTACTGGCAGAGAAATGCAACATGAAATTGGGAACCCAAGCTAATATGGATAGGGGTACAAAGATTCCTGGAACTGCATGGTGGAATGCATATTGATGAAGTAGTAGAGGTTTATCCCAAATGTAGTATGCCAGAGCAAGTGCAGGACATTATTTAATGGCATCCCTAATGCCAGGGTCAATTTTTGCTTACATCCTAAGTTGATAAAATTAAGTTGATTATACCTACACCCAACAATAAATGTGAGGCACATTGTACTAATTTAATGGATTGGCAGAATTGTTAGTGTCAGACAACATACCTTGCAGTGTTTAGTTACAACCTTTTATGTTCTGAGTTCATATCCCACCACAGTCAACTTTGTTTTCATTCTTCTAAGGTCAAGTACTGGGCAGGGTGGGGGATTTAACTGAGTAATTCATACCTCATAGCAAAGAACAAAAAATGATGGCCTCCTGTCTATGTTAGAAATTATTGGTGGAAGAATCATAAGCGTTGGGAAAATGCTTTGTGGAATTTATTCCAGCATTTTACCTTCTGAATTTAAACCTTTCCAAGGTCATTTGTTTTGCACCTTTTCAGGGATGATAAAATAAAGCATTAGTCAAGAACTACTGTTGATGGTTTTGACTGCTCCCCATCCTCTCAAAATTTCCAGCTTGGTGCCTAATACATATTATTATTATTATTATTGTTATTATTATTATATCCAGCTGGCAGAATCATTAAGCATGCTGGATGAAACGCCACTAAGCATTTCGTCCTTCTTTACGTTCTGAATTCAAATGCTGCTGAGGTTGACTTTGTCATCTTTTCAGGATCAATAAAGTAAGTACGAGCCAAGCACTGGGTTGATGTAATCAAGTAGCCCCTTCGCCAAATTTTCAGAAATTATTATTATTCAGTAAAAGCTGACTTAAGGGAGTAAACAACTAAACTGAAGGCAATAAAGCATTCAGTTCAAAGTTTATGCAATTATTATTTTTATTTAACCACTGATGAAAATATAACCTAATAATATGCTGGATTCAATACCTGTTGCATCAGATCCCACGGACAATGAATTGTATGAAATAGCAAAGTACTAGACAATATATTAGTTTCTAATTATGTCACTTTTCATTTTGGCTTCGAAACCCAGTGGAGTTAATTTTGCATTTCATACTTCAGGAATAAATTATATATCTATAACATTGCCAAAATTATATCTCAAAGACTAAATCTTTTCTATGGAGCCAGAAAAATGCTTCGGGTCTCAGTAGTTGATGACATTAGACAAAGCTCATGTAAGACGCAGTGATATATAATTTATATACCTGAGATAGAACAAATGCTACACACATAAACATCCTTGATCACATTTAATTTATTCATACACAGCTACATTGAGGAACACCCCCCCCCCCAAACACACACACACAAAGTCACAGCTCATAGAAAAACAGTGTCATTTGTTTGCATGAAAACATGTTCAGTAACTGATGTGTTCATGTCTCGAATATCTCAAAGGTGAACTTTTACCATGGTTGGTAACAAGTAAAGGTTGGTGACAAGAATCCAGTCATCGAAAATTTGTTTCAATGAATTTTACATAAACCACGCAAGTATGAAAATGTAGATGTAATGATGACATCTATATTTATAAATATCTATATTCATAAATATAAACCTCTTCTTATTCACCAAAAGCGATAAATTAGGGAACTCAATACAAATGTAGAGAGTATTCTTTAATACATTATAACTGAAAAGCTCCATATATGTAGATATAAATATATCTATATATTTATATACACACTTACACACACACACATATAGACACAGTGAACCCTCACTAAATGATAACAGGAGAAGCATATTTCTTTTAGTGGACCATCCAGGATAATCAATGGTAAGGGTTAGTATTGTATACACATATGATACTGAAAAAATATAGTGTATGCTGAACATGATAAAAAGTAACAAAATTACAGAAACTACTGTAAGCATCACATAACTATACAAATCATATGCATATATAGCTTATGAAATTATTTAACATTACTGGAAGAAAAAAATTAAAAAGTTAATACCATAAATGGTTAATTTCATTTAATTTCAAATGATCTTGATGTGATAGTAAAGATACAGAAGATAACTTGCCATTATGAATTACTAGATCTATGATGTTTCATTGATCCTTTCCCCTTTTCTTGTCAAAATCTGAGGTGACTGAAAAGGGACTGAATCACCAGCAGGTCATCAATATTATCAGTAGACCGAACAGCTTCAGCAAGGTTTGAACAAACTGACTTGAAGAGTCAAATTTCAGTTGTTTACCTGCCGATGTGGTTTCCAGATTATGAATTTCCTTAAGGCTCTAAAGGTGTTCATAATATTGTTGAAAATTAAAAAATCAATTATGAAATCCTGCTGTCAAGATACACTCCTATAATAGTGAGTTTGTAGTTCTTGGGCTATACTTTATCATCTTCATTATCACTATCTCAGGTGTTACAGCAAGAACTTCATCAGTTATTTCTTCTTTGGTTAATACTTGCTATCCAGGATCACTCCCAATGTTTACTAGCCAGGTTCTGATGTTCTCCTGTGTGACATCTGTTTCACTTGTCTGCTAAAGTACACAATGTAAATACCCAACCTCAAATCTTTTAAAATCTTACAGAAGTTTCTTTGTTTAGTTTTTTAAGCTGTGGCTGCATTGTTGAGGTAACAATAGAGGGCAACATGTACGTTATTTTACTATTATTGCTGACAAATGGGTGAACAGATGCACTGTCCAAATTAGTGGCACTTCCAGCTCACCAGTAGAAAGTTGAGGTCATTGTAGGGGTATTTATGCACTGCAGTAATGAAATGGAATAAAAACAAATCATTAAAGATATGCATGTTGAACTACAGTTTCTTGGAATGACAAAATGCACTAGTAGCTAGAGCACTGTTTGCAAACCTCACTGTGCTGATATCTTCCCATCACCACTAACTTTAAATGGTGCACACTGTCAGCAAATGCAACACAACATCAAAAAAATATTTACCTAATTTATGACCAGGTGAAAAGGCTTTATTCTTAAAATCTTAGTTATTCTAAAAGTAGTGAATGCCAATACAACTCAGTTTCATTATCGTTATTTAATTGGGAAATTATGAGCCCTTCATACTTCAGTTAGTTAACCTGTTCCTGAATGGTTCATTTCCTTGGTTGGTACACTTCTTGCTTTACCAAGGGTAATATTATTACTAATTCCACAGTGATTTCTAAATCACCATAATACCAGTCATTAGCTTCAAAACTCTTGTCATCTTTATGCCTGGCTAACATAGCAGCAACACTAGACATTTCTACACCCTAGAAGTTAATAACAGAGGATTACTGACAGATACACCAGATCATTACCTCTCAAGATTTGTATTTTTATAACTTTCTTATGCTTCCTCAACAAATGAAGATTTAGAATTACATTATAATATTTCAAAGAAAATGAAATAAGTTTGTCCTTAGCCTTGCATATGTGTAACCTTGTTCACTTTTTAACAGCATACTCTTCACAAACTCTCACCACCAAAACACCAGCCTCTACAGTCCTTATAGTTTCTGGTTTATAGGCAAGGTGAAAAGCTTCTTTGGATTATTACACTCTTGAAATTGTGATGTAAAAATGCAAGGTTGAAAGATGTGTAGTGAATGAAAATTGACAAATAATACAAGTTGTATCATGTTGTGTATGGTGGCTATTGTTACAGTGTGCACTGTATGTACCACACTGAAACTATTAGTCTTGTATAAATTTTATTCATAAAGAAACATACAAATTTCAGCAACTTTATCCTGTGCTTAATCTTTGTTTCTGAGTGTATACTATAAAACTTGAAAACAAATTACGGCCATTTATATCATGAGACTGCAAGAACTGAATTATTATTAAAAAAATCAATGTTAATTAACAGATTTTCAACAAATTTATACAAAAAAATTTTCCACCATAATAACATATTTCTTATAACAAATAGATTGGATACAGATAGATAGAAGCAGGGAACAGAGAGGATGAATGAATTAAAATACTAGAATTAAGAGTTTATTTAGTTAGATGTGCAGTGTGTATATTTTTAGACATGAGCATAATAAAAGCTAATAATAACTAGAACGAGTCTAGAGGAAATATCACTTGTCTTAGGTCCTTATTTTTGTCACTCTCCTATTATCCCTCCAACTACCCAGTATTTTATAAAAAGGAGCAAAAAAATTAGTTTCCCATTTTGATTTCTGATTGTAATATTGAGTGAGCTTCTTAATAGTTATGATTAATCTACTATTAGTATATAGTACTCAACTAACACATCCACAATATATGCTCTCTTCAACATTGATATTCAAAGATGACCAGGGAAATCAACACTGATAGTCACTCTTCTAGCTTAGATTTATTTCAGTTTATCTGATATCCAATTTAACAGAGTATAATTTAATGCAAGTTCACTACACACACACACACACACACACACACACACAAGTGTGCACATAGGTGCAAAACAAGGTGGAAAAAATGAATGGGAACATGAAACTCTGAATAACAGTTCTGTGATAATTTTGCAGCTTTAATAAAAAAAGTATATACAGATATATATATATAAAATAAACCAGAGAGATTCACTAAAGATGTAAAAAAGATTTAGTCATGAAAATCAACAGCCCTCCAGAGTTAGAGTTTTAAAAACAATCACCATATGCAGTTTGTAGTTTAAGTAGACTTGGACTGTTAAGAAGTCCATCTCTTTAGGCTGGAATAATGTGGGCCTACTAAGAATGACTAGTATTGATATTCCTGAGAGACTAAAATCAATGAAAGTTTGATTGAAATACATTTTTAAAGTGATATTTGCAGTGAGAATGAATTGCCTAACAAGTTAAGTCTACTTGAGAAAAAATATTGGTACTCCAATATTGCTTAATTTATATACCTGTGTGTATATACTCCAATATTGTTTAATTTATATACCTGTGTGTATATATATATATATATTGTGTGTGTGTGTTTGTACATAAACATACACATATATATATATATATATATATATATTATATATATATATATATATATATATATATCAAAAATGGGGAAGGCCAGTTTAATGGATTACCTTAGGTTTCCTATCCATAAAGAGCTTAGCTTTATGGTGTATCATCAGATCCCAACAAGAACCTGTTGGCCCATGGCCTCTTAAACTGGACTTCCCTATTTTTAATATACACTACTTTACATTTTAGAGTGTGCTGCTTCTTTCAGATTTATGTTTTCTGAAAACTCTTTTACTTGTATGTATGTATGTGTGTGTATATATATATATATATATATATATATAGAGAGAGAGAGAGAGAGAGAGAGTAGGCATGGTATGAAATGCTTCTCCAAAATGGCTGTTTGAGACAACTGACACTTCATATTCTTAATATTTTTATATTCTGACAAAAATATTAAGATTCTGACTATTTTACCTGGAGAAAGCTGAATTAGGAATTCACAGTAATTACAGGACATCCCAGAGAGGATTAACTAAGTCAATGTCAAGTTAAAAAATACTAAGATCTAATGTCTGCTGATAATAACATTAATAGTTTCTTATTTCTTTATTGCCCACAAGAGGCTAAACATAGAGGGGACAAACAAGGACAGACAAAGGGATTAAGTCAATTACATCGACCCCAGTGTGTAACTGGTACTTAATTTATCAACCCCGAAAGGATGAAAGGCAAAGTTGACCTTGGTGGAATTTGAACTGAGAATGTAACAGCAGATGAAATACCTATTTCTTTATTACCCACAAGGGGCTAAACACAGAGGGGACAAACAAGGACAGACATAGGTATTAAGTCGATTACATCGACCCCAATGCGTAACTGGTACTTAATTTATCGACCCCGAAAGGATGAAAGGCAAAGTCGACCTCGGCGGAATTTGAACTCACAACGTAACGCAGACGAAATACCGCTAAGCATTTCGCCCGGCGTGCTAACGTTTCTGCCAGCTCACCGCCTTTATATAACATTAATAGTTTCTAACATATAAATCCAAGAATTTTGAGAAATGTTTATGATCAACTGTACTAATCACAATACATTTATGATGTTTATTTTATTGGCCCTGGAAGTATAAAAGGCAAAATCAGTCCCAGAGAAACTCAAATTTGGAATGTAAAAGTATCTTAATTAATACCACAAAGCAATTTTGTATATTACTTTACCAATTTGTTACCCACCTCTCTTACTGTTGTGTGGTGCTTTCTAACATAAATACTAGACCACAAACATAAGCAGAAGTGAAGTCGATTAAATTTCTCTTACTTTTTAATTTGGACTTATTTTATCAACCCAGAATGGCGAAAAATTAAGTTGACTTTGGTAGGATTTGACCTTAGGATGTAAAAATCCATAGTTAAAAACACAAGGTATTATATTTAATGACCAACTGATTCTGCCAAGCAACAGTATACATCCTATCATATAACTATTTTCATATTCTATGATTATTTTTATTTACGTGTTACAATAAATACTGATTACTTCAACCTATTACAATCCCAAGGTCTAGAAAAGGTGTATAGTTCTGACTTAGTACAAATATATTACAAATTCTCATTGTACTAACTACAAATAGCTGAAAAGTGAAATTAGTTACAAATAAGATTTGAACTCTGAATCAAGTAGGATGAAACTATATACAGTAAAGATATTACAGTCACTACTAATTGCACATTGGGTAGTTGATGGTGGAGAAAGGAAATGTGGGCAGCCCATGATACCTTAACTACATATAAGATGATAAAATGTAAACATCAGAATGGGTAGCTAATAATGGAAATGGCTGTCAAATAGAGTGAGTACCTCCAGGTATTTAGTAGAGGGAAGGATGAATGGTCAACCAAATTGAGTCCCATGTATATTTGTAATGCATCTTTTAAACCCCAAGCAATTAACTGCCAACATTGGTGAGATTTCAACTCATAACAGAGACAAACAAAATAAATATTATAAACAGTGTAAAATATATCATGTAAGCAAAAGAAAACATGTTAAAAAAAATGGGAACAAGAAATATTTAAACTGTAAGAGATTTTAGTAACAACAGAAACAAACAAATATCAAAAAAATAAACACCATTCAAATTATTTTGAGATGTAAAAGCAAACTATTTTGTCAGTTGAGTTCTTATTTTACAGTGAATCTTCAGGTTTTATTGGGTTGTTCAGTTCAGCAAGCTGAAATTAACCTCAAGATATGCTATGTTGTAGCAGGCCATGCAGTGCAACTAGCAGACACTTCTGAAAGTTTCTGCAGTCTGTGGAGACATTGATGCAATTATAGTTTCAATTACAGGCAACAATCTTAAATATTTAGCCTAAATCTTTTTTGATTTGATGAGCTAAAAGTTAAAAACTGGCTTTAATTAAACATTTCTCTATTTTCTACTTTTGGTAATTGCTTATCCAGTAATATCTATTGTACATCCATATTGCTATGTCACACTCAGTACAGTTCCTGTATTTTTCCTACTGCTAACCATTTAACTTTATAGTAAACAAGAAACCCACTTGTTAGTAAGGTTAAAAATATTGTAGATACCATAATGTAGCAATGAAATCAACTTGAAGAGAGAGATCAGCTGCCAGATAATGAACTGAAAACTTCTTCCAATATAATTAACATAAATTACATATAAAGAAGCAAAAGAGATAATAGTAATAATATTGATATTTACTTTTAACACAGGCACATGGGCAAACATTTCAAGAAAGGAGCATAGTTAACTAATGTATTAGTATTTATTCTATTAATCTTAGAAGGATGAAATATAAAGTCAGTCTTAGCAGGATTCAAACTGCAATGTATCTTACACTGCAAAGCATTTATCCAGTATTGTGTTATGTTATCAATCACTATAATGACAACTATGATTTCTAACATGAGCACAAGGCTGCAGAAGTTGTGTGTGGAAAAGTAGTTGATTTAATAGACACCAGTAGCCTATTGGTACTTATTTTATTGACTTCCACAAAGATAAAAAAGAAAATCAAGGTTGTCTACAGCAGAAATTTAAGTTTGAATATATAAGATAATAATGATGATGATGATGATGATAATCCTTTCTACTATAGGGCCTATTCCAGCAGTTTTTAGGGGAGGAGCAAGTTGATTACATTAACCCCAGTACCTGACTGGTACTTATTTTATTGACCCTGATAGAATGAAAGGTCAAGTCGACTTTGGCAGAATCAGAACTCAGAATGGAAAGACAGACAAAATGCCATCAAGCATTTGTTAACTCACTACCTTATTTCTTCTTCCTCTTCATCATAATAATAATAATCCTTTCTATAAAGCAAACCTTGGTGGAATTTGAACTCAGATCATTCAAATAATAAAAGTAATAATTGTCTCAAATTTTGGCTCTAGATCAGCAAATTTAGAGAGATATAATTAATTGATTGCATCACCCTTTGGCTGGTACTTTATTTTATCAACCCTTAACAGATGAAAGCAAAGTTCAAGAGCCAATAAAAAATGCTGTTAAGCATTTTTGTTCGACACAATGAAAATTCAGTCAGCTCACCACCTAATGATATTGCCAAATGAATCGCTTTTGCAAAAGATTTGGTTCTGCATGCACAGGAAATAACTTTGATCATTTGTGGGGATATAAATGAAGTCCTCAAAAATGATGAAATGAAGCTGTTATGGTACATCTGAATACAAATTAAAAGGAGAACAGAACAACAAAATAGACATTTTACCTAGTGATAAAAAGAAGAAACTATATCTTGCAATTGACAGGTCATGCCCATTTCATATTAAAACCCAGAAAAAGAAAGACCACAGTAGTATATTGACTTGTAGTACAAAATCCTCAAACACTAGAACAAAGAAGTTAACATAGTCATGATCCTGCCAATTATCATTGAGGTCTTGGGAATAGTG
This sequence comes from Octopus sinensis, assembly GCF_006345805.1. Lineage (NCBI taxonomy): Eukaryota > Metazoa > Mollusca > Cephalopoda > Octopoda > Octopodidae > Octopus > Octopus sinensis. Next base: position 88,476,263 of record NC_043001.1, on the reverse strand, counting down.
ACCGAGAATTTGAGAGCAAACCTTGAAACCCTAGAATTTAATTTGAGACTGGATGCCATGCTGAAAATCTGTTTCATTAGTTCAGTAAAAATTATCCAGAAAGTCCTCAATGCAAAGTAAAAACAGATATAAACTTTTATAAAAGTGACAAAAAGTTGCTCCTCATTCTAGACCATAAGTTGTGGTTTGATAGGAAGTATACTCAAACTAGTTACAACACCAATAAACATGTAACAGCAGAATATTAATAATAAATTTCTTTTGTTTAATCAGATTGCTTTTTGTCAGTGAAGTGTACAGTTAAATGACTGAAGTCACTACCTCACAAACATTTATTTATTTTATTAATGCTGGAGGTGACAAAGCAATGTCAACCTTGTCAGAATTTGAAATTGAATGGGTTGAAACATCTGGAACTCTAATACCTCAAGCATCTTCATAAACTAAACAAGAAAATAGCAAAGAAAGGAAGATTATTTTTATTAGAAATCATCATCATCATCACTATGGCAAATAAAGAAAGTTTTATTATTTACTCCTAACTCAACGATTTGCTTTGTTGGTAAACAGCCAATATTTTATGTATCACACTCTCCAAGAGATTTATAAAGCCATGCAATGTGAACAGTTAATAATGGTTTCTAATTTAGGCACAAAGCCAGCTATTGAGGGAGAGGAGATTAGTCAAGTACATCAACACCCAGAACTTCACAGGTAATTCATTTTGTCAACCCTGAAAGGATGAAAGACAAAGCTGACCTCAGCAGGATGTGAACTCAGAACTTAAAGAACCATAACAAACACCATAAGGCATTTATCAGATGTGTTAATCAGACAATTTACTGCCAATCCGGTAAAAACAGATTTCTTCACAATACTAAATTAGATTTTTGATAGTTTGAAATGTCTAAATCATTTTATGAAATGTTGCTAAATGAAAGAGTATTAACAATAGAACCTTGATTGTCTAAGAAAAGCTGCTAAATTTGTAGAATGCTAAAAAGATAGCAAAAATTCCTGACAGATAACAATATGGAAATAGGGTTGGTGCCAACAATATAACAATACATTTTTTACTATTTTACTACTTTTTCTTTTTTCCTTTTGATGAAAATATTGAAACTAAGGGATGAAGAACCTGCTGCAGTTAAAAATATACAGAAACATTGGTGCAAACAGTCAAAATTGTATCCTGTCACTTACAGCTCTATTTATTCAAGTATCAACATGTTACAACTGATTATGAGTTTTTATTCTTCTTCTTCTTCTTCTTATTATTATTATTATTATCATTATTATTATTATCATTATTATTATTATTATTATTATTATTATCATTATTATTATTATTATAAGCTATTACATGCTAATTTTATAAGCAGAGATGTTATCCTGAGATTTGAAGAAAACAAATCTTCTCAAATCTTAAAAATTTGGGTTAAGGTTCTTGCAGGATTACTGGATGGCACTTTTCTGCAGGCCCTCAATTCAGGTTGTAATTCCAATTTTATGCAATCTCTAAGGTGGTTACTTAGGTGTTGAACTGAGTGCATCAGTTGTTACAGACACAACTTTCATTTTTATGTTCTAGAACCTTATCTCTTTGGTTAGGTCCTAGCAGAATCAGAGTGTCAGCAAAAAAAAATACTTTGCAGTATTTCTTCCAGTTTTTTTACTTTCTTTGTTCAAATCCTGCATAGGTCAATTTTGCCTTTCATCCATCTGGGGCCAACAAAATAAAGTACCACTCAAGTACCAAGTTTGATTAAAGAAAATAACCCCTACCTTTAAATTAGGAACAATTATTATCATTATATTCTGAGTTTAAATTCCACTGAAGTCAGCTTTGCCTTACATCTTTAAGGGGCTGATAAAATAAACTGCCAGTACTGGAATTAATGTAATCAACTAACTCCATCCTGAAATGTTTGTCCTTGTTGCTGTTGTTTTTGCTATTGCGGTTTAGCTGTCTTATTTTTATTGCATTTTTTCACTGCACTACAGAGCACAGCTCAGAGTACCTTGAATATGTTCAATGGTTTGTTTTGGATTTCTCTTTTCTGATGTATTGAAAATGCTGTGTGAAATGTGTATGCAGTACCTAGGGGTATCATTTTCTGCATGTTGCACATATTTGTAAGTGCTGGTGGAGGTTTTGATTCTGCATTTTAATCATTCCCAAGGCACCTATCAATATTTAAACCATTTCTGTTTTCAGTACTCTACATACTAGTTATCTCTATTTAAAGATCTTCATATCTGTATTATTTTTTGTTATTACTTAAAGAGGTGTGTTATCTTCTATTAGAAATAATAATACAATAAGAATGTGTTGGAAAATGATAAGTCGATTACTTCCTAATTGATCCCAAAGGATGAAAAGGAAAATCAACCCCTATGGTAGATTTGTGGCAGGCAAGTCACAAGAAATTCTGAAGGAAAGAACTGCTTGTGTATTAGTCAGGCTTGAATAGTGGTGGTGGTTGTAGTGGCAAGGTGAGTTTTTGTGGTGATGGTTGGGCTACAATGTGTTGGTGGTGGTGAAGGTAGCATACAACTTGTTAATTTGTAGGAGTAACTATTGTAATAGTGGTTGGAGAGATAGTGCATCAATTGGTTGATACATCAGTAAGCTAGAGGTTGTACTGGTAAGTAATAGTTCAAGATTGCAGTTATATCTAAATACAATGACTGAGTGGAGAGAAAAAACAGATATTGATGAGTAGTTTGACAATGGTTAAGAAAAATAATATTGACTGATATAATAGAGAAAAATATGATAACCATAGCTAAAGAATAAAAGGTTTATAATTCATATCTTTTGACTGGTATTGTGTTATGTCCATCATTAAGACATTCAACTAACTACCAAGTCCACCAAGTATCAGGTTTAACCAGCAAGTGTTTTGTTTGCTAGTAACATTGAGTTCACATCCTCCTCTGGGTATATATGGTCTGTATGTATACTCCACTGAATTGTCTTGCTTGAGACACTAATGCATCCCAAAACCAAATAAATTAAGTGCTTCCCTCTCTGATAAAAATGTTAGTATGAATGAATGATAAGTGTTTACATGGCAGTTATGTTTTGCAGTCCCTAGATACTACCATGCTGAAATGAAGCACCAAGTTGTGTAGTAAACAGAGAGGATTATGCAGGTGACGCAGTTGAAATTTTGGATGCAAAGCTGCAGCTATTACAAGGGTGATAATCTCTTTCACTTGATTCATTAAATCATAAATATTTGTATTGATTAAATAAGCTGTGTGTAATTGTACAGTTAAACAAGTGCTAAAGACAAAAACACTAGGATGTAGGCATTTCAAAAATATTAGTCTAAGAATTCTTGTTGTTGAATATGTTGATGTATCTATATAGGGTAAGCAAGTGTACCTTGTCATAGGTTTAATACTTCAATCTTCATAATACTAATGGTGTTTGATATGTTGATGTATTTATATAGAGTACTGTTTAGTCTAAAGCTTGACACATTAAAATTCATAATACTGATGGTGTTCAATATGTTAAAGTATTTATATAAAATAATGCATCTTGTTTAAAGTTCAACACATTAGTATTCATAATACTGATGTTGTTTGATATGTTGGTGTATTTATATAAGATAGAATGGTTTGTCTTCCCTAAAGTTTAACATTCAGGCAACAACAATACTATGGTGTCAGGGATGTTGAGATATTAACATAGGGTAGAGTCATATGTCCTGTCTTTTGGAATTCATATTAACAAGAATGTCAGATAGGTTGATGTGGTCACACAGAATAGAATGGTGTGTTTAAAACTTCACAGTATAATACTGGTTGAATCAAATATATTCATTTGCTGACAAAAAATTGATGAAAGGATAGAATTAAGAATAATGTGACTTCTTGTATGATTTGAAGTGGGTTTTGCTGCTGCTAAACATAATATGTCAATGTGAACTATTATAGCCAGTCTGACCAATAATTAACATTTGTATTCGGTTGTTGTCTAAGATCTTAAGTGTTAAACTAAATGCCTGCTATCCTGGAAAACTTGATTAGATGAACAGAGTAGTAGAGTAGTTTAGTGGATGCACTTAATAGGGAATACATGGCTAGCATTTAAATAACAAGTGAAATAAAAAATTTTAGATATTAGATAGTGTCGGACGAGATTTCAGACTAAAAATCCTAGATATAATTAATATTTTTTTGTTTCATATTTCTATATCAAATAAATCCAAGATATGCCTGTATCCTACAAAAATTACTTATCTTACCCTCATACAAGAGATATACTTGTGTATATGTATACCAAAATCATATCAACAAATTTAGGATATTTTAGAAGTATTTAGGAAAGTTTGAATTCTCAGAGAGACTATTTTTTACTAATTACAAATACAACTCTATATTGAAGCCAGTAAAGGATTTCTCTTGGGGCAGCATGACCTGCTCAATGTAGAAGCCAAATCTTTCCTAATAAGCTATTATCTTTGAAGTAGGCTCCACTGGGTAGAGGTTTAAATTTTCAAACACCAAAGCCCACGATAAAGACAGGGAAACTATAGCTAGAAACATTGATCTTAGCTATCCTCAAGCTTCTTAAGAAAATTTAAGGACTAATTTTATTCTCTCTAATCTAATATACACTTCCAATATTTGGAGAGAAAAAATAATGAAAACAGTAGAATTTATTAAACTGGAACATTGTGCAGGAATGAGTTTAAAAATAATTAAAAACTAGTGAGTGGTGGCTAAAGAAGACAAGGAGTGCAATTATAGCAAAACTTCTTTATTAGGAAGAATAACTTTAACAATGGCAACCAACTGCTCATTCCAATGACATAGTTTGTGAAGAGTAAAGAAATAAAGAAAGAATGTAATACCTGGCATCTGCTTCACTGTAAAACTCTCTAGCAACTATATCTTCAAATAATTCACCACCTGTTACTCTGAAAAGAGAGATAAGCAAAAGGGATTAACACAATATTATAAGAAAATCGAGTTTTTAACAACAACAACAATAATGGTTTCAAAATTTTCGGCATAAGACCAGCAATTTTGGGTTACGGGGCTAGTTGATTATATTGACCCCAGTGCTAAACTGGTACTTATTTTATTGAACCCAAAAGATGAGAGGCAAAGTTAACCTCAGCAAAATTTGAACTATGAACGTAAAGACGGACAAAATGCTACTAAGCATTTTGTTCAGTATGCTAACAATTCTGCCATCTGACTACTTTGATTATTATTGCTGCAGCAGCAGCAGCTGTTGCTGCTTCTGCTGCTGCTGCTACTGCTACTACTACTATGGTTATTATGGGTTTCAGCAAGTGCAGACTTATTTTTTTGCTCTCACAATTAGCTTTAGAATTACTACCTTTTCCAAGGATTTTTCATAAATTGGATGTTATTTTACGTGTTTGTATTGTTTTACAAGGCAAGTTTATGTAATTTATTTGCATCTCTAAAAAAAAAAAAAAACAGTTTTTATTAACATGTTGGACTTTTGTTTTGGTTCAACTTGATTCACAATGACATCAAGTTGAGGAAATGCTTTCCAAAGCCAAAATTAAAAGGAAAAAAAGAAGCATTTCTGCCACTGCATAGCAGAATAACTTGAACAAACCTGCATTGCAACAATGCACACAATGTTTAAAAATACAAAATTTTTTATTTCAGGCAAAAAGCTCCCCCACCCCATGATTCTGAGAACCAACTTTGCAAAAAGCAACAATTACAACAACTGACACTCAGACACAAATGTTGTCAAACAAGAAGTCCATATATGAAATTAATTTTGCCTGCACTGCCTTCAATGTTGAATCCTTAAAGATGGACAGTACACAACCTGAAACAATGCAGTGTTAGAATTGCCTAAAATATACATCCAGAATTGGACAAGAAGACTGATCTACCTTTGTCTCTAAGGAAAAGCTTTCACTATACCCCCAAAAGACAATCAGGAACACTGTAAGATATCCTACAAAAGTGTAAAATACCTAGGGATGTCTCACATGCTTCCCCAGTTATCAGAAGAAATGCCTTACACATTGATAAAGGTGAAGATTAGAGTACCATCTGACTAACCTGTAGGACTGAGGACAAAGCTCACAGAAAGTAGACACTGGGTGTGAAACAGCTGCCCACAAGTGCTGTCCAGAAGTATAACAAGTAATATTGACTCCTAGCTACACATTACTTTTGTAAAACAATATGAGCACTTGTTAAATGCAAATAGAAAAAAATTATATGCAATTAGTAAAGGTCAGTATAGATATGCATGCCCGGATGATGCCTTAGAAGTACAGGGTCATTCCAGAGCTGTATCCCACTGTGTTGGCTGATTTTAAGGCAATAGAACTAGTTAGTGGTGCTGGGAAGAAAGCTCAGCTGTTATATTTGTGGCAGCAAAAGCCACCTGAGGGTTTTCTATAATGCAGAGCTAGTAAAATGCTAAAAGTTGATCAGGGTCTGGGAGCTCTTGTTCCAGTAGCAACACCACCTGCATCACTAGTTGTAGATATGAGGATGGTTGAAAAATCATCCTCAATCTTAGTCTTTGATGTAAACCATTCTAAGGTACTCTCTCCCACTCTGAATCTAGTAGAGAAAGTCATTTCAAGAAAGAAACAGGCAGGAACCTTGTTTCCCTTTCCTGACTAGGAAAAATAGTACCATTCCAACATTTTGTGAGGAGATGAATGGAAGGAAGTAAATTTCCAAATGGAGAAAACACAAAGAGGTAAAAGAGAAAAAGCAGCCCAAAAGAAAACCCAACCACAGAAGAAGAAAATAAAATATAAGATCCCATCCTCTTCAGAACAACAATTAATGATGATAAGGAAGATGATGAAATTTAACCCCTTCTGGATGTTAAACCAGTGCTTCATAGATACGATAACAGAGTGGTACAGCAGGCATTGCCTGGATTCAAAGAACAAATAGATTCAGAATATGACATGTTCTAAAGTCCTAATAAAAAATAATAGTAATTTATTACAATGAATTGAAGCATGTGTATCCTCAACCCACTCTAAGTAAAGTTAACAAGTATCTTAGAATGCAGGAGGCTCTACTATGAGTAATGTCAGACAAGCAGAGATGTGTGGTATGCCTAACCCAACCTAGCCAGTGGTTTCTATCCATATGTAGGCAAAAACTCAAAATATTTTCCATGTTTTATTTCCTTTTTAGATGATACTTCATATTAATTATTCTAAAATTGTATGGAATTATTTGTATATTTTATACATTTTCAACTTGTCTATACAGCTGGATAATGCCTTTCATCCCTTTTCTTGACTTTATATAACTGTTTCCACCATACAACTAGTTTAACATTTCTTTGTTTATTTTAATCTATCTTCCAAGCTCTTGTGGCTAATAAAGAAACATTATTATTATTATTATTATTATTATTATTGTTATTATTATTAATAATAATAATAATAATAATAATAATAATAATAAGGCAGCGAGCTGGTAGAATCATTAGCACACCGGGCAAAACACTCAGTGGCATTTTGTCTGTCTGCACATTCTGAGTTCAAATTCCGTCAAGGTTGGCTTTGCCTTTCATCCTTTCGGGGTCGATGAATTAAATACCAGTAGTGTACTGGAGTCAATCTAACTGACTGGCCTTCTCTTCCAAAATGTCAGGCCTTGTGCCTATAGTAAAAAAGGTTATTGTTATTATGATTAGCAGTAATAGTAGTAGTAGTAGTATTTGTCCTGAGCTCCATGAAATTTTGTCTCTTTCACTTTTTCTGTTATTTTTGCATAAAAAGGTTTATGTTCATTTTATTTTTCTTTATAGTTCTGTTGAAAATTGACATAGACATTAAATGAGCATGTCTCTGCTATTGAAAAGGAAGGCTGCAATTTTGTAAATCTGTTCATTTTATTTAGTTATTTCTATTTTTAAAAAGTGGATGAAACAAAATCAATAATGTTCAGAGGTCAGCATCAAAATTTAGCTAATTTGAAAACAAACAGTAATACTGTCACCATGACAACAGAAGACTGACATCATTGCAACTCCATTTCTACTTATACTTTAACATCATACAAGAATAATTGTAGTAGGGACAGCAACAATAAAAACAGACTAACAAGAACAATAATAAAAACAAAATCAGTACAGCAGTAGCAAAAATAGATAAAAGAGTGATAACAACAACAGAAGCAGCAAGATCAGAATTAAAAGAAAGAATAGTGACAGTTCTCCAAGCTTGGTGGTTCTAAAGAAAACTGCAAAAACAGCAACACAAATGACACCGGTTTTACTACTTTTATCACCACAACCACCACTCCCTCATTCACTATGGCAGTCAGATCCAGCAGGAGCAATGGCAGCAGTTACTTTACCAAAAACATAAAGGGCAACTCCTTTTTTTCTTTCTTTTTGCAGGAAAAGCACAAAATTTTGAGGAACAGTATGCAAACACTTATTAAGATACACAGCAAGAAGCTCCTATTGGTAGTACCACCATACTGCCTGGAAAAACACAGGTAGAAAAACTGTAGTATATTGGTGTATGTCAGTTTTGAACTGACAAATTCAAATGTCCCCAAATACCTAAATGGAAAAATGCTTGAGCAGAATATGATATGACACTGACTTTGTCACCTGGGTCAAGCAACATGGTAGAGTTGAAGCAAATTTCCTCTGTGTAGCACATACACAGATATTCTACAGACCCTGAGCAAGAGGCAGGATTTTGTCCCTCATCCCAGTATACAAGGGAGAGGAAAGGGGTGAAGATAAAAGTTTTGAATGTGCAGTCAGAATTGAACATCTGGTGGGTAGTGGAATGCCTTGTTCCAGAGCAGTGCTACCCAAAGTGAGCAATACCACTCCTGGGAATGAGGTGGGGGGGGGGGATAAGAGAATTTTATATGGGTACTGGAGATAAAATGAGTGGTAGGGTATGCAACAGACACATCTTTATTTTTCTTTTAGTTTTTGTCTCCTATTCAAATATTAACTTTAAAAAAAAAAAATTATAGCTGGGTGATGCTATAGTAAGTAGTTACTTGCATCAAACTAATAATTCAAACTAAATTGCTCTGGCCTGATATGTACATTAAAAATATGATGGGGACTGAAAGTGTTAAGGATAATGGTCAACAGTTAAAAAGAGTGGGAAACACTCTTCTAGTTGGAGGCAATCCCCCTTTAGACATAAAAAAAGCATGACCAGGAAAATTAAACTGGTCTAGAATTGGGTTGGAAGTTCTCAGCCAGGTTAAACCAGAAAACTTGGACAAAATTCTTTATCTTATAGAACTCCTAAATGGATACCAACTGCATGCTATGGTGGAAGGTAGAAAATCTAGGTGCAACATATGTGACACCATCCACCAGTGAGAGGCTTACTTTCCACAACAAATGATAGCAAAAAGACCCTCACAACAGCCAAGAACAAAAACATCAACATTAAAAAAACAACAAAAACAGCCACAATTACAATAGCAGCAGCAGATGCAAAGTAAACAACAACAGCATCAACAACAGCCACAACAGAAACTGCAGCAACAGTACCTTAGTTTTAACAACACTGGCTTTCCCCAAATTAATAACAGATACTGGTACCAAACCCTCTACAAAAGAAAATCAGTACCAATACTATCACCCCTTCAGCAAAATACATATATGAAGACACACAAAATCAAAGATTCACCTTCTATCTCAGCTACTGCAGACCTCTTCTGAAACAAGGACCTTGCTGAGTGACAAAACAAGGTGAGAAAACAACTTAAAAAGGGCTGTGGCACACAGAAGAGAAAGCTGGGAAAAGCATCTGTCCCCCCACCCACACACACACCACCAAATGAAATTAGTGTATTCAAAGGAGTGGTAGTTGTTCTCCAAGTCCACTACGAACTCAACAACAACAAAAACAACCAAAATGAAAGTAGTAGTTCTGGACAGGAATGATCATCTATGACCAGTTGGATTGTGTGAGGAGCAAAACAAAAGGTGCAAAAACCTCAAAAACCTGCTCAGATATTTTTAACTATCTGACATGTACTGACTGGATTTCCCAAATGTGCCAGAAACTAGTCAGCTAAACAGCCCATAAATATATGATATATACAGTTAGCTAAGAATCCAGGTTACAGAAAGCTGGATATGTCTTTCTTGGGGTATAAAAACTACAAGGACTGAGTTAGTGAATTAAGTGACAGTTGACAACCAGTGGTGGGATACTCTGAAAAGGGATCAGAGATTTCTCCCTTACATTAGAGAATTCTTCAATTCCTTCAAAACTAATATAAACAAATTTAGCACAATTCTTGTGATTTCATACATTTCAGAACTGGCTAACTGATAAAGGAGCTAACTTGGCTTTTCATTCACCAAATATAAGACAACTGCAAATATAAGCCATATACTGCAGTAAATTCATTCAACTATACCATTGCCTGAAAATTTGTGAACTGTATCAAAGTTAACTAATTTTGTTTTACCTACAATCCTATGACAATCCTAAAGTAGCTACTAACCCTTGGTAAATATCTTCAGTTACATGCAAATAAGTTGACTTAGTAAAAGGTTATAGAACAGTTCAGCTACATCACATTAAATGGATAAAAGCCATAAAACCTCAGCAATTACTATAGATGGAAACTAATTTGCCAAAGCTTGATGTTGAAGATTCGTGCAGTCAAGATCCTATATAACTTAAAATATTAGAAATAGGATAGAATCAGGACAGTAGATTGGCAGAATCATTACAGCATTGGAAAAAATGCCTTGTGGTATTTGTTGCAACTCTTTATATTCTGAATTCAAATCCCGTTAAGGTCAAATTCACTTTAAATCCCTTAGAGGGTCAATATAAAATAAAGTATCAGTCAAGTAGTGGGGTCAATGTAATTGACAAGCATTTCCTCTTAAATTTCTGGCCATGTGCCTATGTGAGAAACAATTATAAGAAATATGATGCAGTTCCTCAGTGTTGATTTGATTAGTTCTTCAAGTACTTAACTTATGAGATAAAAGTAAATTTAATAAACTCAAATTACCATCTTGTTGTTAATTTGTTAGATAACTGCATGTTAAGTACTTAAGAAGACAGAGTCAATTAATTTACAAGATACAAAAATGTTATGTAGTCAGGAAGTTCAGAAATTCAAGACATTCCAACAATGAGCAGACATCATAAAAGAGAGAAAATCTTATCTGAAATAGGATATACAAAAATTGCTGAAAGCTTTTGTTATGATAGATTAATTCTGGAACAAACATCTCAAAAATTGTCCAAGTAGAAAAGTTATGATATAATATAAAATTAGTTGTGTGCAAATTGATGTGCAACATCTGTAGGTATGAAAACAGAGTGAGCTAACAGAGGGGCAAAAAAAAAAGGATGGGCAGAAGGAGATAAGAGGTATAAGAAGAAACATTTAAACGAGAAAGAGAATGAAGATTAGATAATTAGCATGAGAGAAAGAATTAAAAAAGAAATAGTAAGATAGCAAGAGAGAGAAAGCAGTATCAAATGGAGAAATAAAAAAGATAGAGAAACTAATATTTTTAGAAAGTTGGGTGAAGACTGTAACTGCTTCATGACTATTCCAGCTTCTTATCACTTCAATATGTCAGAGGTCAACAAAGCTATATAGCTTCTCCTTAACTCAAGCACATTACAAAGTAGGATTTTTACTAGCAGATCTCCAACCCCCACCCCTGTCATCAAAACAGACAATAGTTTTATTAATGATAGAAAATGGTGATTCCATTCAAAATGATAGGAGAAAACATTGAGAAATTTATATTTAACAAAAACATATTACAACAATTCATATATGAGATAGCATTTTTTACCTCTATGAAACTTTTCCTATCAAATACAAACGTGTACATATATGTACACACATAGGCATGCATGCACCCTTCAACACACAGATATATCATCATCATCATTTTATATCCATTCTCCATGTTGGAATGGGTTGGATGACTCAACAGGATTCAGTTCTGGAATGACTAGATGTTCTTCCTAGCGCCACCAACCATTTTATGGAGTTTATTGAGTGCATTTTTCATAGCAGCAGCGCTATAGAGGTAGCCTTGCCATTGACAAGACGAAAGAATAATCACATTTTCTGTGTTGTTGCTGCTTGATTTGATTTACAAACACTTACAGAATATATTGGGAGCTTTTTTGTTGCGACTCCAGCACTATTGGTGATGGAGGGGTCACTATTGGTGATGGAGGGGCTTGCAAGGCAAAAGAAAGCCCCATGATGGATGGAAGAGATTTACTGTTATGAGAGGATGATAGTGGATAGAATAAGGGAGGGAGCAGTGCTAGAGAGAGCAAAGGAGGAAACACAAGGGAGGAGAAAAAGGGAAGAGTAACATCAGGGATTAGTGTGAAGGAGAATTGGGGAGCGAATTGGTAATGGTGATGGGGTGATTTGAGCAAGTGGACCCAGTGAGGGATGGGTTAGTCTACTTACCATGCCCGTATAGGTTGGATAGTTCATCAGGATCCATGTCAGATCTTTATTGGAGTTACACAAGTTTATTGTTGAGAGAAGGTAGTAAGAGACAGACTAACAAAAACAGTGTTAGTGAAGAGGGTAACTGGAAAAAAAGGGGAGAAAGCAGTGTCAGGGAAGTTAGAGAAAGTGTATATAGTGGGGAGGGTTGAATTGGAAGAGATGTTATATATGGGTGGGTAAAGTGGTGTGTGAAGGAAAGATAAGATGGAAAGAGGTACTTGGAGGTAAAGGAAAAGTAGTACCAGGGGATGACTGAGAGTCAGAAAGTGATAGGAGTGGTGGGGTTAAGTAGGAAAGGATACAGTGCTACCCCACAATATATAAAGGTGGGTTGAATGGAGCACTGAGAAAAGATGAGATGATAATGGGGAACCAAAATAAATTCTCGGGGGACCACATCTAGGATAGAGTTGTAACAGAATAGTCAGGATGGGTGGGTAAAGGGTACCAGCATGCAATCCCACTCCAGCATCATGATTTGACAGAATAGAGGAAGACAGTGTAGTGGGATATAGGTAGCAGAGGTATGGGAGAGGAAGATGGAGATATTGAATAGGCACAAATCGAGAACTTTCTTCTCAATAAGGGGTGGCATGGATTGGTGAGTAAAAGAGATGATAGGAGTGATGAAAGAAAATAGAACAGGAACAATGGGTAGAAGAATAGATGGAAAGGGTATGAGGATACAGAATAGGTAATAGTGAAGGGACAGAGGGATGCATGCACTATAAATAGGCAAGGAGAATATATGTACTATCCCACAATTTCAATGAGTATTTCACTAAGCTTGCACAGGAGGTTGGGTCTTCTGCATCACCACATAGTACCACTCAATAAAGTCCCATCATCTTCTTCATCAGATGTATCACCTTAAGATCATTTTTCTCCATATCATTCTGAGTCTTCCTCAGTCTTTCTCTTCCAAAGGTACTATTCACTTTAAGCACTTAGCACTTGCTTATGTAGTCATCAATCTCGATCCAGTTTATGTACCCATACCATTGCATATATAAATGTGTGTGTGACCATAATCATTCTAATGTCAACTTTTCCATGTTTGCATGTATCAGACAAAATTTAGGCAGATTTTTTACAGCTTTTCCTATCACCAATTCTCACCTACTTTCATGTAAGGTGAACTTTCCTCTAGTCTTTCAAACACAAACAATACAACGACTGACTATGATTTCACAGAAATAATATTCCTTGAATGACTATACATTCATTTACAACCAGCACACAAACTTGAGACAAGGAGACACTTCCAAACACAACAGCAAATTAAGGTCAACATAAAAATTTTGGCCTATTATGTATTTATTCTAGCTTCCCTTCTTTATTCAGTGGAAACATGGATTGTTTACAACCACCATATAAAATCCTGAGAATGTTTTCATCAAAAGTGTCTTCATCAAATTTACAGAATTGTCCATGCAACTCCTAAAACTTCTGGAAGAGTAGGAATCTCATCAATTTACACAACACTGGTTTCCAATCAGCTGAGGTGGACTAGCCATTTAATACGGATAGAGGATGAGTGCATTCTGAAACAGAGTTTTTCATGGTGAGCTATCTGTTGGGAAGTGGAAAAAAAGTGCAAACCAAAAAAACAAGTCTTAAGACTAGCTAAAAAACCAGTCTTGCAGATTCGAATACACCATACAAAGATGTTGAATCTATTTTTGAAGAAAAGAAACAAAAGTTTGCAAAAAGAGAAACAAACAACAGAAAAATAACACCTTACTAAACACAGAAACAGTTTCATCCTTTAGTTGTTCAACATGTGGTAAGACTTGCCTTTTATAAGACTGATTTAACTTCACATCTCAGAACTCATCTTCATACAGTTGATCCAAGTGTCACAAAGATCATTCCAGCAGACAAGCTAATATGACATATTTATAATAGGACATATAAGCCCCCTGCTGGTCTAAAAGGTTATTTAAATATCCACAAATCAGACTAGACAAACAACACTGTGCCACTGTTTCTAATGCAAATTCAAAGAGACTTGAGACTTAAAAGCCACTAACATGCCCATACACAGAAAAAGCACATCTCACAAGAAGTAGTCAAGCTTTGAAACAGGAGCAAGCTATGCCCCCACTCTCTCTCTCTCTCTCTCTCTCTCTCTCTCTCTCTCTCTATATATATATATATTATATATATATATATATATATATATATTCCTAACCACATTGCAATCAAGAGAAATTGGTAATTAAGTACTATACATGAAAATAAATAATGTTTAGGGTCAATATGATTGTCTAAAAACCTTCCAACACGGTATCCCAGGATGGCCATAGTCTAATGACTGAAACAAATAAGTGTATCTAAAGCATGTGTTTTTCAACTCCCTAAACCAATAAGCTCCTATGCACAACTGAACTAGTATCTGTTGTCTTGTAACATAAATAAGATGTCTATGATATAATTTGACATAAATTGGACCTGTGCCTTGACCAGTCAGTCATATCAACTCTTTGCAGTGATATTGTAACAAATTTTGTTAGTAGTTACCTAGACAACATTAATGTTAGTGCTACCATTTGTTATATATATGAAATTAAATATTAAACTATTTCTTCTCTTTTGTTTCAAAGTAATTTTTCTAAAATGATCACCAGTGTGTTTTGTTTGTGACTGATTGATTTTTCATCTGCTTTTTCTATCTAATAATACAATACCGCCTATTTTGACCAGCTTTAAAACTTATTGTAACTCACTTTTGATTTTATTCTCTCTCACTAGCAGTGAAACATAAGTCTTAGTCACAAAAACAAAAGTTGTATCACTTGTGTGTGTGTGTGTGTGCACACACGTGTACATGAATTCATGTGTGTCTATGAATGTTTGTCTATGTGTATGTGTACTTGTATGTGTGTTTTTGTCAGATCATAAATGTGTATGTGAACTTCCATTTAAAAATCTGCACAATGTGTTTGATTTTTTTCTGCCCTTTGAATGTAAATATAAAATCTTGTTTTACCTCTTGTATATAAACTATGAAATTAATGATTTCAAATTATGGCACAAGGCCAG
Organism: Octopus sinensis; assembly: GCF_006345805.1. Taxonomy (NCBI): domain Eukaryota; kingdom Metazoa; phylum Mollusca; class Cephalopoda; order Octopoda; family Octopodidae; genus Octopus; species Octopus sinensis. The sequence goes on along the minus strand of NC_043001.1, from coordinate 88,460,714 downwards.
TAATTTTCAGGGGAGTGGGGTAAGTTGATTACATGAACCCCAGTACTCAACTAGTACTTATTTTATTGACCTGGAAAGAATGAAAGCCAAAGTCAACCTCAGCGGAATTCGAACTCAGAACATGAAGACCAACTAAATGCTCCTAAGTATTTCGTCTGACATGCTAATGAATTGGCCAGCTTGCCAACTATGAACTTAATAAAAAAAATTTGCTTGCAAAATTTATGACAAAAATTTGAGGTTTCATTTTGATCAAAATAACTGATACTCCAGCCATAGCAAAACCACCCATTTTGCCCTCACATTATTATAATGTCTCTGACTGCCACTCACTCCCACTCCATTTGTTATTTCAGTCTCCAGGTGACTGCAAACACAAACACAGTGTAAATTATCATTATTTATTATTTTAATTATATGATTATTTTAAGTAATATTACAAAACTAAACACTGAATGTATGTATTCAGTGGTTTCACATTCTCGGCAGTAATTTCCATCAGACCTTCTCTAAGAACAATTAAGCCTTGAATGTTAAAATCCGCATTCGTTTTTAGATTGAAATAAAGTTCAAAACAAACACATTGCAAGTGAAATATATCAACAATCTCAACTAATCAATGTCATGAAATGTAGATTATATGTAATTGGTATTTCTTAGTAGTACATAGTCCTTACATTGAAACAAATGGTCTCATTCAATTGAAGAAAGTGTTAATTGAATATTACTCCAAACTAAAATCTAAACCACTGACATCAGGTGATCCTGTCTTCTACATAACAAAAGGGCATCATATTAATTATTGATGTTAATTTAAATCTAAAGACAATATGGAAAATTCTGTCTCATTTAAATCTAATGAAATGACAAAAACTACAGTAATATCTTATTTAAGTAGAAGTGGTGCTAGCAGTACTTGTGAAAATAGTAGTAGTAGTAGTAGTAGCAGCAGCAGCAGCAGCAACAGTTGTATGTAAACTACTGCATCACTTGTCTACACAAAAGTTTTCTTCCCCCACATAGTTATTTAAAAGCTGTACAGGTGTTGGTTTCTTGTTGAGCAATCCATGTCTTACATTCATCAATATACATTGCTCCCCCACTACTTACTACAATAAACTACCTTCTAAGTGAGCCAAGTTAAAAGTATATTTGTCAGGTAAAGAGCTCCTGTGACAGAATACAAATGACCATTTAGTGTGTGAACTTGACTTCAGTCTGTGAATGTCTTTTCTCTATCCCCATTTCTCTCTCCACAACACATATCATAGTCACTCACACTATTAATTCCCATCCATAAAAGATCCAAGAAAAACAGTAAGTTAGCTACAGAAGAAAGAATTGAATAAATGTAATAAAGAAAACATACAACTTCATACAGGCCACCTAGAGAAAGATCTTCACCTTCAAGCTGTCAGATTGAACTATTGATTTTGATGTTCTTCAGAAGAGGCTGACATTACCTACTCACCAATGTGCCATTTTGGTAAACATTAGACAAGTCCAACATTGATTAACTGGAGATTAATGACAGATGTGTTCTAAGCAATTGGTTATGTAGGACTGATATTGGATTACTTGTATTATAAAGAGAACAAAAGAAGTCCTGTCTAATTCATCATTAGAAAGCACATGTTTAATTCCCTCTATTACCACAACAGCCCCATCACCTCCAGCAAAGCACAAAATGATATCTAGATGTGTGACAGTATTACGACCAATGCATCAATCAACCACAATGGCTAATAGTTCTAATGATATTCTACACAAGCTTCACTGATATCACATTGCAATCTATAAATAAAAACAGAATTATATTTTGGTCAAACAATAAGTTTCTAGTCTACTGCAGCAGTGGTAATGGTGGTTTGATGCATCTACCTGTTTACATATCTGGGACAGTGCTGCTGCTGCTACTACACATACAAGCATCCTAGACTGCATTGAAAGAAAAACAAAAACAATGCAATTGATTGACAAAGACTTACCAATACTACATTGGCTCACAGATTTGCTCTTCTCTTTGTTATCTATTGCTACTGTAATGGCTTCTGTTCTTCTGAGATAGCATGCTACCTACCACTTCAACCCAACCTACAGAGGTTCAATGTGAACATCAACCACACTGACCCAACTTCTATAGAGAAGTCTATAAAGGTGATGAGCTGTACAGCTTTAGCTTCACTAAATAACAAAAATAACCCAAAAAAAACATTCGATACAAGAAAGAAGCCAATAATGTCTTTGTCTTTTACACATACACACAAAGCTAGAAATGCTTAAGATGACATAGTTACTATTGTTCAGAATGGATCAATGTCCAAAGAACTGCAACTTCATTACAGGTGCTAGAGGGAAATAACATATTTCCTTCTACCACCTTCTCAACCCAAACACACTGTTTCTATCATCATACTCTTGTTCCCTTCACTTACTGATCTTGGTCCTTCCACCTTCTCTCTCTCTCTCTCTCTCCCTCTCTCTCTCTTCTGTTCTTTTTCTTGGTTACAGTTATGTTGTCTTGAGCAAGCAAGGAAGAACATCATAGAGTAGTAAGGATTCTTTAATCTTGAAAGGTGAGTACAATATACATCCATAACTGAATACACATTACTTTTAATAATAGTCTTGGGCATTTTACTAGAATGTACTTTAGGGAAAAGGTTTTCTTCTTTCCAAAACAACTGAATTTGTGATTATTTTTTCTCAAGAATTGTAATTTCCTATGTTCAAAGGATAATTCAGAAAAACTGATACAGCCAAAAAGAAAAAAAAATTATGGTCAGTTATGTTTTCCAAAATGGAAAGAGAGGACAAAAAAACAAGAATTTTGGAATGTTTTTAAAGATTTGTAATGGGTGAGATTTAAGATATAATAATAATAATCCTTTCTACTATAGGCACAAGGCCTGAAATTTGGGGAAAAAGGACCAGTCGATTTGATCATCCCCAGTACGCAACTGGTACTTAATTTATTGACCCTGAAAGGACGAAAGGCAAAGTTGACCTTGGTGGAATTTGAACTCAGAATGTAATGACAGGTGGAATGCCACTAAATATTTTTCCAGGCATGCTAATGATTCTGCTACCTCACTGTTATAATAATAATAATAATAATAATAATAATAATAATAATGATGATGATGATGATGATGATGGTGATGGTGATGATGATGATGATGATGATTTTTTTGTCACAAGGGCAGCTTGGAGGAGGGGATTAAGTCGATTACATTGATCCCTATGTTCAACTGGCATTTAATTTATTGACCCCGAATAGATGAAAGGCAAAGTCAACCTCGGCAGAATTTGAACTCAGAACACAAAGACAAATGGAATGCCACTAAATACTTTTCCTGTCATGCTAATGATTCTGCTAGCTCACTGCAGCAGCAGTAGCAATCACATTTTGAGCGAGTGCAGTATACTAGCACATAAGGAGTATAATCACAGACATAACTGTGTTGGGATGTTAGCCAAGTGTGTGGCTTCAAAACAACAGAAAAGTGGTATGAACACAAGTCAGAGGCTGTGACAGAAAATGATAATTACAAGATCTTGTGGGACTTCCCCAGAAACACTGACTATATTATTGAAACAAGAAGACTAGATACGATTATGGAGGACAAAATAAACAAATAGTGTAAGATCATACATTTTGTGATTCTCTATGATAGTAGAGTTGATATCAAAAAAACTTAAAAACTTGAGAAATATGAGAATCTAGCCAGAGAGTTGAGACTGTGGAAGATAAAAACAACAATTATTCCTGGAATAACTGGTGTACTTGATAAAGTGCTACCTAAAAGACTGAAAGAAATCAGAATTGAAACACTTGTTGTTGACCTGCAGAAAAGTACCAGCCTATATTCTGAAAGAATCTTAAGAAAGATTCTTGACATGTGAGACTTCTTGTCACTATGCTTCGAGATAAAATACCTGCTAAATTAGCATGCACAAGTGAAATAGTGACAATGACAATACTAAAAAGATTATGAGAGGATAGAACATATTCTGAAATTCTGCCACTGTTGAATTCTTTTAAAGTTTTCTGGTTGGAATGATCCAGACAATTGCAATGTGCCCACCCATTCCCATCAACTATATTGGAAACTTTTTTCTGTCCCTCAAGCCTCCTTGCCTATATCAGCATTCTATCAATGTCAGCAATACAATATAAAAGGCATAGCTGACACCCTCTGCATCAAAAATGTAAACGAGTTAAGGATACTTGCCAGTCAATTAATTTATCAGTTAGTATTTATCTTTGTATAAAGAATGATTGTATATCATTCTAAGAACCTTTTAAGCCCTGTTCCAAATTCCACTTTTCTTTAAAAATAAACAAAAAAAATTCAGTTGTTTTATGAAACTGCTTGTCTAAGTTTGTATGAGCATACATTCATGTGCACATACATTTACATGCATACAGATTGTGTGTGTGTGTGTGTGTGTGTGTGTGTGTGTGTGTGTGTGTGTGTGTGTTGTGTGTGTGTGTGTGTGTATGATTGTATGTGTGTGCATTAAATGTGCACATGGATCATTTGTCGGAGATGATTGGTAGGTAGTTGAGCAGAAATCAACTTTTGGAAGGATTCCATGGCGTGCAATGTCATCTAGCTTTGTTGGTGAGATTCTAGTGAAAGTATAAGATACAGCAATGATGATGTGCAATGATGGAAGGCTTACTTGATCTGTGCAAGCTACAGCTAGATTGCAGCAGCAATTAATTTTGTCGCAAGAATTTGACACCGTATTGATTGCAGTAAGGTTGATGTCAAAACTCATTTTTTTCACCTGATAGCTGGAGAGAAGGAGCAGCATTGCCAGTAGTGGAGGCAGTGGTGGTGGTGATGATGATCATATTGAGGATTAGGTAATGATTATGATAGTAGTGGTGGTGGTCATGGATGTGGGAAAGATACCAGAATTGTCTGGTTTTATCTCAAACTTTGGAAAATAGTCCAAGTGGAGGTTGAAAGGTGAGAAATGTTTCCTCTTGTTGATGTGAACAATACCTTGGCAGGTTTCCATCAGTCAGACATGCCTATTGACAACAGCTTATGACAGCAATTAAGACAAATTCCCTTTCTTCTCAGCTTTTTCCAGTAGCAATCTTTTCATGTTGTTGCTACTTTTAAAATTTCAGCCCAACTAGGTGCACTTTCATCCCAATCTAAACATTTTTCTGATGCTATTCCTTTATTCTCCTCCCCACCTAAATACAAGTTTAAAAAATAATGTTGACAACAATTTTTGCTGTATGTAGCCAGTTGCTAATAGATCATTAATGTATACACAGAGGAATTGTCTTGGTGAGGCAACATTAATAACATTGCTTATGTGTATGTATAGTAAACATACATACAAATATACATACACACAGAACATACATACATACATACATACATACACGCACACACACACACACACACACACACACACACCACACACACACACACACACCACACACACATATACATTGGATGTATGAATATATTTTATTTTAAATACTGGTTATTTTCATTTAGTACTAGCCAATTTTTTTAAGGGAAGGGAACAACCCTGTAAGTTGGATAAATCCAGTACACCATGGATACTTTATTAACTTGGCAGAGGTGAAATACGATATCGAAGTGTATAGGAAAGGTAACTGTGCAGGTATAAACATTGTGAAGATTCTGTATAAGCTAGGGAGAGATGAAGAAAGAAGTGTGTAATGTTAAAATGCATGAGAGGTGGAGTACAAGTGGATAGTAGCTGAGTGTTAAAGGTATTGGCTGGTGTGTGTAGGATAGATGACAATGTTGAAGTATGGGCATGTGACATGAATGGACATTGGGCATTGGGAAAATTGTACAATGTGATGTTAATGGAAAAGATAAGAGGTTGAGATTAAGTTAGACCTCAAAACATTAGGTATTGAGGCAAGGAGACAAAGAAGACATAAGAAGTTGAGATTAATTTAGATCTCAAGATATTGGGTTTCCCAGAAAAAACAATGAATGATAGATTACTGTTGGTATGTTTTATAGTAGCCTTCTTTACAGTAGTATAGGGAAACAGACTCAAAAATGTTTCTGATAATGATGGCATGAAGATGAGAAAAGAAACACAGTTGTGTCTTTCAAGAGTTGCACTGGTTTGCAATATGGTAAGCCACTCTACAGTGGTTTGGATGCTGACGATTTGGCATAGCTGACTGGACAGTCAACCTGTTTTGGTTGGAGGCAAACAAAAACACATGCATGCACATGCTAAGATATACACATACAGATAGAGAGAGAATATATGTGTTTGTGTGTGTGTGTGTGAGAGAGAGATTAACATTTTCCCTTTCCTCATACACATAAAAAGAAATATGCTCACACACATAAAGAGAAGGGAGAGAGAATGAGAGAAACATTAAAACACATAATACAAAATATGTCCGCATCGAATCAGTGATGCCAAATAGGTGGTGACAAAATGTCTCATACTCTCTCTGCAGCACTAACTTAACCTAAAAAAAGATGATTTTGGGGGTCAATTCTAGAGACATTGACATAAGGAGGAAAGCTATTTGTATTTGTTTATTATATGCTACAAAAACCCAGAAGTGGTTAATACATCTGTATATTAGAAAGATGTAAAATTTGGTATACGTTTGTCTCATCTAAGACAAACAGGATTCCTTTTAAACCCAAAGTTTCATCCAAAAAAAACCAACTGAAGTAAACCTTATATGATAGTGTTTACCTTAAATATATCACTACCATCCCCAATACACATATGCACATGATATGATGGATCCTATGCAAGTTTTGACAGTGAATGCTCCTGATGTTTGATTAAAAGAACTCCCAACTCATTCTATAATGGTGTTAGTAGCTGAATAGTCCATACATTTGTAACCCTTAGAATAATACTCATACTCAGTATAACACTGAATGATAGGACTATCCCTTTGAATTAAAGTTACAAACCATCTGACAAGCTTCTACACAATTTACATCTCAACCAAAGTCAATCAAAAGTATATGATAGAAGGCACTTTCTCAAGGAGCCATGTAGTAGTATTGAACCTGGGGCCTTGCCCTGTGTATGCATGTACACACATGCTTAAATCAAATTAAGCATGTAGTGTAATACCTGATATTACGATATATGTAAACAAAGTTTGCTTTGTAGGAAGTGTGGAGATGTATTGAGATATACAGATATGGAGATAATTTATTCTCGAGTGCAGAATAATGCATGAACAGCATGAATAGAATAATATCCTTATATTACAGAAAATTTGTCAGTGGGCAGCCACGAGACTCAAACTCACATCTCTGTGATTACCAGTCATGTGCTTTACCTTTAAGCTAAACTGCCCAGTGACAAATTTTTCTGCAATGTTTGAACTTATAAACTTATCTTTTTGATAGATGCTGTATGTGAAATTCAAATTATGATATATGTAAAGTTTGCTTTGTAGGGAGTGTGGTGCAATTTAGCTTAAAGATAAAACACTTGACTGGTAATCACAGAGATGTGAGTTTGAGTCTCATGGCTGGCTGCTGACAAATTTTTCTGCAATATAAGAATATTATTCTATTCACGCTGTTCGTGCATTATTCTGCGCTTGAGATATACCTGATATGCTTACCTGATAAGCAATAATAGATAAGAGGCTGAATTCCAGATGGAAATAAATCATTGGTTATTATTTTTCAGTTGTAGAGTTTTCATATGTATAATTAATGTGTGAAGATATATGGGTTATGAATTCAAATCCTGTTGAAATTGATCAAATTAGTACTGATCAGTTGCACAAGTTACTCCAATAGATTCTAACCTTCCTTTTCAAATCTGTGACTTTATCTCAACATAGGAAATTAATTTCCCTCTTTCTCACACACACATGTAGAGACAAACAGTCACACACACACACACATGTACAGACAACCAGCCACACACACACACACACACATACAGACGGACATGCATACACAGAGCCACACATGCATGCAGACAGACAGGCATGCATGCAAACACACACACACACACACACACACACAAAGATGACATTTAATTGAAATTATAATAGTTTATGAGTATAAAACTACATACAAAATGTTAGCGCAACAGCTGTTGCTAGAAGATGAACTGAGAATCTAATCAGGTGAAACGGGAAGAACAACATCTGTGCTTTAGTATCTTCTTGGGAGAATCAGGTGATTGAATAAAACTAGGATCCTCAATCAAGTAAAAGTTATTTAGTATGGATACATAACAATACCAATTTCTAGGAGAATATTTTAAATGTAAAATAAGTTGCTATTTAAATGTACAGCTATTTAAGAATTCACTCTAAATGCTAACAATGGTAATTGGTAATTCTTTTAACAATGTTAATTAATGTATTGAGTACAAGAGTTAACATATAACAATGTACTTGTGTAACTTAAAAAAATCATGGCAAAACTAATTCAAATTTCATAGCAAAAATGATTTATCATACTCCAGTAGAGAATACAGGTGGTATATTTCAGGTACAAGCTAGCTTTGCCACTATATAGGGTATAGTTAAGATTTTTAACAGGATGTCCTAGCTTGTATAGTGCAGTAATGGTGGTACTGAAGCAAATAAGAATGGGTGAACGATTAATGAAATATTTTCTAGATAGCAACTATATTTTGTATCAGTTTCTTTGACTTTCTCCTCCAAGTAATTAAGATCTAGGTAAATAACCATACCACACTAAGGCAATGTGGTTTTCATGAAAGAACCCAATTCATAAAACTTGAGAGAGAGAGAACAAACAAATGGATTTAAATATGGCCAAAAGTTAGTGACAGAATTTTTAAAACAATAAAGAATGACAATAATAAAAGAGGTATAGTGGTGTAATCAGACAGGAGCCTGGTGCAGCCTCCTGACTTCCTGGACCCTGGTCGAACCGTCCAACCCGTGCTAGTACGGAAAACGGACGTTAAGCGATGATGATGATGAACTGGTTGTCTGACAATGAATAGTCTAAGGTTATGCTGAAACACTTTGCATAATTCTTTCTTCTCTCTGAACCTTTTTATTCCTTGTTAACATGTAACAATTTTAACTGAATATTAACTGTCTTGTCTTAACACTTTTATTGGTTGATTGTGACATTTAACTATTATGTTCCTTAGTGAGCCCTAACTACAATTAACAACCTTAGCTGTGACTAAAATTTAGAAAATCTCAATCTCACTACTCTAGGAGTATCTACACAAACTATGAACACTACCCAACTTTCATCCTCAGTAACAATCTGCACAAACAGAAAAGATATGAAAGAGAAAATACAAAAGGTTTCTTCTTCCTTCAGCACAGAGCTGACTAGAAGCTCTGAGCAGCAGTTCCAGTTCTAGCCCATCATCATCTTATAGCAACAGGGAGGAGCTGGAGCTTAGAGAAAGATAAGAAACTTGAGGAGAGAAAGAATAGAGTGAAAAAATTTAAAAAAAAAGGAAAAGAAAGAAAAAAAATTAACCTAGACAGAAATTATATAGGTTGCTGGAAAGCACCTCATGAAAAAGGGTTCTTTTCCATTAAAAGAACTTGAAATTAAATTATCAAACTACTATCAAGAGCCTGACAGAACTGCTGAAGGACGTGATCTGAAGGAAAAGAAGAACCATATTGTATTGACTGAGCTAAAAGAAAAATATGCAAGCCCATTCAATAAAACCATATTAATACTCTATGAACAGCTATAATTGGGCTAACAAAAGGATGTGGGAGGTTCCAAGTCTTTGGTGAAGACAATTTCATATATACTTTTCAATTCTTTATGGGTGGGTGTTCATTTGTTTAATGTACAAAACCTGTTTTAATATAGTATGCCATGTTTTTACCCCAACTCTCATTTATTACATGCATGTGTGTATAGTCATGTACAAGCATAGCTGTGTTGTTAGGAAGTTCACTTGGCAACCACATCATTCGATATTTGATCCCATTGCATAGCACTTTAGGTAGGTGTCTTCTACTATAGTCTTTAAGTTGAACAATGCCTTGTGAATGCAATTTATGGCTGTATGACAGTCTATATGGAAATGCGTGTGTATGTGTGTTTTATATTTACTGGTTTTGTGTTTATATAGTACATAGCAGACTCGTGATAAAAAAAAAAAGGATCAGCCTGAAATAAGTAATGGGACTGAAATGATCAAATAAACTTTTGAAAGCAGTGTTCTAACATGGCCTCAGACCAGTGAGTGGAATTTTTAAAAAGTAAATTAATTGTAACTTCTCTTAATGAAATAGAACAAAGCATGAAATTATAGTTTCAAAATTTACATCAACCTAGCAATTACAGGGACATTTTACTTTTACTTTTTCATATTTCCTCCTCCTGTCAGGAGACACTGAACTTTTAACTTGAAATTCTCAAAAGTTTGATGGGAGGCACTGTCAAGAAATTAAATGATCATAATGCCAGCTGAACAGCCACACTGTTGATTAGCAGAAACCCACAAATAAGATGAGGAATGGATATAATCCATTAAACCAATTTTGGCATATGTAGAACATATTGTATATTCCTGGGGAAGAAATAGAAACATCAACCACTGCAGATTTGAAGTTGAAACTAAACCCTTCTTATGTATTTGGTCCAACACTAATAATTGTAACATTCCACCATAAAAAATTGCTTCTATCAGAGGTGCAAGGCTTCAGATTTAAGAAGAGACAAATTAGTTAATTATATCAAGCTCAGTACTTGGCTGCCATTTACTTTAACTAGCTGTTGAGAGAGAAATGGTGAAGTTGACTTTGATAGAATTTGAACGAAAAAGAGCCGGAACAAATACCACAAGATATTTTTCTGATTTGCTGATGATTCTGTCATTCTACTACCCTACATTCTACTATAATAATATTTCTAACATAGGCATAAGGTGATATATTTTGGAGAGTAGTGTAAAAAGAACCCAGTACAATCTGTGGAGTGTTTGGTGTGAGGAAGGGCATCAAGCTGTAGAAACAATGCCAGAACAGACAATGGAGTCGGGTGTAGCCACTGGCCTTACCAGCTCCAGTGAAACCAACCAAAAGGAACAGATGTTAACCAAGAGTTCCTCTACAAGAAGTGTACAGCTTAATGTGGACTGTGTGTGTTGCAGGAAAACTTTATTGTGATCCATTTAATTCAAAGTGACTGTTGTTCAGTAAACATGGTTGTTGTTTCTTTATTTTGATGAAGATTGAGTCTATTTGGATGCTACTCATATGTTTCTTTATTGATTGTTTTCAACATTCACCCACAATTTGTCATATTTTTATCCATATACTGCTCTGCATTTCACTTCATTTGTGGATGACCCATTATGCCATGCCAAATATTGAAATTTCAGATTTTTAAAGTAGTTCAAATATGATTAAGCATATATGAAACACGTATTCAAAAATTACCTCCCAATCCATCAGAAGTGCTTATCAGAATCATGATACACTTTTTGAGATTGTAAATCTATATTAACTATTACATGTTGGTATTTATTTGATATTTGCATTTGAAATTTTGGAAAAATTTATCCCTTATGCCCCACCTCATCCTTGGTTTGTTCTTAAAACATAAAAAGTTTGAAAGTATTTTGACCAACATTACTAGTCTGCTATCCATTACACTCTTCAATAATATTACAACAACAATTATTTTTTTGACTTGAGACAGATTCAATATGTGTCTAATCGTGTGGAAGGAGAATAAGTGGCTGAAATGGTAGAACAACTTACGAAATACTTTGAGGTATTTCATTTCCTAATGACCTGTAGGAAAACTTTTCCTTATGCAACCATGATATACTACTAAGTATATTAAACATTTTTATAAGTCAATACTGTGTTAGCAGTGCTATTACATCACTTGTTAAAATTATCTCTACAGATTTTCTACAGAAATTATAACCAATACTGATTTTGTTGTTTTCTTATGATGCCTGATGTAACCTTAAGTTCGTTTCCTAAGTTCACATTTTGGGTTTAAATCTGGTCAAGCTTGACTTTACCTCTCACCTTTTCTGAGATTGATAAAATAACAAAAGGAATTTGTGATATGGTTTGAATATTTACAGATGGAATTTGAACCTGTGCTTAAACTATATATAAATACTAAAATGCTTTGAACCAGTTCTGTGTCTACATTTTTATCCAATAATTTAGCAACTTAATCTATAAACAAAAGATATTTTCTTAATTTTTTTTTTTTCAATCAAAGAAAAAGTCAGAATATCTTATCTGACTGGCAAAGGCAAATATAAAAGAAGCATCAATCTAAATTTAAAGATGAAAACACGAACAAAGACATAAGGCAACTGTCATAAATGAGAGCTGGAGAAGATATGTTATGGATTTGAACAAAAATGGTGTCTGAAATGAGCATAAAATGCAACAATCTAAATTGTTAACAGTTTTGATTACTTATAAAGACATATTTGTCTTATGATAATTACATGTTTGTTATGTAGCAAGTCTCTGCCTCAATTTGAACCTGGATTAGCTTTTTTACCAATTGGTAAGGTTTTGTTAAACAAAAACTGATCCTAAATTGAGTAATGACATCAAAAATTTGGTCAATAAAATTATAAGTAAACATCTAGATTTTCAAGTGATAATGTCACCACAGATCTTTCTCATCAGATTTGTGCAGGAATATACATAGAGAAACCAAACCTGAATAGAAAAGACAGAGCTTGACAGACAGGTGTCTAACTATCAGGAGCTTCGAAATGTGAGCAGTGAAGCATATTAGCTAGCAAATTCTTGCATTTGGCAAAGTCTTCACATTTATGAAAAAAACTATATGTACTAAAACTTTCACCATTTTCCAATGCATATTCTCTATTCTCTCTTAACACACAATCTATTACTATTATTACTATGAATGGAACTTTCTGACATTACTTTGTCTTCTATCTTTGGAAATGTCCTGTTCCATACAAGCTTTTAACAATAAAACAGATGATGTATTGAAAATGAATGACTACTCTTCTCATTCATCCAACATTTTAATCCATCTTATTGTTGAAGATATATATGCTGAAGACATGGTTAATAGTTCAGAAAATGAAATCCTATTACATCAGCTGTATTTCATTGCCAATTTTTCCAAAGTTCATAACTCATTTTAATTTTTCTATTATAAATACCTATGAATCACCAACAGCTGGATCTTTGGATTTATTTTATAATAACTACCTCACCCACTTCATCTTTTCTGAGCCATGCTGATCATAGGTGAAACATGAGGGTAAAAACAAAGTCATCTTTCTGAGATGATGTGAAAAAGATATTGCAAGTGAGAGCTATCTACTATCTTAACCAACCTAATTTAATTAGATATAATGATAAATCACTTAGAAGAAAGTGATTTATCTTTATATTTTTGAAGTCTCATAGCAGAAAAGAAAAGTTTGACATGCAGTTTTTTAAAAGGTGAACTGTTTGAAAAGAGTATATATATTTATGGAAGCATTAAAGATATCTGCATTACTGACTCTAACTATATGATACGCATCAAATTTCTACAGATCTATGATAAAGCAAGCTCCCTTTTCTTTATATATACAACCTATGTTTTAAAATGGGAACCACATGAGTCAACAAACTCACAAGTGTATCTTATTTAAGGGCACTCAGAGCTTGGAGCTAAATGTCAACCCATTCCCTTTGAACTATTAGTAATAAAATTAAAAATGTGATTCAAAACAATACAACTCTGAAGCATCAAATGATAGTGATGATGATCTACCCTTCAGTCTAGAACATTTTAATCTCTTAGATGAAAATACCAAGGAATAAAAAATTTCTATATTTTCTCAAACTTAGCTACCTTACTAACAAGGCACATGTGATATACTGGCTCAGATTATCAATATATACGAAATGAAAGAAATATAACAAAAGACTAAAAATAAACTTACAAATCAAAGACCAGGTAATGAAATCCTTCATCTTGTATACTGTCATGCAAGCGCACTGTAAAGAGAAACAAAGAGAAAAATGATATAAGCTTCAAGTTATGTACAAGACTTGTCCAAAAGAAACGAGATTTTTAAAATAGCATGCCAACCAGCCAACACACCATGCTTGAAAATGCTGTGCTGTTTATAGGTGATCATCTGACCTATATCTATCTATATATTATAGACCTTGATCAGAATTCGTAAACATATGTATTTTCAGTTGTTTGATCAACTGAAACACCCTAATGTATTAGCAAGTAAGTGGCTGATAAATATATATACACATGTACTTTTAATGAAATTCTTTGTGGAATCAGTGTGAAAGAATGTGTTAATAATGGACCTTTGAATTACAGGTGCAATTCATTCAACAGACCTCTACACAGTTTTCATCTATCTAATTTCACTGACAATCTTATGGATACATTTGAAAATGATATTTGCCCAAGATTCAACAATGATCAAACCTGGGATATGGATATATATATATACACAAACACACACATATATATATATATATATATATACACACACACACATACATACATACATATACACATATATATATCTATAAGTACTGTTCTTGGACTCATAGGACTGATTACCCAGTTTCTATGACATCACAATGTTCACCCAGAACAGGATGCCAATCCATCAGAGGGTTACTCATTTACAATGGAGTGAAATGGAGTAATGTGAAATGTAATGTTTTGCTCAAGAATACAATGCACTGCTCAGTCCAGGAATTGAAACTACAATCTTATGATTGAGAATGCAACATCCTAACTACTAGGTCATTCACCTTTACACACATATAGACACAAACACACACACACATAAACACTATGTATTTATATGTAGATAGGTAATACAGTGATCATATGTCTATATGTGCATGCACACACACATATACATATATATATATATGTGCGTGTGTGTGTGTGTGTGTGGTATGTATATATGTCTGCATATGTGGTATGTATATGTGAGTGTGTATGCGTGTACATGTGTATACATCAAAAAGATAAAGCCTTTATTCTGAAACAAACAGAGAAAGAAAGCTGAAGAGACAGACAAGCAGACAGACAGGCAGACCAATTGATCAATGTATTTTCACTCATTCCATTCTAAAAATAAATTGTTTGTTTGGTCTTCCACTGAAATTGAGTTTCATGTCTTTGATCTGTTTCTATAATAAGACACAATTTGATTTAGTTTTCTCTGGCTATTTTCAAAGACCTTTCAACATGCATTGACAGGAAGAATCCTTCTTTCATATTCACTGCTACTCCAGTGCTGGCAGAAAGAACCACCAAATAAATGAGAAGCAACTGAAAGTGAACATCATCTTCAATCATCATTTTACTGATTATAGCTTTACCATCACCCTTCCATACCTCCAATGATCTTGAAAATGGCTTCTCTCTCTCTCTCTCTCTCTCTCTTTTTTTTTTTTTTTAAACATTTATCTCTGGAATGTGATTTGAAGGTTTAGCACTACTAATCACATAGCTACAAGTTTAAACCTTACTGTACTAATATTTTGCTCAAAGGTAAAAGGTGTACACTTTCTTGATTCAGCTTGGTTAGTAGCAGCTTCCATTATTTGCTGGTTGAGTGATTACAATAGTTGCAAAAAATGAAAACTAACAATATAGAAATACAAAAATTCGCAAGAAAAAATATATAAACATTCCTAATATGTTAACACACACAAAAAAAGATTTAATAAAACAGTAAAAATAGAAGACATTCCTTCAGGAAAACTCTAATAGATTCAGTTAAACCATTCCAACCATTCCACTTCATCTCTTCCTGAGTTTCAGTGAAAACAACAAAATATAGTCTACGTTGGTGTGACAAAAGTAGAAGAAATGGATAATCATTTTATTTTTATTTTATTTAATTGAAATGAGGCAGAAAATGTAAGAAAAAAAATATTCTTTTAACAGGTCATAAAGATTAAAAAAATGAAATATGTATGAACAAGAGAGAAAATGGGAAAATAAAGGGTAAGGTAGAATTAAAAATATACCTGGGGAGGAAGGAGAGGGAGTAAAAATACAAAAATGAAGTAAAACTCTGGAGAGGAGGTGTATGTTTGCGGGGAGGGCTAAGTTTTTTAAGTCAGGAGGAAAAAAGGAAGGGATCCATGACTTTCCCAACTACTTCACCCACTAACTTGCTATAAATGCAAGTTGGCATCTAAACAAAAAAGAGGATGGAAGAGGGGTTCTAGAGGATTTGTCACCTGGTAAGGAAGGATTGTGGAAAGTAGTTAGTATGCAGTTTTGTGATGGTGGAAGCATAATGTAAGTGGCAAGAGGAGAGGTGTGCATGTCAGGTGGACAAGAGCAGAAGCTATTTGTACAAGGTGACGCATGGAAAAGTAGCTCAGGTTCCATAGCATAGTGAAAATACAGAAATAAATTTACAAATGTCGGAAAAGACTCACCATCATAGATTTTGAAAATGGTTCCCAACAGCATCAATACACAAATATGCAGCCCCGTCAGCTTACCAGCCCTGGTCAAATTGTCCAACCCATGCTAGCATGGACAATGGACATTAAATGATGATGATGATGGCAACTGCAAGCATTATATTGTCCTTCAGTTCCTGTATTATGAGTGAATTTTTTTTTGTACACCGTGCTCTTTAAGTGTCTCCAGAGTTAATAATCACACATTGAAAAGTCAGAAGAATGTGGTGGCCACAAATTTTGTGTGTCCCTCAAAAAAGGGTCCCATGGAATCACTGTATGGATACCAGAGAAGTGTGGTAAGTCACTCCATCCTGCTGGAAGAAGTACACTGGTCTTTCATTGTCAGTGAGTTGAGCACAAAACTGGTTCAAAATATCCATGTATGTCTCTGAATTGACAATACTGTCAAAAGATATTGGTCCAATGATGTGTGTCCCCCTGAAACAGCACATCAAACAACACATTTTCTGATTTTTTTTTTTGTGGAATGGCTGCTTATGCACAAGGTGAAACCTCTCTACCACCCAGTACTGTGTGTTTTGTGAATTTACATCACTGGGGAAATGAATCTATGCCTCATCACTCATTATGTACTGCAATGGATGTAGCTCACCATTAGCAATTCTATTCAGAAGCCATGTGCAGTAATTTACTCATCTGCTCTTGTCACCCACTTTTAATTGCTGTACATACGTGATATGATATGGCTTTAGCTTAAGACTTTTCAATGCCCATTTACATGACCTACCGCTTATGTAAGACGACTGCACCAATTTATGTGTTGACTTCTTTGGACTTGAAGTATGCCTTGAATAACTTCTAGAATTCAATATGTAGGGTCTCTTTGTTTTGGGGTATTGTGCACTGACCTTGTAATGTGCCACCTTTTAACCAACATTTGTATCATTCTCTTTGCTAGTAAGCCTTTACTCAGAAACTTGTGTTCAAAAATTTCGCATATTTGTTTAACAGAATTCCTTCTCACACATGTTTCCAAAATCTCCACTCTTTCTGCTATTGAGTATATCATCTTGCAGAAAAGGCTACAGATGTTCACTCAATGCATTCTTACAACCAACTAATGTGGTGATAATGCAGTGAGGATACAGTCAACTAACGTGTCATCTTTGTTCAAGCAGTTGAAATAACACAATGAAACTTGCAGACAAAAGGCTGGGTACTTTTTCACATGTGTAAATTTATTTTTGTATTTACACTATGCCACAGAACCATGGCTACTTTTTAATTTACTACCCTGTAGTAACAGTAGTAAAAGAAAAAGCCAGTAAGACAACTCTAGGTTAGAGGTTAAAGTATATTAAGTGGATCCTTGTTAATCAGCTGGGTGCATTTTTATGAATGCAGTCTAAGGAAATTTTATGAGTAGCAGCGACAGTCCAAGATGTGGAAGCAATATTCAACTCTAGGTCTCACTTGGCTTTGTAAGAAACTCAATAGTTGATAAAGGATGAAATGAAAGGCTTGATGGGAAGGAAGTAGATACATGTTATGTTATGAATAGGAACTTGTCATGTGAGATCAGTGATTGAGACATCTCGCATTTGTAGTGACTTTGAGAAATTTAATTACATGTTAGCCAAGATTGGACAAAGTAAAGTAGAAAACCATATCGCTGATTTATTAAGTAACTACTTCTTTGTGATATTGAAAGAGACAAGATTGCCATATCTCCATTGAAGAATATTTCCAACGTCTCTGTACATGGAGAGAGGGCAGTTTGATGTAGGATGTCTAGGTTAGACAACATATATATACGTGCCAAGTTAAATAGGAATGAAGAGTATCAGTTTCAGCATAGGAATGAACATAGAAGAAGATTTGTTCTAACATCAACTTTCAAGCAAAACCATGTCATTTAGTGCCATCACACATCAGCAGAATGAAAAATATTATAATTATCATATAAACATATACATAGACAGTTACTAACATCTAAATCCTGCTCTAACAACATGAAAGCACAGCTAGTACATCCCTAAAGAGAGAGAGAAGTTAATAACAATAGTAATCAGTTAATTTCTCAACTAATTATAGCTTTATTGCTGAAATGTAGGTGGCCATAATGAAATCCAATTTAATCAGCTTTAAACATGATATAATTGCTTTGTATGTAATATTCATGATGAACACCACATCTAATTTAGCTATCTCCTTTACTGGTAAAATTCCATACAATGCCTTGTCATAACATGATTCACAGAACTCATCAAGTCTTTGATTACAATGTGGACTTCTTGCAATGAGAAGGAAGAGTAGTTCAACTACGTGTTGTGCACTATCACTTGACCTAATTTAACATCTAAACTAGTGAAACAAAGAGGTGTGCCTACTCTAGCTGAGTTTCATTGGATATTTGGCTAAAAATGATACTGTTCCTTATTTTTTTAAAGTAGTATCTGTATATCTCAAAGCAGAATAGCATCCTTTTAATTTGGAAGAGCTAATGAAAAGCAGTATGAGGAAATGTGCATGTATGTAGGTATTTATAAGGAGGTACATACATATTTATGTGTATCGACATTATTGTATTAATAAAATCATCATCATCATTATTTAACATCTGTTGTCCACGCTGACATGGGTTGGATGGTTTGACAAGAGCTAGTAAGCGGAGGGGCTGCACCAGACTCCAGTCTGATTTGGCATGGTTTCTACAGCTGGATGCCCTTCCTAACATCAAACACCCTGAGAGTGTAATGGGTGCTTTTATATGCCATCAGCATGGGTGCCAGTTGTGTGACATCAGTAACTGCCATGACTATGATTTCACTTGGCTTGGTGGGTCTTCTACTCAAGCATGGCATATTGCCAAAGGTCTCAAATATTTGTCCTTGCCTCTGTGAGGCCCCATGCTCAAAAGGTGTTTTTATGTGCCATCAGCACAGGTGCTAGTGATGCAACACCAGTACAGGTGCTAGTTATGCAACACCGGCATTGGCCACATTGTCTCCATGAGGTCCAACACTCGAAAGATGCTTTTTACATGCCACCAGCATGGATGCTAGTTACATAACACCAGTATCAGCACCAACTATGATTTCTCTTGACTTGATGGGTCTTTTCAAGGACGGCATATCTAATGGAATTTCTACCTTCACCCTTCCTATGGATCGAGCTGGGCCATCAACCTGAAGGAATTTGTGACTTGTCTGCTTTCCTACTTACTAAGACTTTGGTTTTTGCTAGGTTAACCCTAAAGCACTTTCATTCTAGACTTTGCTTTCACACCTGAAGTTTCTTCTCTAGTTCTGGTAATTCAGTTATAAGAACATGGTCACCAGCATAGAGGACCTCCCGGGAGCAGCCTATCTTAAATTCTTCTGTTATTGCCTGGAGGACTATGCTGAACAGGAGGGGTCTGAGGACTGATCCATAGTGAACCCCTACTTGTACCCTGAATTCATCGCTATAGTTGTTGCCAACCCTCACTTTACTGACTGCATCTTTGTACATGGCTTGTAAAGCTCTCACCAACCACTCATATATCCCTAGTTTCCACATTGACCACCAGATAAGGGATTGGAGGACCCTGCTAGAGGCTTTCTCCATGTCAATAAAAACTAAGTACAGAGGTTTATCTTAGGGTGGGTACTTCTCCTGCAGCTGCTTTACCAGAAATATAGCATCAGTGGTACTTCTCCCTGGCACAAAACCAAACTGCACCCCATCTAGACTAATTCTCTCCTTAATTAGTTAGGCTATGACCCTCTCCTTCACTTTCATCACCTGATCCAACAATTTGACACCGCTATAATTATTTCTGTCTTTGCATGAGGCAGATATTCTATGGCTCGATGCCCTTCCTGTAACTAACTCTCATGTTTCCAAGCAAGGTAATATTTCCCCATGGCAGGACATTTACACAGAAGGTTGGAAGCAAATGACACTGCTCGTACAATGGTGACATACCTTAACACTCACCATGCAATGTCAAGACAAAGAGATGCATGTATACATACATACATACATATATACATACACACACACAAGGTTTCAGTCTACCAAATCCACTCACAAGTATTTGATTAGCTCAAAGCAAGATTGAAAGAGTTCAAGGTGCTATACAGTTGGACTATCTCAAAATCATGTGGTTGGGAAGCAAGTTTGTGACATATTTGACCTGTAAAAAGGTCATTTTTTACTGTGTGCTTTGCCATGGGTAAAATTTTTGCCTAAGGCAACAATGTTAGAACATGATCAGTCATCACAGTTTGCTCTCTGTAGACCAATGAACACATTCTAGCTTCTTGGTTATCATCATCACTGGGTACTATAAGAGAGGCAACACTAAGATGATTTTGAGAGGAATAGCTTCTTAATAGAAAATCAGTATAAACTGACTACATACTTTCATATGTGTGTGTATGTGTGCATGTGCATGCATGTGTGTGTGCACACAACAGGCTTGTTTCAGTCTGTCTACCAAATCTAATCACAAGGCTTTGGTTGGCCCATGGTGTCATGCAATGGGACTGAGCCCCAAATCAGGTGGTTGGGAAGTGAGCTACTTAACCACACAGCCATTCTTGCACTTGAGTGTATATGTGCTTGTATCTATTACAATGAAGACAAATTGCAATTCTTTGCTTACAATGAAACCTATGACACCTTTTGCTTCTGTACTCTCTGCCTTTCCCAGTTTCAATACACTTCCATCAATCAATTTCACATTTAATTCTTTCCTTCAACACATTTCACAAAATCTTAGCATGTCACATTTCATGGGTGCCTTTTACGTGTCAACAGCACAGGTGCCTTTTATGTGTCACTGGTACAGGCACCTTTTACGTGTCACTAGCACTGGCCACAGCTATGATTTCACTTGGTTTTACAAGTCTTCTCAAGCACAGTAAATCAATCAAGTGCCCACTTCAGTGAAAAGTGTGTAGAGAGAGAGATATATGCATTTGAACATATGCATGCAGGGATGTGAGTGTGTGTGTGTGTATATATATATATATGTATGTACACACATCAGATGGCTGGTGTATATATAAAAATGATAACTGAAGGTGACTGAATAATATACCTGTTGAAATGTAACAAATATAAAAGTAGAAAATATAAGGTGAACAGTGTGACTTGATACATTTTTACTCAAGAGGTCAAATGAATCTATATGCAACAACTAAACTCTTTTAACTATACACATTAACTATACACTATAAGCATTAGTAAATTCTATCATTAGTTTCATTACTTCAGAATTTATTATTCTGCAGATAATGTTAAAACACCATTGAAACTATGGATTTAGTTGTGACCTATGGCCTTCTACATCATAAAATAGGAAGAGAAAAACTACTGGCAAATGAACACATGAGTCTAGAATATAAAACTTTGAATAAAATAACAAAATATGTGCTTTCTGCAGCATGGTCACTTGTGATGTTAGAGCTTCAACAAGACCTCGTAATAGTATCCTAGATAAAAACAGCTGATGGTTATTCATGGGTTTTATTATCAATCAATGGTAGTACTTTAGCATGGTTACAACTGATGGCAGTACTCCAGCATGAATTCAATAGATAAGCAATGGCCATTACTGGTGTTAAATGGTACTAAGACTGAGATGAATGACCAAAATCAGTGGTAGTATTCCAGCATGGTTACAACCAACGGTAGTACTCCAGCATGATTACAACAGATGATAGTACTCCAGCATGGCTACAACAGATGGCAGTACTCCAGCATTGTTACAACTGGTGGTAGTACTCCAACATGACTACAATTGATGGTAGTACTCTCAAATGGCTACAGCTGACGGTAGTATTCCAGCATGCCTACAATCAATGGTAATACTCCAGCATGACCACAATAGATTAGTTGAAACCAATAAGATGGCATACTTAAAAAGTGTGTAGGCTTCAGGTACTAAACAAATTTCACAGCTAAAAGTTTAACCATTTACGACAGTCATTGGCCAGTGTCCTGGGGCAAGACTTAATTCAGCTTGCCTCAGTTAATCTAACAACAGGTGCCACTCCCAGCTGAATGATTAATTTTACAAAAAGAAAAAGAACATGTGCCCATCCACCTGCAAAATAATTGCTCAATCAAAAAAGTAAAGAAATTTAATTTATATAACAAGTCATCTCACACATAATCACATCAAAATATCCATGTACAGAACATACACGTGTGCCTACAAACATGATGGGTTGGATCTCTTTATTTCAAGGAGAAAAAAAAAGCTAAAGACAGTCATATAAAACAAGAGAATAAACTTACCAATATTTGGATGTTTCAACAATCTACAAATTCTAGCTTCTCTTTCTAGCTTTTGATGATCTGAAAGAAGATGAAATAAACAAGATAAGAGTAGTATTTAATTAATAACTTCAGCAGAAGAAATAAAGTAGATTAATGTTCCATTAATGAGGAACATATTCCAAGATGAGGATGGCTCAGTGGCTGGAAACAGAAGAGGGATGAATGAAACAAACTAAAAACAAAAACAGTGAAAGTGACAAACTAACACTACAACATTGTTAATGTTTAAGGTGGTGAGCTGACAGAATCATTAACACGCCAGGCAAAATGTTTAGCAGCATTTTATCTGTCTTTATATTCTGAGTTCAAATTTCACCAAAGTCAACTTTGCCTTTCATCCTTTCAGAGTCAATAAAATAAGTATCAGTTGAGCACTGGGATGGACGTAATCAACTTACTCCACCCTTGAAATTGTTGTCCTTATGCCAAAACTTGAAACCAATGTTTTGTATAAAACTAAAAGCATTAGTATGAGAGATTTGTTGAAAACAACACTTTCATAATGACCATCAAGGCAACAAAATATACTTCGGTGACACAGATAGCTCACAGTGATAACCCTGAAAACAACTGATTTTTTTCTCAAAAGAATCTGATCAACAGAAATTATGAAGGCTCTATAAGTAGTAGTCTTACAAATAGATATCTTCATTTGGTGTCATCATTGCGAGTAAATCTACTCCAAGTTTCTTATACATACAAAGGCTAAACAAGATTATACATCAGAGTAGTCTTCATTCTCGAACAGCTGCTCTGATGGGTATGTTCTAGACATTCACTACAACATGCACACATGGATACATTTTCAAATGCTATCCAAGACAAAGCCTCCTTTACAACAGAGACATATCCTCTCATTTCTCTCCCAATATTACTTCAGTCTTTGAAACCTGTCAACTCTGTATCACATACACAAAAAATATATCTCATTACCATTCTTTCAACTAAACTTTTTCCTAATTCCTTACTTCTAAGCCTACACCCCTCTGAAACTACTCACCAAGCCACTTAACCTGAAAACATTTCAAATCAATCATTAACCACACTAATCTGATGCAATAATTACTATACCCTAATCAATATTGTGGACACTGTCCCTCAAATAGATGAAGTTTGGAGAATTGATTATGTGGTGGTAAATTTACAACTCATTTACAAATCTGACCATCAGTCTACCTTTTACACTACCAGAAATTTGGTGGTGTAAAATACTAGACTGAAAATTAAAGTTATTCAGGATTATAGCTAAACATACATATTTACTAATTATTAATGTACTCTCTCTCTCTCTCTCTCTCACACACACACACACACACACACACACACACACACAACATATGAACAGCTGACAGTAAGTTACTTATACAAGAATCAATAGAAAAATCTAAAAATGTGTTTTCATACAATGCAGCTTGAACACTTAGAGAAACTAGAACTACGATTTGTGGCACAGATAAATAACACATTTACTACATAAAGTATATCTGAACAATTTCTCACAAAAATATGTGTGAGTGAGAGCATGACCCTCTCACCGATTCAATAGTCTCCTATCCCTCTATCATTCTCCCTCTATTATTTACTGTATTGTGTCTACTAATTCATTCACAAGGCGATGGTCAGCCTGAGATGTGCTACATACAGGGGAGGAACCCTAAATTGGAGTTCCAAAGTGAACTTCTTAACCACAAGGCCATGCCTATTCACACACACATGCACACACACACATAATTGCATATATGCAAATGTGTGTGTGTGCATACACACAGATGTACACATGTACCAAATTATCTTATATGAGGTATGTAGCTTCAGGTTCAATTTCACTGTGAAGCAACTTGGGCAAGTGTCTTCTACTGTAGTCCTGGGCTGACTGAAGTCTTGTTGTGAGATTTGGTTGATGAAAACTGAAGTGTATGTTTGTGTAGGGGTGCATACATGTGAGTGTGTGTGTTTGTGTGTGGGTGCAAGCATGTGTATTTGTTTACCTATTTTGGGGATAACATAACTACAAGCATTAGCACTTAGTCACTTCTATCAACAAGTCATCCATTGGCTTTGCACCTTCAAAGATACATGAAATAAAGACCCCTTACTTAAAAAAACAAATAGGGAATCCAACTATAAAACAATGTCTCATTAATACATTTGCCAAACCCATGTGAGCATGGAAAAATAGAAATAAAGTGAATGAATAAATTATCAGAATGTTTCTGGTGGATGCAAATATTTCTGTTTGAACTGATCTCAAAAATCCTTTCCATGTAGGTAGTATAAATACACTACACACACACTACCCGAGAGCTGATGATTGTCATAACATACTCCCTCCTTGAATAGAATTTTTTAAAAATGGCTTATTTATTTTAGCACTTGATTAGGTTTCCTGAAATTTAGATTGGACAGGTATTTGTAAATTTAGAGACTGGATAACTTACTGCTGCCTAAACATGTTTTCATGCAGCAGTTGGTAACTCTGAAATGAATAAATGGAGCAAAACCCACAACTTGAAGTAACTAATTTTTCTCCTTTATAATAGAAGTTATTATCAATATTTTCACTGCTATAGATAACAAAGGTGATAAAGATCTGTAGAGTGCTGGAGTAAAATTAATATAGCAAAGGTACAAAGATTATAAGAGTGTTGGAGTAAAATTAGTTTCATCCCCTGCTGTGTGGTTAATGTTCACAGACAAGCACCTACAGTATCCTGCAGCAGGTTTGCTAAATCATCAAACTCAATGATTTTCAGAACAGTTCTTTTCAAAACAACAAACCTGTCTAAACAGACAATTCTTACTCTATATCTGATTTTTCTTTCTCTGTAATGTTAGTATTACAATCTTTATTGTTTCAAATGTTTGTTTTTCCATACTAACAATATTTTTTATATCCCCATGCATCCTGACCCAATGTCCACATTTTTTTAAAAGCCAATTTTCTAAGGTTTGCAATAACTACTTCTTTTTAAGTTTTCAAAAGTCTACTAATTACTATTGAAGATATCACAGCCCTTCCTCCTTCTCCATGTATTATCCAGTCACTTAATAATTCTATATCAGTCTAGTCATCCCTCCTGTATACATCTGTCAATGCCTTCAGCTATTTGTTATTCTGCCAATGTATGAAATCAATAAATCTTGCACCTTAAGCAATGACAGTATTAATCTAGAGATTATATTGTCATATATTGATTGCTAGTTCAATTATTAATCCTGACAAGAAGGAGGTTTGGAGCAATAGATAGCTTTTTATTAAAATAATTCCAAGATGTCTATAGGAATGTGAGTCTGACAAGGACAAATACTAGGCGATACTTAGACCTTGACATGGAATCTCATTACCAAATAGCTATATGATGGTCATGTTTCCTTATAAGTAGAATGACCTAATTCAGTTAGTCATTTTGATTTATGCAACACTCTCTTTTCTTCTATTTGTCTTCAGTCTCATAACTGACCTTTACAATTATTACCAATTACTTATCAAACAAGAATGATTTCATTTAATATATAAAGAAAGGGGTATACCGATTATACTTATTTAGCATTCAGAAGGTAGTAGATGTAATAAAAAAAAGTTATGCCTGCTGAAGACAGTCTTCATATTGAGTTTTAAGAGAGGATAAGCTGAATTAGTTTCCTGTTGCATTCTTTGCATCTACATGAGGATCCGAGTCCCATGCTAGTACTCATCAACAGTTAGGTGGTCAGGACCACTGAGAGTTATCACTGTTTAGGAACTCAGGCAGCTATGAGTTACAGAAAAATAAAAGCCAGTCTTATCTTTTTCAATGGTACAGGTGAAATTATGAAAATATGGTAGCCTACAGCTAATGGTAACAATGTAATGTATATAAAAATCTGCAAGCTTCATTATAAAAATAAAAATGTATAGGTATTTATGCTGCATTTAAAGCCTATGTATGCTACATGTGATATGTAGATAGGACACAAAAGATTTTATTTAAAAACTTCAGAATAAGAGTAAAAAATAAAACCCAGAATGAACTAAGTGGAATAAAAAACTGCTGCTTAGATGGTGAAACAGTATATGAATAAATAAAAAGATTGAAGATAGTGTATTTCCTAATGGCAAAAAAAAATTAATTAAATAACAAGATTGTACCATAAATAGTGACATACTAAGTGTCAAGGGATACCACAATACTTTCAGTATTACAACACTATAATATACGGAGTTTGGTAACCAGGCGAACCTATCTTTATAGCTTATTACATTAGGTACAGAGCTTAGAGGTGACATGGTTGAAAAATATTATGTTAAGCATTTCAACATAACAACAGTGGCACTTGTGTTATATTCTGCATGGTGTTCCTTGCACAAAACAAAATAGTTTCCTCAGACATTTTCAAGTATTGTAAGTAAAAAGAAAGCATACCATAGAACTGATAAATTTGGATATTGAATAGTTGTTAGTAGAAGAAAAGAGACCTACTTTTCTGTTGTATTTATGATGAAAGGAAGATAGGAGAAAGTCAACTGTTTACAATGAAATGAGACAGAAAGTTTTATGCTAAGTAAATCTATATACCTTATTTTATGTTACTGATAACTGTTAAAAATAGAAAAGTTTTAGAATCAGTCAAAATCCCTTTCACTGATTTGAAGTTATTTAGATGTTAGGAAGAATCAATATTAACAAGGCCTAATTAATAAAATACAAGTAAAAAAAACCAAATGATATACTAAAAAAACTTAATCCCAGAGCAAAGTAAGGATTTTACTCGCAAAATATTGCTACAACATTCTAAATGTCAATGACTCATTATCAGATTGTTGAAATTAATTCATTTCAAGAAAGAAAAAAATATATAAAATTACTGAGGACAAAAGTTACATAATTCCTAAATGTTCTCTGAGACAGAATGAGTGTTAATTCATTCCATGGCAACCAGAAGAGAGAGGTGGGAGGGAGGGTGACTGATATTGAATACCATACAAGATAGAGTAGCTGTTATTGAAATTATTCCAAAAGAGGGCCTAGCTATTCATGGAATAGAATCAAGTCCCTGGTGTGGAATTAATAGATCACCATTGATATAGTCTATATTTCGTATCTTGTCAATAATCAAAATCAAAACATCAGGGTATTAAGTTGGAAGTAAACTGAATGGAACAGACTGTCTGAGGAGACCCAACATTTATTTATTTTCACACTCAAAGTTCCGCATTTCACCTTCCACGACAATGACCTCACAGCTACACTGCACCTCAAACATGTCATCACAGTTACACTGCACCTTATACATGTCGTCCTCATTATATCATATACAATATAAGCAGGTTGACAAGATGCATAGGCGAACGTGCTGTACCAAATAAAACACACCTAAGATATCACACCCTACTTCACACAAACTACCCTCACCACCACATTGTTCTTTATGCAACAAACCTATTACATTGCACTAAATCAAAAAATAACAAGCTTATTACTATAATATGATCGAATTTCAATTGCTAACCAAGAAAATGACAATCAAGCATAACAAAAGAAAAAACAGAAAACTGTATATATATATATATATATATATATATAATATGTGAAATAGAAAGATGAATAATCTTGTAGTAGATTAATCAAAAGTTTAACCGATACCTTAGTAGCAAAAATCACAGCAGTGAACAGCACGGTTGGAGGTACAACCATCTGGCGTTGCAACCGTGCGTTGGTGCGGATAATTGAAATTAAAACATTATTGGTGAATTGAAGAAATGGAGCTGAACGCAGATTGAACAGAAATCGTTTTATTTCATTCTACACGTGTTTCGAAAGGCACGTGTATATATATATATATATATATATATATATATATATATATATGAAATGGACATAAGGTATTCATCAAGATGTTTTACTAGACTATAAAAGTAATTTTTGGTTAAATTCTCAAACAAATGAAGGAAGTAATCAGACTAACAATTTTATCCCACATGCATGTAATCAGCCTTAGTATAACCAAGACTTCTATGATCACTTTTGTCAAATTGTAAACAATATCAACTATTTCATAGCATTTTATCTTAAGATTTTCTCCAGACTATGGTTAGCATGTTTAATGGAAATCTTGATAGCTTCTAAGGATTGTGGAGAGATCCTAGTGATTTTGTAAGCAATTACCAATGGCAAGATTAAATTTTATAGGGAAACTATGACAAATATCAGTGATGGAGGGTGGAAAAACAGAGAGATTGCAGATTGTGTGGGGCAGAGTTTCAAACAGAAGGGAGAGTAAGCACCATGGTTAAGTACTGTATAATTTATGTATGATGAGATAATATGATATACAGTTTGTGAGAGGGACAGAGTAATTATAATGTAGAACAGAGGGAGAGACAGATAGAGCTGCAAATTTTGTAATGTATAATTTGGAAATCAGAAATTATTGTAATATTCAGAGAGAGAGTGAATAATTGAGAGAAAGAAAGAGGAGAATGAGAGAGAAGTATGCTCTGTAATATACAAAATGGAAGACAAAGAGATAGGTCATGTTTTATACAATTTGTGTGAGAGATAGTTACAGTTGAGAGAAAGAGAGAGAGAGAGAGAGAGAGATGAGGGTTACTACACAGCAGAGAAGTAAACAAGAATCCATCAACTAGAAAGATGGAACTGTGTTTTTCTGTTGCAGAGATATTAGCAGGCAAGATATAATCATCTTGATATGGTACCAATTGAATGGATGAGTGGTAGAAGTAGCAACAGCAACAGGGAAAGGTGACATTTAAATTATTTAATAGAAGTATCAAAAATATTTTAAAAGCTTAGAACAACGTTGTTGTGCTTTACAATGCAGACCATTAATATTTTAACATTTTATAACTGTCACCAATGTAAAATGTTTTCTTATATTGAATGTACTTACTTGTTTCAATGCGTACATGCAAGCACACCTATGTACACATACATGTATACATTTATGCATGCACACACAGTTATATTCAAAACCCTTTGCTAAGTGTATGGTTACAAAGTGTTGCTGTGTGTAAATCATATGCATGTACGCTAGGTAAATGTTTATAAGATGTCTGCAAGTAAGGAGTGTGAGTAAGGCATGCAGCATATGCATGTATGTGTAAGTGTTATCTCAGTGCAGATGTAATGAAATAATGCATGGTGACTTTCAAGCCATCATCTGAAGTCTGCATGCAACAGAGTGTAAGGATGAATGAGATAAGTTATTCAACAACGATAAAATGAAAGTTTACAGAAGTTCTCAGTGAAGCTCTTATCACTTCTGATAATCTTCTTCAACAGCACCAAAAACCATAGACTACACATCTCATGAAAACACACGTGTGTGTGCACACACACACACACACCACAAACTACATCTCATGTGTAAACAAAAATAAACAACAAGGTGAAAGTCATTAAATTTCACATTCAAACAATAAATGTAACAATGTCTAACTATTTACAGTGCCCTCCTCATTTTTTTTTATATAGTTAGCATGCTATAAAGGCTGAGTTTCTCTTTCAAGGATAAAGAAGAAAAAAATCACTTCAGTATAGCAAAGTCGGAAACTTAAATAAATATTAGTGGAGATGTAACAATTTACTAAATAGTCTAAATACACCCCAAAATATATCAACTATACAGAAGCTATCCTCCAACTAGGTATAAGCACTTTATCTTCCTGTGACACATCAATGATTCAATCTGTTCTTAAATACTGTACAAACTACATACTTCCCGAATACTTTCTATCAAAGATGCAGCTCTATAGAAATTCCTACTCAGTAGTGCTTATTTTCCAGCCACTAAATTTCAATATTTCATATTGACTAACAATGGTAAAATTCTCATTAGATTACCAATATTGATACTAAAAATCTAGCTAAAAACAAAATGCTGACATGGAAAGAAATTGTCCATAAACAATGAGCACCTAAGGAAGATACATGGATCAATAGGGAAAACCTTAAAATCACTCTCTCCTGAAGAATTCATCTTGATGAGGAACCAATAAAAAAGCTTTACAAAATAGCTAAAGAAAGCATACAAGAAATAACCTGTTTAGTAAATTGTTACATCTCAGCTAACATTTATTTTTCTCCATAATATCATGATGACATGATATATCATCTTTTTAATGTTAGTTTAAGAAGGAATGGCAAGTGCCCATAAGCTTTCTCAGGGTCTCTTACACTGGTGGTAAGAAGTTATCCCCAAATAGGAGATCAGGCCCAAATACTTGCAACACACTGGATTCCACCAAAGGTACACATAAGCCAAGTGATAGTGCTAAACTAGGCAACATGTTTCAAGTAGTAACAAACAATATAGAAGACAATGCCATTAGTTTGAAGCTACTTAGAGTAAAGTCTCAAACAAATTAAACTGTACTAAAAATCTGACAAGAACAAGTGCCATAGAGAATGCGGAAGTATCCTGCAAGTCTTTAGATTCCCAATTGACAGCATTTTACCTCAATCATGTTTCCTTGGAAATATGTGAACACCAATATATCACAATTTTGATCATTGATAAATTTGAAATGGTGAGTTCCAGCAACAGACATGCATCCCATTCATTTACATATATATCATAGATCTCAATATGCCTAAGTAAAACAGAAGGGGATGAAATATTCCAGATCATCAATACATTTCTGTGGAAACTATTGAAAGTTTGTATTAAAGCAACCACCATCACTACAAGGAATAGCAAAATATTAATGTATCATTAAGATGAAGCTGCATTAAGATAGATGGAACCAATAACAAGGGCAAATTCATATTACAAATAGGGATTCAATAAAGTAGGATTCTGATTCCTGAATATTATGAAAGACAATATATAAAATCAAGTGTTACTGTGTATTTAATTAAGCTAATATATCAATACAAACAAATGTGACTCATTCTACAAAATAAAAAAAAGAAAAATCAATACTTATGCATTTTCAATGGAGTCTAGAAGGTTATTACATATGTGTCACCATCATTTTACATGCACTTTTCATGCTGAAATGGTTTGGATGGGTTGTCACAGCCTCAATCAGTTTTTATTTGAAGTTACTACCTTTCTAGACAGGCTGGAGGACTGCATCTCAGTCATACATTTTGCTTTAAGCTTTGTTTCTATGAATTGGTGCCACCCTATTACCAACCACTTTACAGATAGTACTGGCTGCATTCCATTGCAGCATAAGCACAAGAGAAGTTGTCAGATCCTCAACTTGATAATATATTGGCAGAGACATGAGAACCTCTCCACATTGTCTCCTTGTTTGCCAATCACATTTTAGATTGTATTGATAGTATTTTATCATGGCACCGTCACAAGTTAGGATGCTTTGTACCTCATAAAACTAAAGAGTTTTCACTAATATGTTCATTCACACAAGGCAATGTGACTTAGGTGAGGAGCAGAGAGAATGATGATAGAAGAAACAAGATGGGTGAATGAACAACAGTATTATGATAGGAACAAGGGAGAACTGATGACTGGAAGTATAGAACAGTGAGGGTGACAATAGAATGTATCAGGTACAAACAAATCTGTTGCAATCTTCAATTGTATCATGCACAGGTAGCATGATAAAATAAATAAGGGGGAGGGTGGTGAAGATGAGAGGGTCTAATAGGTCCAATGCCTTTCTTAGTTATATGTGCAACATGGTACAGCAAAGAAGAGACAGTGAGTGGAGAGAAGGTGAGTAACAGAGAGTGATGAGATGGGTCAAAGAAGTGAAAAAGAAAGCAGATGTTGACTGAACATATATTATGCTTTTCAGTCTCTTTTGTATAAAGCCATATAGAAGATTATTTAATTTGTCATTTAATTTCTGATAGAATGACATCTTCCACCATTTTTAATGTCCGGCTCGTATGCTTGCACAGTTGGGTAAGTTTTTTCCAGAAGTGCAAGCTGCCAATTATCCTGGTCCTTTACCATCCTCTCCATGAGGTTAAACATCCCTGAGATTACTGAAATCTAGGAACTGTTGCTTTGAAGGAATGTCAAATAAATAGAATCAGCTAATGCTGTGATCTAAGTGATCACTTGACTTATTAAAAATAGCAAAAATTCCCCTCAAATTACACCCTACCATCTTAAAAAAAAAGGACATTGGCTGTTACAATACAAAACATACTATGTAAAAATAAAAGGTGTCTAGGTTATAGCTGGAATTTCTTTGGTCTCCAGCATTAGGGTTGATATAAGAGAAAAGTAACTCCTTTATATAAAGTGATACAGAAGATTATCAAATTTATCATAAAATTTCTGGAACCTGAACATCTTCACTTCTCAATACTTGTGTAAGCTGCTAAGTAGAATATGAAGAAGGCATAGTGTTCCAAACATCAAAATTTAAGGTAAGGCTGTAGATATAGATGATACTGGCATGACAGCAAGTTTGTTTTCCATACTCAACCTAACTATGAAGTAAATTCATGGATTTTAGCCATCAATGCAAATGTAATCTAATGAAAATACTTTACTTATTGTGTCAGTCCAAAGAGGCTGTTATATAATTTCAAAGTGAATGGGGGATTGACTGGACTATACTTTCAAATGAAAGCAATGACTTACCCTACTCTTAACTTACTTTAAACAAATTACATAACAGCAAAGATTTTTTTTGTCTTTTTTAAATACATTTTCACAGGAGTCAGTTAAGATACTAAGAGTAGGGTAAGTAATTGCTGATGAGAACATAATCATAATTAAAACTATAGTTCAGGTGACCCCTCTTTTTCTATCTGCTATAAAACTATATATGACAGCTGTTAACAACTATCCAATGTATCCAATTATTTCTAATTAGTTTACGCATACTGTGATGTCTAAAAATTTATGTCTACCCTATAATAAACTTACAATATAGAGGAGAAATAAAAGACCAAATTGATATTTATTTCATTACTTGATAACAGGTTGTGGGAGCAAAAGAACTGCAATTATTTCACAATCAATAGCCAGGGCACTAAATTCTACCTTGAAGTTCACAGATTTTTGAGAAAGTTACCTGTGATGGATTGTCAATATAGATTGGCATGGAAGAAAATTTATCTCAGATTGATCTTAATAATGTAGAATCTGGAAGTAATGACAGGATTTATGGACTTCTGTGACTAATTGAGAGATTTATCAATTAGAAAGTCGGAAAACAATAGGTTGGAAACCACACTAGCAAACAAGAGCCAGTTTATCCTGTAAATATAATTTTAATGACTCAAAGTATTAGGTTGGCAGCATCACAACCACCAACATTATCATTACCATTGATTTCATATCTGTTTGTTGTTGTCCATCACAGCACAAACTGACATGGACTGCAAGCTATCATCTCTCAATTCATTTCTATCATTCATCATTTCAATGATGAGGCTTAACGTTTTAACAGATATGATCCAACTACTTTATTCCTGGCAACTAGTGCTATGTTTCACGCAGTAAACTATCTCTATTGCCACCTCCACCACAACCAACATCACCACCATTATTACCGCCATCTATTCTCATCATCTGACCACACAAACAGTTATCTCTCCTGCATATATTAACCCAATAGCTTTCACCACGCACGCAACACACAAAACACATAAGTCCAATTCTCATGTTAGCCAACCAATAGATTGTTTAAGTCACTATCCTACAGTTTTTCAATACATTTCTGCTGCACAAATCAAACCAGCCATAGAAATATTCTCTGAATCAGCTGACTGTATACACAGCTCTTGTCTAGATATCACAACTTACCTATCACACCCCATGAACCACTACAGCCTCCAATAGCTTCTTCAATCCTATGTACTTTATCATGTCAGCTGCATCAGTGCTATTTGATGCCTTCCTATTGATTACTCATCAACCTATTTAACAGTCAACATCTATTTATTGTATTTCTAAAATAATACTTAGTAAATCACCCCACCATCCCACTTACTATCACTAAATTATATAGATGTGAATAGCACTGTTCACATCTATATAATACAGATATAAAATAGGTTTATTTAAAGCTTCCTTTATCAAAAAGAGATCTATAATGCAACAAAATATTAATACTTCTTTTCAAATTCAAATGATGCGTCCTTGTTATTGTCACCAAGAAAAGAACTGCTTTGATTTCTTATTTTAATTGTATTCACCTTAACAAGAGAGCTATATCACTTAACCTTCTAAAAATAGAAGCCAAAGCTTTCTCAAATCATATCCTACCATCTATAAAAAAAAAAGGAAGATTACATTGGAGAATGTAATCTCAGATATACTATGTGTAAATGAGAGATACAATGACCACTGTGGAGAGAAGAAATGATATGGGAAGTTGATATGTTGTCAAACTACCAACTAAAATTCTGTCAAGTGACACTGCCATCTTAAAAAAAAGAAACTAAACAGTGTAAACATATATACTAAGTCTGAATACAAAGTTTTTCATAATGTAAACAAGGCAGCATAGTTATAACTAGAACATATTCAATTATATCTTCAGGATCGGAGTTGGCTTCAGGATAAAAAATAAAAAACAAGAAAGTTCAAAGGTTCATATTCAGTCACTGTTACACTACAAGTATGTGACATGATACTTGATTATCAATGGCTGGAAGTAGATGTCAGAGTGCTGAAGGAATCTGAAACAGTGCAAAACTGATAACTGTTTTGTTGGTTTATAATAATGTTTTCAATTTAAACTATGGATATACTTTGGCCCTGTATGAAAACCCATATTGTACGAAGACCTATCCTTCAAACAATACATGAAGATGGTTTGGGGCCATGCAAAGGCAAAAGAAGAACAACAGAAATTATTAGATAACCAACATATGTGGCATGAATTCAAAACTGCTGAATATATTGTCCAGTGAGCCTAAAGTATTAAACATTCCACAGTGTCACTTGGTAGGGCCTTTATTTTATTTCATAAATCTTGTTCTCTAAAAACACCTACCAGATTTATTGGGGAATTTTATTCCTAATATACTGGAGACATATCAACAAAGAGGTTTATCCCTCATCTATCTGGCATGATGAAAAATTAAAAAAAAAAGCACCATCTATATGACATACTGGAAGTTCTATAGGAGACAGTAGCAACAGTTGTAACAGCCATAGGAGAGGTATCAACAACTGAAGCAGAATGCTTTACATTTGATGACGGTTTTACCAGCTTACAGATAGATACCAGGTCAACTTGCTCTATATATACTGCACAAAAGCAAAATTTGCCCCAACAACACAATATATTTATTTCTGCTCTAGGCACAAGACCCGAAATTTTGTGGGAGGGTGCCCGTCGATTAGATCGACACCAGTATGCAACTGGAACTTAATTTATCGACCCCAAAAGGATGAAAGGAAAAGTCAACATTGGCGAAATTTGAACTCAAAACATAAAGACAGACGAAATACTGGTAAGCACTTCGCCCAGCGTGCTAACAATTCTTCCAGCTCACCGCCTTCCTAACAGCACAATATATTAGTGTTCAATGTGACCACCATTGCAAGCCATCTCCAACAGTTTCGAACTTGTCATTTCTCACAATATAAATATTTAAGAAACATTTTGGCAATGAGAACACTTGATAGAAATAAAAATATGGGTTAGAATGATTTAGTATCAGACTGCTAGCACTAGGTCCAAGAATTCAAATCACACTATATGTATTTGAGTGTCTCAAAGCAAGATAATTCTAGATTTACCTCCATTTATCTTACCAAGAATAGCAGGACATTGGGGGAAGAAAATAACTGACAAACCAGCAGAGAAATAATGGGTACTGTTCTGATTAATGGTGTTACATTAACTGAAAATTGTTAAATAAGACACCTCTTATTTGAAAAGTCTTTTTCTGAGAAAAAAAACCAATTGGTGACAGACACAGCTTATCTAGAAAAACATTTATTGCCTGCTTTAATGATGTTTCATAGAATGAAGATGATAAATAGGGACAGTTGACACCTTTCAGTTGTCTTTATATTCTGGCATGAAAAATGAATTTGTGCAAGAACTATCTGCAGTTCAGGAAAGATCTGGTAGTGAATTAGCAAATCCAAACATGCAACCTTTCTTAGAAGTAATGTTTCTAATAAGAAAACAAAACAGTAACTGAAGATATAGAGTGACTGCACTCTAAATCTTGACTGTTTCTGGAAATATTTAATTTACTTGACAATCAACAAACTTTGCTAATTTTTTATCTGACCCTCAGCACAGTTTCCATAACGGATTTCAACTCTTTAATATATTGCAGTATCACAATGATAGGATAGGTTTAGAATGGTTCATAGTTACTTTGGTTTGTAACAGGTTTGGGATAACATGTAGACAAATTGCTACTATGGGAACACGTTTGGAAAAGAGGGACTGAAGAATTAACATAGAATCTAAGGCAAGGGGTAGGCATATGACAGCAAGAAAAAAGATATGGACAGAAGACCTGAGAATACTGCAGTAGCAACTGTAGACATTCAATATGTACATATATGGATAAGCAACAATGCAATCTGTTTTTCTTTTTACACATGTATGTATGTGAGACAGTGACTATAGAGTATTGGTGACTGGAGTTGTTACCTACAATAAATCATCTTACAACTTTAGGCCATTGATTTATAAACCTTCATGAATTGAAAATTTTATGTTGCACCCTACAGCAAACCACATTAGAGAAAGAAAATTTGCTGTAAAGAATTAAAGCTGCACTGAAATCTAAAGCAAGCACACCTGATAAACTCTAACAATTGACATTAAAACTATTATAGAGATCACCAATACTACTAATACTACTACTAATACTACTACTATTGCTGCTGCTGCGGCTACTGCTACTACTACTAATCCTACTATTATTATACATGATGTGGATGTGATACTACTATTGCACTTCCTGATGTTGTTACAATTAATACAAATACTACTATTACTATTTATGTAACTAATAATGCTACTGTAACAGCTGTGCTATTGCTGCTACAATAATGGGAACAACAATACGTAATTCATATGATAATATAGTGATAACATTGCAGCAAGACATAGTTACTACAGACCCAACATCAACATTAGGTAAGGTACAGAAAACAAAATAATTTCATTTCATTGAAATGTTGAGGATCGAATGAAAATCTGATGTAACTGGCATGGAATGATCGGTGACATGTAAAACTGTGTATGTGCATGTGTGTTGGGGTGTTTCGATATCATCTGTTAATTCATATATGTTTGAGTAACTCTCCCTTCCTCTAGTGTGTGTATCAACAGATTTATGGATGCATGAGTGTATATATGCAAATGCGTATGTGACTGTGTGCATAAGTATATGTGTATATATACCTAAATATAATAGATTAGTAAATAATTAGCTTTGGTGCTCTGATGGAAGTGATAACTACAACTATCTCGGTTCAAAAATATTGCATGGCGGAGAGAAAGAGAGGGGAGGAGAGAGAAAAGGTGCAGAGAGAAATAGAGAGAGAGAATAAGAGAACATGAAAAATTATGAATTACTAAAACACAACTCAAAAATGAGAAGCTTTCAGATGTTTAAGAGAGAAAGACAGAGAGACAGAGAGAAGGAGAGGCAGAGAGAAGGAGAGGCAGAGAGAAAGTTGATGATCAATAGTGAATTAGTATGTAAATAGGACAGGGGAATTGGTTGAAAATAAACACTATGTTGGTGCTGTTGTAATTCCTGCTGCCATAATGAGGACAAGACGAGGAGAAGGAGGAGAATGTCAGTGATGTTTCACTGTTACTCTATGCCATTATGTCAATGTTATATTATTAAGAAGCTGCTACAACCAAGAATAGCAAAGGAAAGGTAGGTAGGTTAGTGGTTGGTTGGGTGGGTTGGCATTTGGGAAGGTGGGTAAGTAAATGGGTAGGATTGAAAGAAAATGGCTAGAATCTATTAAAATAGGTTTCAATTCAATACATGAGTAAATACCTACCAACCTACATACATATCTATCAGTCTATCTATCTATATTTACACACACACATATATATACATATATATAAACACATATATATACACACATATATACACACACATGCACATACACACATACAAAGATCCACATACTCACACACACAAATACAAAATGTATGTGTGCATGTGAGTGAGTGTATGGATGTATATGTATCATATAACCTTGACTGCAGTCAGCAGTAAAGCTACACAAAGAACAGATAAGGAAGAAAGAGGGAGATCACATTGAAAGATTCTCATTAACTAAATCAAAATAACAACAAAAACATTTTCAAAATAAATAAAAATATATTTGATGCAGTTGAAAAAAAACCATTTCAAATAAAATTTAAAAAGAAAAACAAATAAAATAAAATAATACGAAACTTGCTGTTAAAAGGCTGAGATATCATATCATTTTTATCATTATTATACATATTTTGATTATCTTCATTATTATTATTATCATCATAATTATTACTATTGTCATCATCATCATTCCTGTGTTTTATTTAAATTCCATACAAGGATAGCGATGAACAAATTGAAATCAGGCTTTGGGACTTAATATAATTTTTCTAAAGCACTCATGAATGAATGAATGAATGATATGCAAGTAATAAAATACAAATATACAAGCATGTATGTATGTAGGTATGTACACACACACACATTCATGTGTCTATATTATTTGTGTGTGTGTGTATGTGTGTGTATAGTGTGAGAGAGAAAGAGAATTAGGGAGAGAGTGAACACATATACATGTAGTATACATTGTAAATGCACAGACAAACATATATATATATATATATATATTTTTTTTATTAATGTTTAGCAGATGTAACAGAGTGACTCAAGGTCTGAGAGTTTCATGCCATACACACACACACACGAGTTATATGAGAACCGCTTCAAGTTTCATGCTCAGATAGGGCAATATTCAGACAGATTTGTATAGGGTATTGTACAGGACCCAACAATATTCAAACTCTAATAAAAAACTGGATAGTGCACAATACACTATATAAGCTCCTATCCAAGCATGGAACTTGAAGTAGCTCATGTAGAAATCTTGTATTTGTTAAATGATATTTAACTCTCACTGAACCAAGTACTTTTTGCTTATCTTATTAACAGTCATACAATATGTTTTTATGTGCTACTATTAGTTTCATGAGATGAAAACATGCCACACAGTATTTTTTAACACCTTAGCTCAATCTACAGGCTCTGCCCACATGGCATAACAAGCCAAAAATAGGATGAGAGAAAAAGTGAGAAAAAGTAGATTTAATAGGTGGAAGGTCGAAAAACTGAAATATATATATACATATATACACATATATGCACAAATATATGCATATATAACTACGCATGTACATACAGGGGTTGGACAAAATAATGGAAACATCTAGCATCATAATTTTGAAATATCTATAAAACTGTCAAGAGAGTGTTTATTTTTATGCTTTTTGATTTATTATTAGTGTTGCTTAATATGTTTTGCTAAAATTTCTGTTTCTTTTCAGATGTCATCAGAAAAAGGTAACTAAAATTCATTAAAATGACAGATCTATCAAACTTTCGATGAGGTTAAATTGCTGGTGCTCATATGGCAGGCACTAGCATAACGAAAACAGCTGAAATGGTTGGTGTATCAAGAAGTACTGTCTCAAAAGTAATGACAGCTTTGAGAAAGAGGGAAAAACCTCCTTGGCGAAACAAAACTACGGAAGAAAACCAAAACTTTCAGGTAGGGACCGTCAGACTCTAACATGAATTGTTAGAAAGAATCACAAAAGTACTGCTCCCAAAATTACTGCAGAGCTTAATGAGCACTTCAAGAACCCAGTTTCCACAAAAACTGTTTGCTGGGAGCTGCACAAAGCCGGATTTCATGGGAGGGCTGCAATCAGAAAACCACTACTTTCAAAAACAAAGTGTTTAGAGTTGGGTAAAAAAAACCTACAGAATTGGTCCCTAGAGCAGTGGAAGAATGTTAATTTCTTGGACAAGTCATCCTTTACCTTATTTTCAACCACCGGCTGAGTATACGTGTGGAGACAGCCAAAAGAAGCATTTGAACCAGACTGTCTTCTTCAAGCTGTTAAACATGGAGGAGGATCTCTGATGATGGAGTGGGGGCTATATCTTGGAAATCCACCAGCCCAATGGTTTCCTTTCATGGCAGAATTAATACTCAAGACTATTTAAGTATTTTTTCTGATCAAATTCATCCTATGGTTGTGGAACTGTTTCCAGAGCAAAATGCAATTTTTCAGGATGATAATGCACCAAATCACACAGCTAAGTTGAAGATCTTCTCTGGCCACTACAGTCCCCAGATTTCAATATTACTGAACATTTATGGTGCATTTTAGGAAAACAAATAAGGAGTCAATATCCCCCACCATCATAACTACAAGAACTGGAGACTGTTTTAGCTGAAGAATGGATAAAAATTCCTTTGGAAACAATTCAAACTTTGTATGAGTCCATACCCAGTAGATTTCAAGCTGTAATTACTGCCAAAGGCGGTCCTACCCCATATAAAAATAAATTTGCTTGAAATTTTAAGGTGTTTCCATTATTTTGTCCAACCCCTGTATATATACATATATATACACACATATATACATAGATACATTTACACATATA
>NC_043001.1:88364344-88416844 GCF_006345805.1 Octopus sinensis | reverse complement strand
TATACATGCATATACATATATATACATGCATACACATATATATACATACATACACATATATATATATATACATATATATACATGCATACACATATATATACATACATACACATATATATGTAGACACCATCACGAACTTGTAGACACCATCACGAACATATGTGCAAGACACACCCCATTAAGATCTGCAAACAAATCTAAGTGTCGAATCCCTAGAAATAGAAAATCTCTCATAAGGAAAATTAAAAGAATTAACAAAAAGATCAACATGCTGAAATACTGTCAACAGCAACACACCAACCTGACTGCCATCTCGTCGCTAGAGATTAAAAAACATAAACTCCAAAACAACATGATGTCTATCATCAATTGTCAGCGAAGAGCTGAAGAGGCCTGGGCCATTGAGAAGATCAAACTCAATCCCAAAGTGTTCTTTTCATTTGCAAAAAAACACAGAGTCACTGGTTCTACTGTTGGCCCTCTGATTGATGAAAATGGTACTCTTCAAGACAATGCCAAAACCATGGGAGAGATATTGCAGAAACAATATTGCTCTGTTTTCAGCAATCCTGATATGACTGATCTGGGCTGTATCAGTGATGTTACTCCCCAATACACTTTATCGGACATAACATTTGGAGCGCTCCTGATGTCCTAGCAGCAATAAAGGAAATGAAGCATAATTCAGCAGTAGGTCCCGATAGGTTCCCTGCTTGTGTCTTGAAGATGTGTCAAAACCAACTTGCACCCCCTCTAGCCAATCTGTGGCGGAACTCACTGGATGCTGGATATATACCAGAAGACCTTCTATCCCAGTCTGTTGTCCCAGTTTTCAAAAAAGGAAACAAATCGCTTG
This sequence comes from Octopus sinensis, assembly GCF_006345805.1. NCBI lineage: Eukaryota > Metazoa > Mollusca > Cephalopoda > Octopoda > Octopodidae > Octopus > Octopus sinensis. Next base: position 88,415,988 of record NC_043001.1, on the reverse strand, counting down.
CCGTGAATTACCGTTCAATCTCACTCACCTCTCATATCATCAAGGTATTTGAGAGGGTGCTGAGATCGCGTATGACTCACTTCCTTGAGAGTCATAATATGCTGAACCCCAACCAGCATGGATTCCGTAATGGGAGAGATTGCCTGACGCAGCTACTGCATCATTTTGATGACATTTTGAGAGCCTTGGGAGAAGGTTCCAACACTGATGTCATCTACCTTGATTTCAGCAAGGCCTTTGACAGGGTTGATCATAAGATCCTTCTGAGAAAGCTGTCCAATATTGGTGTCACTGGAAAGCTGCTGCAGTGGATCAAGTGCTTCCTGTCTAACAGAACCCAACATGTTGTAGTCGAGGGAGTCAAATCCAGCCCAGCCAAAGTCAGCAGTGGTGTCCCACAAGGCACTGTGTTGGGCCCACTTCTCTTCATCATCTACATAAATGATATTACTGACACCATCAAACACAGTAACATCAGAACCTTCGCTGATGATTCCAAGCTCCAGAAGGTCATCAATGGCGTGGATGACTGAATAAACCTTCAGTCAGACCTACTGGCTGTTGTCCAATGGGCGGAAAAGAATAACATGTTGCTAAATGAAGACAAGTTCGAACTGATCCACTTTGGAAGGGAGGACGCTCTGAAACTCCCATACTCTCTTCCTTCTGGAGAAATTCTCATGGCATCCAACAACATCAGAGACTTGGGAGTAACAGTGGACAACAACACAAAGCTGGGCTACACATATAAGCAGCAAAGTTGACATGGCCCGCAGAATGTGTTCCTGGATTCTCAGAACCTTCCAGTCGAGAGATTTCCACGCTATTATCCTTCTCTTCTCCACTTTTGCCCGACCCCACCTTGAATACTGCTGTCCACTGTGGTCTCCCTACACAAAACAAAATATTATGAGAATTGAAGCTCCCCAAAGGTCAATCACAAAAAAGATAGATGGCATGTCAGACCTTGACTACTGGGGTAGACTAGAGAAGCTGAAATTGTATTCACTCCAACGACGCCGTGAACGCTACATTATCTGTATGATGTGGAAAATATTCCATCAGCACTGTCCGAATGATGTTGGCATCACCTTCAAAATACATCCAAGGCTTGGACCACGTGCCATCCGTCCACAACAGAAATCTAAATTGCATCACATAACGACAATACGGCACAACTATTTCACCTCAATTGGACCCGCTCTCTTCAACATTACACCAGGATACGTCAAAAAAGATACTGACCACACAAAATTCAAGAAGTCTTTGGACAAATTCCTTCAAACAGTACCGGACAAACCACCCACACCCGGATATGTCTCCGCAAACAATAACTCTCTGCTCGAATGGGCCTTGGTGCCCAAATCCTGAACTGAAAGACTTCGCCAGGTGGTGCTATTAAGTTAGACATGGCCTGGGCCAATACTGGCCAAAACCTTTCTAAGTTATTCTAAGTTATATATATATACATACATATACATACATACATACACATATATATACATACATACACATATATATATATACATACATATACATATAAATACATACATACATACATATACATATATATACATACATACACATACATACACATATATATATATACATGCATACACATACATACACATATATATATATACATGCATACACATACATACACATATATATATATACATGCATACACATATATATATACATACATATATACATATATATATACATGCATACACATATATATATATACATGCATACACATATATATATACATACATATATACATACATACATATATACATATATATATACATGCATACACATATATATATACATACATATATACATATATATATATACACAGACACACATACATACATACATACATACATACATACATACATACATACATACATACATACATATATACATACATATATACATATATATACAAATATAGGTAGAAAGATTTTGATGTCAATCAAATCCAATGATGAGCATCTTTTTCAATTATGATTTTTTGATAACAGTACATCTTCTTTGGTAATTGTGCTTCTTAAAGAGCAGCAATAAGAGAGGCATCAGCTGAGTGAGTGACTAAAGAGCTATTACTGCTTATGACAGAGTTACACCTATTGTGTGATCTTAAGAACCAAATAAGCTGTATATAGTGGTATATCATATCTGCAAATGCATGTGATATCTCAACAGCTGGAAAGGCAATGACTATTCAAAATCTAAGATCCATGATCAATATTGAGAGAAATGAAACCAGCATGACACAATTTTATAGAGGTATTAGGAGAAACATATAGATTCAGTGACAAGGATAGCACAAAATGATTGGTACTTCTCAGATGTAAGGCCAGCCAGAAATCCAATCAGTCACAAACTATCAAAAAGCTGGCTGTGGCATCATGTTTACTCACAGGATGTACATTAAATTTTGCCTGCTTGAATTCACCCATAAAGCAACAAGGTAATGCAGATAGCTGATCCTTCTACAGGTAAAAATCTTATCTACACACCTCTTAACCAAATGCTCTGAGAGGAATTAGTGTCCATCACCCCTAAAATTAACTTAAAGTGCACATGTTCACTATCTAAAGTAATTCTATGGCTCAGTACACTATTTCTAGGTAGTCATTGACACTTGACTGGTTTGAACTTTGCTATTGAGTTTATTTGTTTTTCTTTTCTTTTCCCTGCTGAGTTTTAAGCCACACTTTTCAACAGGGTAACCAGCTGGAATGCCTTTTAGTCAACAATTCAACCATGAAACAGATTGTACTTGATTACATGTTGTCAAAGGTACACAGGGACCCAATGCTATACACACACACACGCACACCTCTAGAGTGTGTGCATTTATACACTGATACATATATTTAAAATAGAGGTTTGTGTGTGTATGCGTGTGTGCGTGTATATACATATATATCTTCAAAATGTGACCGTGTGTGTATCGTTGGCGATTTTTTTCCTCCGTCTTCCCTTCCTTGGATCTTTCCTTTTCCTATGTTTCTGACGAAGAGCTCCACTCGAAGTGTTAAATCCTCCTTCTTTCTTTCCTTTCCTGAGCGTCCAATAACACTATACTTGTTCCACGTCCTCGCGTTGTGTTTTCTCTTTGTGTTTTCATGTTTGGATTAACTTAATATATATATATATATATATATATATATATATATGTATATATATATATATATATATATATATATATATATATATATACATACACAAACACACACACACACATATATATATGAGAGCAGTCTTCATGGTTAGAGTGTTGGATTCATGATTGTAAGATTGTGGTTTTGATTCATGAACTAGGCAATGTGTTGTGTTCTTGAGCAAAACACTTCATTTCATGTTGTGCCAGTTCACTCAGCTGATGAAAATGAGTTTCCTGCAACAGACTGGTGTCCTGTCCGGGATGGAAAATATATGTACCATGGGAACTGAGAAACTGACCCTGTGAATCGATATGTCTTGGCAAGGATCTTTATCATTAAAATATATATATGGGAGTAAATACGCTAAGCAGTTTTTACATATGATCACAATTTAGGTTAGTTGAAATATGTTTTTCACATATTTCAACTGCTAAAGGCAAATACACTGCAATTACCATGGAGAAAAATTCTCTCTTATGGTAAAAAGGTGTGAAAACACCCTGTTCGTTCAGTGTCACTCTCTCTTGGGAATCTGAGACATTGATATTTCAAGTTTGTTAACTCTTGTCAATCAGATGTGAGGGGCAACCCTGAACAAATTGACAAAGCTTATAAGCTTTATATATAATTCAGCCAACACATTGACTGATTTGTGCTAGCAGATCACCCAATTGAGAAAAATATCGGAGTAAATACGCTAAGCAGTGTTTATGTATAATTACAATTTAAGTTACTTGAAATATGTTTGTCACATATTTCAGCTGCTATACACACACACACTGCTATACATATACACATAAATATATATACATACACCTACATACTTGTACACACACAAAGACAACCACACCCATTGTTTATGGTTGTATGTGCATGTATACATGCATGTGTGTGTATATATACATGCATGTGGGGTGTATATGTGTGTATGAGTATTTGTGTGCATGCGTGTGTATGTATGTATGCATACATGTATGTATGTATGAGAATGCATAATAGATGAACATACACAAAGACAGCATTAATCAGCTTGGCATCTTTGCAATTTTGACACCTTATGGAGTACTGCTACTCTAGTGGGGTCAACAACCATCAGATTGTTAGGACATTGATAGAGTAGAGACAAGAAAAAAAAGACAAGAGAACAAATACAAATAGACATAGTTAAGTCATAGTAAACAGGGACAGAGAAAACAGAAAAACATGAAAAAAAATACATGGTTAGCAACAAGGGTGGAAAAAAGAATAGCATCTAGTCTTCTATGGTAAAAATAAAACAAAACAACATAAGACAATAATGCAACAAGTGAATAAATGATTAGGTGCTTGGTCTTAGTCCACTGACCAAAAAATGACTTAGAGAAGAGAAATTAGCGATCACTAATGGAATTGATATTAAAAAGAAAGATAGATAGATATCTGGCCATAGCAGTAGGAAATTGCAAAATGGGAATGGAAAGAGAAAAAGAGAGAAGTGACACAACATAAAGAGGAGGGGGGGAAGAATAAGGTCACTGCTATTTAAGTGGTATAGTCCAATGCACTAAAACTTAGAAAATCTCTTGTGAGAAAGCTGATGAGGGGTTATAATTTGATTTCATTCATCAATTATGTTCTCATCATTTATACCTAATTTCTTCCATGTACAATGCCAACACAAGTAGCCTCATTTTGATACATGTTCTTATATGAGTGTGTGTGCGCACAGATATATGTGCATACATATATATGCATGTGCGTGCACATGCACATACATACAAAGTGGATTTTCAGAGTGCAGTACACAACCACAAGTGTTGGTACCTTAATGGATGCACACAGTAGGCTTTGTAAAGTAACTGGTAAATGAATGAATATAATATGGAGGTGGAGGAATGCCTTAGCTTGTTGAGAGCATGACCACTTCTCTAGTGCTGGTGCCATGAAACAATTAGGGACAGAAAAGGCATCCAGCCATTGAAACTAAATCAAAGTGCTAGAGTGCTAGAGGCGCAGGTAAAGGGGTTGGTTATGTGAAAGGAGTGGTGATTGGGCCTGGTGAGGAGGGTGGTGTTGGAGAGAAAAGGTGATGCAGTGGGGCTAGAGCAAGGGAAGGAGCTACAAATGAGTAAGTAACATATATTACATGCATGTTTAAAAAAGGGCAGCTGTGGGAAGTGGTGAGATTTAACTGTAGGGTTCGGAATGAGCAAATGATAGTGCACTGAAGTGATAGTAGATGAGAGGGAAAGAAAGATTTTTTTTTTATTTACACAAAATGTCAGATTGGTTGTAGGTACTGGATTACAAGATATATGGACCTGAAATCAAACTTTGGTACACACATTATGTTCTACAAGATATATGTCATGTGAAATATATTGATGCATTCTACGCCATGAGTGGGCTTTCAAGAGCTATATTTAGTACCAATTTCAGGGCATTAAATAGAATAGGGAAATCATAGGTAATATTCCACAGTAGCTAGGTTGAGTGAAATAAGACAGGAATAAAGTGTTCTTCCAAGAAACATAATGAAACACTTACAATAGTCTTAAACACATGACCTTTGACTTCATGGTTGAATGGTTTAGGATGGCAATTTGGTCATAAAATTCACTCACTTAACAGTAATGAAAATGTCAAAATTTATACCAACCAATTTCACCCATGGTACAAGCACAGAAAGGAAGTGTATGGAAAACAGACAAAAATGCTTATAAAGCATTACAATATAAATCAATATATATATTAATAAACAAAACCAACAGATTTCATTTAGTAATTAATAAGGATTATCATAATATACTAATTATGAGCATCAAACAAACAAATCTAAAAAGGTTATGATTGTTGTTCAGTTTCATATAATCCTTGTTTTTAGCTCAGTACATCAGTTATACAATGCTCAAACCACTCACAGTGGTGAGCACAATCACCTCAGTGGCACCTCTTTACAGTTCAGTGGACTGGGCTAGCAAAGACTTTAAAAATTTAGGTCATGGTTACTAAACAGCAGTAGTGATAGTATCTAATTTGTGAACATTTTGGCTGATAGTTGCTGATTAGCTAACATTCTCTTGAGTTGGCCAATTCTGATATTTTCACCTTTAATATCCATTCATTCAGAAGTAACAGGCGAAATTTATTGAACTTGAACTAATGCATGTATCTTTGATAATAATTATTATTATTGTTTTTATCTTCTCTAAATAATTGTCAGAGTTGGGTGGGAATAGTCTATTTTTACTCGTAGTTGAAATATCTTTTGAAATTGATCTCAGCTGGGAATGGTTTAACAAATCTCTTTCACAAATATTAACTTATATTGATCACCAACTTAATGATTTTCAATTGCTTTAGGCATGGCTTGATAAGATTAAGAATAATAATAAAACGGATTAAGTCTACAATTCTGAAAAATAATTGGCTGGGATTATGATTTTCAGAGAGAGGTGTGTTGGTTGTTTTGTTCAATTTCTGGTGGTTTTTGTTGTTGTTGGGTAACCCAAATCTACTCAGTTTCCATAGAGCTGAGCGAATTTAAAATTAGGCGCAACACACATATCTTAAACTTCAGTCTAATCTATACAGTAATTAATACATATGTATGCAACATCTGTGGTGCAGGATGACACTCAGTATATAATACATCTGTTTTGTTCTTGAATGATTGAACCTGGTTAGATTTGTAAGCAGAGAAATGCAGAAAAGGCTCAGTCAGTTTATGGGAGTTTTCATTTCTTTTCATACTTAATGAGAGGTAGTTGGCAGCACGGTTTCAACCTATTGTGCTATAATAATGTTGTTTTATCTAGCTGATACATTCAAAGAAAGAGACCAGCTTTTGTACTTCCAAGTACACATCTCCATATGGTTGATTTGATTTACTATAAGTGAGATGGAATGAGGACACAAGCTATAAAAAGTGACATATATATATATCAGGACAATGAATCCCTCAGAGAAGATGTCAAGGAGCCAGGATGATTGGCAATAACACAGTTTTTGAGACCCACCCAACTCAGTGAAATGAAACGAAAAAAGGACCAAAAAAGTAGAAGGCATTAGGAAGGGAATCCAGCTGTAGAAAACATACCATAGTAGACAGTAGAGCACAATGCAGTCCTTAGGCTTATTGTTTCTTGTCAAACCACAGTAGCATGGAATATGGCTATTAAATAACAATGATGATGATTTTATATAGATGTGTGTGTGTGTGTGCACGTGCACAAAGACTGAAATGTTTGAGCAAGACATGTCCTCCCAATTCATTAGATTCAGTTGAACTGTCCAACCTGGACCAGCATGGAAAACAGGCATAAAATTATTAGTTTATGCGTGTGTGTGTGTGTGGTTAAACTCTTTGCTTCCTAAGCACATTGGGCAAATCTTTTAGTACAGCCCCAGGCTGACCAAAACGTTGAGTGAATTTGACAGATGTAAGCTAAAAGAAGCACATGTAAATGTGTATGAGAGAGAGTGTGTGTGTGTCCTAGTGTCTTTTTACATTTGTTTTTCTACAAAAATAATAATTCTACCACTATTTTCTCTACTATTAATCAATAATCTTTAATACTCCTTCCATCTCAGTAATAATAATAATAATAATTTCTTGACAACAGCTCAATATATCCAACACATCTGCTGCTGAGATTGGCTTTTTGCATCACTAAGTATCTTCAATCAAAAGTCATGGCAGACTATCAATGTAAAAATTTAAGGCCACTATCTCTAGTTTATCCCTCACTAATGAACAATGCAGCAAATTGCAGCAACAAAACCACATACATATGCCTGAAATGAAATAGTATGTACCTGTTGCAATCCATCAGAAGATCACTATATAACTTTGTTGACATGCTGCAATCCTGTCCCCTGATAAAGCATACAGCTTGCATGTCCTCAAATTTCACTGCATATTCTTTAGCACAATGAATGTATCCCGTAGGCATTTGAATAGCAAATCCCTACAAACATACATACAGCAGATAATTATTCTAAGAAGGAAACCATTTTAAATACTGACTTCAATAAGTTATGCATTTATAATTATGGAAAGTTATGCTTTCATAATTATGCAAACTTGAATTCATATGCTTACAGTAGCTTTGATATCAAATATATTACCTCGTTCATTTGTCTCAGCTGAAAGGTACTAAAAAGGTGTCATTTAAAGTCACAAAAGTTTCACTGTCTGGTAACCTGTTCTATTGCTGTTCTGCCAAAGGTTAATTTTCTGTGCTATGTTTCATATGAGGAAAGAAGTTAGGTTTCAGATGTAAGTTTTCAGGAAATTTGTTATGTAGCCAAAATATTCAACATATGCCAAATACTTGAGTTTTGAGTATTCATATAATGTTTTCCTGTTCAAACTCTTCACCATAATTATTCCATATCAGTTCAGTAAGTTCTATCTACTTTTGTTTTTTTGCTTTAGAAATTATTCTTTCACCAAATACATTTTTCAGGTTTTCTCCAGTCTTTTTTTAATGAATGAAAGCAATATTTTTGAAACATTGTTTTATTTATTTATGTTCATAAAAGAAATCATCACTATTATTACAGTTTGAACAGTTTCATCTTAGTTTCAGCTCTCAATGCATGTGAGGTGTGTGCAGCATTGTCTTTGAGGCAGTTAAAGCCTCTTCTATTCACATATTTTATCCTAGTAGTAATACATGCTGTAAACACTATCAAACAGTTCTAACTCTAAGTGAAATAAATGAATTATATAGTCCGAATAAAATAAATATAAATGCAGGATAAGCAAAACATGTCTTTTGAGGGCCAGTGCTTCATACCAGTTTAAGGCATGGAGATAAATGTTCTAGAGAGTATGCCAATCTATTGCAAGTAATACTTCCAGACATTATTTATTTCCCAGAACAGAATTCCTGAAGTGAATCTAAATACACAGCCTCTGACAGCATACTTCGCCTTTGCTTTCAGTTATATTACAAATTCTTGGAAGATCTTTTAAAGAAAATTTAGATTTTCTCACTGTACCATAACAAGTTAGAGTTGAGGTACACTACAAGTGGTTGCACATTAAAGTCACAACTGGTCTGGTGCACTTCACCCACAACAAAATAATCTGGTACATTAGAATCACAACTTGTGAACACAACACATTCACCAAAATTCACTGAATTAAAATTACTACCTCATATCACTCATATTTCTATTGTCTCATCTTTCTCTCCTCTAACACATACACCGTTAATGACTACCAAAAATAGGTCCATTTACATTTATGGCCTTGTGCTACAATATAGCTTTATCATCTTTATATAAAATCTAAAGATTTCCTTCTGTATATCTATAGCTTATACCTTCATTTCTCCGTTGTATTTTTCACAGATATACATGGATCTGTGAGAGAGAGAGAGAGAGAGAGAGAGAATGTCCATTTAGACACAGTTTGAAATATGTATTCAATAGAAATATGAGTATATAAGAAACATGTGGTTATGAATTGTAACTTTGTACAGCAAGAAAAGTCATTAGGAAGACATTCCAGCTATTCCCAGATAAATCCAACTTCATCTGCATATTCATCAGTCATTACCTGACAAGGCAAGCCATCGAGTCATTTAGGAGTATCATGCCAATTATCTCTCTCTATATAAACGGAAGTTTGTCTGTGTGTGTTTCTGTGTGTCTGTTTTCTCGTACCCTCACCCTGACCACGGCTTTCAACCGATTCTGATGAAACTTGACACACACACAGCCCAATATCATAATTCAAAACTAACGCAGCGAAAATTTTGAAAAGTTCCCCCAGTTCTGAAAAAAATCGATAAATTCGACATGGGGTCAAGAATCAAAAAAAATAAACCACAGACTGTCTAGGGGACGCAACTCAACCTTTTTTTACTCTCAAAAAAAAATTTACCATAATTTTTTTTCTATTTTTGGCTATAACTCTCTAAAAATGCTTTATAGTTATTTCCTTACAAACCTGAGCAACGCCGGCGATACTGCTAGTATATATATATATATATATAATATATATATATATATATATAATATATATATATATATATATTCATTATATATATATCAAGGGTGGTTCTGGCCTCAAATATCATTTTCCTCTTATGGTAAAACTGTCAACTAACAGTGAGAACTGTAGTTAGTTTACAGGAATAGTTTACATTCATTTACAGGAATGATCAAAGAAGCTGTAGTCATTAATATCATATCTTTTATTCAAACATTATCCAACATTTCTTTTTCTTTTCAAGACATTAGGGAGTAATTTGAAGGATGTTTGGTAGCTATTTCTTACATGTTGTGTAACACATACCTATTCATTTCTTTGTTGGTTCATTTAGCTAATATATAACACAGAGTATAAATTGCATGTACTATATTAAGTATATAGTATATCTGTGTTGTTTAGGTCTTTATATCTGATGCTGCAGATCTATGATCAAAGGCACTCTGGCTATGATGCTCAGAGATCTTTTTCCTCAAACAGTGAATCTAGGAGTACATTATTTAATGTGTTCTTTTTATTTTTTTAAAACCAGAGTGTTCCAAGAAAGATTTCACTCATGTTTCCAGTAGGTTGAGTAACAATGTATAGGCTTCTTCACTGACTCATTCAATGTCTATTTTTCAATACTGGCATGAAGCAGACAAGATCATGATAAAGTAGTGTGTCACTATATATGTTTCTTAATCTTGCATCCATTCCATCCATATGAGAATATATATTTCTATGTAACTAATTTCTAAATGACACATGATATCAATATCTTACAGCTAATTGAGATGTGTGAAGTAAAAAAAATATTGAGAAGGGGGTAAAAAAAAATTAAATCACAGAAGGTTCTAAAACATTGATGATCAGATAAATATCACCTCACCTTTAATAGCAAAATGCTATTGTCAGAGATGGAATATAATTTGTACTTGGTATACTGCATCTTGAAATTTTAGCTCATATGATAATATACATACATACAAACAAACAAACTAGTAACTCAGGAAGTTGTAGAGCTGCAGGCTATTAGCAATCACTGAGAGAAAGAAAAAAATGGGGGTGGAGAAGGTAAGAGGTGGGATGAAATGAGGTTGATCATTGATCAATACTATTGTAAATGAAGTAGCTTCTCATCAGTTTAGAAAAAAATCATTTTGTTAAATTGCACCAGTTACCTGATTGGTGACATGAGATGAAAATTACTTGTTGCTCTCATTTAATGCTTACTAATATTTCTTTTTTTAAAATTATTCTCTTCAGTAGTTTGGTAAGTAGAGTTTCTCCCAAAAACTAATTACAGTTATTAGTGATAGGCTAACTAGGAAATCTATTTTCATTAATAATAATGATAATCAACAGTTACAGTAATAAACTGCTTCAAAAACAAACAACAACAGAAAAACAAAAAACATCAGAAACAGTGTATGTAATATTGCTATCAACAACTATTTTAAAACAAATTAATATATATATTAAACTGCTATAAGCAAATCTAAATATTTTCATTTTAGTTTTAATATTTTTGACAACTGTTAAAATATCAATCATTGAATTTTTTCTGCACCTAGACATATACTGGGAATTGATAGGACAGAGTTCAAGAGAGCTAGCTAGACAATTGCTGATAGTAGATAATAGATGTTTATGATAGTACATAAGGTAGGTATTGTGGTAGTCAGAATGGTAGGTAATGGTGGTAGATGGTAACATTTGGTAGTGGTGATAGTCAACATTGGTTGCTAAAGAAAATTTGATATATTAGAGGCTTAATTTCACCGTAATGCAAACAGGTTCAATTTCAGTTGACTGTAACAATTTTACTTCATGTATCTGAACAGTTTAAGTTAATTTGTCAGTAAGATTGTTTTAACTGTTTTAATTTTGGTTACATTTAACAACACACTACACACCAGAACTGAGATAACTCTACAACTATAAGGTTAAAACTTATGAGTATCATTGCACTTCATTCTATTGAAATAGCTTTTTGCTGAGCTAATGAGTTACTTAACCTGCTAGAAATGGCGGTTAAATATTCTTCAAATGATTCCCTTCCAACTTGAAAAAGGATGTGATGGTCACAGCTTGAATGACTTGAACCATAGGTCTGCTGATCTGAGCTGGCCTAGGACTAATTAACGACAAAATGTAGCTATGGATTACGCCATTAACAGCTTAAACTTCACTAATCAATCAAATGTTGCTGAAAGACCATAAATCAAGGTTAAAATTACAACTGAATCAATAAACTACATTTCCATTGTGAATTAGAGTAAATGTTATGAAATAAAAGATTGTTTTATTTCTTAGATGGATACTCTTTTATTGCTTCTAGTCAATTGATAACGGCCATAATGGAGCACTGTCATTACTTGATAGCATTTCACTTTTAAAACAAGAAAGAATTTGAATCTAAAATCAGATCAAACACCAGTGTTTTTTTTTCCATCTTTCTTTCTTTGGCTATAATGTACTATAAAACATATCTATAGAATTTCTTTAGCCAGCACTATGAATTGCAACAATTGTAGACAATGTCTGTACAGTACGTGTGTAGTCAGAAAATGGAGGAATAGCTATAAGTACATTTCAACATATTTTGGAGTAAATTGTCAACAGTTGCGTATCACCTTTAAATATTCATGGATACATTGCTTATAAAACTATTACAAGTTGAAGTAATAGACCAATTTGCATATTTAACATTTTCTTAGCACCAAACCTCTGTGGGTATATATATAATATATATATATATATACACACATACATATATCATTGTTATCACACTGGTGTGATGTGTAGATGTGGTGGGTGGAATGCACAATGATGAGAAAAAAACTATGTAAGAATTCTATATTGTGTACTCAAGGCCAACAAAAATTACCAATGGATCACATGTAGGACGACAGAAAGAATTGATTTAACAAAGTAAGAGATGAAATTGTAAATTTACAGTAACAGTACCTATGTAATTAATTCTTTCAAGAAGGCTCCCTAAAAGTCATTGAGAATTTTTATTATATGGGTGACAAGGTAATCTAATTAGCAATGAAGGTGAATGCTGTGAAAGCATAGAGGCCAGTATAAGGATGGGGCGGAAAAAGTTCAGCTCTGTTGGCAATGAATGGCATTCCTTCCCAAGTGCATGGTAGATTCTATGATGGTTGTGTGAGAAGTGTGATGTAGTGTAACACAGACATTGAATATGGAGGGTGTGCAAAGATTGGAAAGAAATAAGGTGAGAATATTTCGATAGATGTGTAACAACAATATCCAAGAATAACAAAGCACAGATAAAATAGAAAAAGAAATGGACATTAGAAAAATTAGTTTTAAAGTGCTAAAAGGAGACTGTATGGATAGGTGATGTGTATGAACAATGACAGTTGAATGAAGAAGTGTCTTATTCAAGGAGCTTGCACAAAAGAAATCTCTACTGATTCACTGAGAAGCAATAAATTACAGAACACAATATGTAACTGTGGAGTATTCTTCAACAAGTTATGACTGAAAAGCTCATAATTCTAGTATATACATGAAAGAAAGACATACAGAGAAAGTGAGACACAGCAAAAATGTTTAGTAAAAGATCTGTTCAACTCATGCAAGAATGGAAAAACAGATGTAAAATGATACATATTTTTTTATGTGTGTGTCTGTCTGTATACAGATACATATGCGTATACATAAAAATACATAAAATACACACACATGCCCACACACACACAATTCCATTATAACAAATCTAAGGACAGTTTTTGCACATGCACTAAAATTATGTAAATCTTAATGGTGATGCCAGCAAAGAATCAAAATTTTTTCATCAATTTATCAAATGTTATCAAAAACAAAAGCTTTGCAACTGTGATCATCCCATGTCTCATGTATTTTTTTCTTCTTTTTTTTTTTGTGGCTTTAGAGATTTCATATAAGAACAAGTGTTCTGACAGTGATCATCCCATTACATTTTTCAAAATTTCAACTCAAATGCAGACAATCATCATCATTATCATCATCTTTTAATGTCTGTTTTCCATGCTGGCATGGGTAAGATGGTTTGATAGCAACTGACAAATCAGAATACTGCACCAAGCTCTATTGTCTGCTTTGGAATAATAGTTGGATGCCCTTCCTAACACCAACCACTTTACAATATGAAACAAAATAAAATAACAAAATTAATAAATATAGTCTATAAAGAAGCACCTCTATGTTTGTCTATTTAGCCATATACAGTTCATTCATCTGACATTACTGGAGTACCTAGTAGTTCTCTATCAGAAGTATTAATATGCATTTTTTTCTTTTTCTTTTTGTATCCAGAACAGGTATAATGAAGTATTTCCTTGAAGGCATTCCACTTTTCCCAATCATACTATTCTACGCATTCTTACATATGGCAACAGAAGTAGATATTGCAATTTTTCATTAATGTGTGTGCATAAAAGTTATTTGTTCTTTTAAATTTGGTACCATAGAGTGCAGCAGCTGATATAATTACAAATGAAATTGAGCCATACACCAGCATGTCAAGCTACCACTGCTACCAATTCTTCTATTAAATATCAGAGGCAATTTACAGTTCAACAACAGAAACAAAATTTCATGCCTGAGAGATCTTCCTACATGTAATCAAGCAATATGCATAACGCTTACTGAAACATGTATTTTGAGACATAAATGATGCAGAAATACACATATCAAAGTAAGATGGGTTTTGTGCAGTCAAGAAAGAAAGTATAGTACATCTATGAAGATGTCACACCTCTAACCTAGCAGTTAATAATGTTCTGTTCAGTATGGCGAGAAGACGAGGGGCAACAGTATTTGTGAGTTGGAAGTGTACATACACAAGTTCATTTTTGTGGTCATTTTTCCATTCTAGTATGTGTTAGATGAATATATAACTGAGGTATTGTTTTACAGGTGGATAGCCTTCCTGTGGCTAACCCTTAGTTATTTTACAAGAGATATTTTATTTTACTTTTCTTTCAAGACACAAAGTCAACAGATGACTCGTTAGGGCAGGAAATGACAGAAACATCACTGCCCATAACTGACTGATTTGTAGAGAAGCACAAATGTAAGAACACACAGATGCACTTGCACACACACACACACACACACATTTACATAAATGTGTATCTATTGTCATCATCATTTTAACATCCTTTTCCATGCTTGCTTAGATCAGTGAGAACCTGTTGAAGCAAATTTCTTACAGCCTGATGCTCTTTCTGTTGCTAACTGTTACCTGCTTCCAAGCAACATAATAATCCACAAGTCAATCAGATAACAATCATAGTTATGTGTTGAACTGGAAACAAACAACACTGCTTGAAATAGCCTTTTGTTTACAAAGATCACACAATATGTTAAGACATGTCAAGAAGTCTAGACATGCTTTTCCAGTTGACTGCATGCAAAGGAAATATATATTTGTATGGACAGCTAGGCTGTTTATAGTCTGTAAACAAATGTACAGGCAAGGGAAAATATGAACTCATGCACACAAACACATATTATTATAATAAAAACCACAAAAATCCTTGTGAAATACAGCTACCCAGGGTTTCCTGGCTAAAATATTAATTTATTTTGCCATTTACCAAGCTAGTAAAAACAAGACGGGTTAGTAAATGCATTCAATGCAATTGATATTTGTATGAGCACACACATTACAAAAAGAAATACAGTCACAGAAGATTCTTAATCTTTTTTAAAAGATATAGGTTTTTAAGTAAGCATAAGAAACATCTTTCTGTACCATTTAAAGTTTGATGTTAGAAAAGATTTCCATTTGATATTGCAGTTGACATTCTCATCCTTAAGTTTCCAGATTAATACCAAAAAGGTTGTTGCATGTCTCTTCTTGAAGTGTCTAAAGGTTGAATGATGGTTGTTGTATCTGGATTTAAATTTTTCTTCCACTGATCCAATCAATAACACTTGGTTTCTGTCCACCAACAACAATAATTCAGTTTTTGTCTACCAATTTCCCTCACAAGGCATTAGTTGACTTGAGGGTATAGTACAGAATGCTAGCTGACAACATTCATGAAGTGGGACAAACCCCAAACCATTTAGTTCCAAAGCCAACCAAAACCTTGTGAGTGGATTTCATAGATGGCAACTGAAAGAAGCCAATTGTGAATGTGTGTATATAAATATTGATCAGATAAAAGACGTGAAGTGAGAGGATACATGGTTATTCTGTTAGCTGACAGCTGTTTCATAATCAACGTTAGTAGCATATATGTATATATATCATGGTATCAACCAGATTATCATATATTGTTATACATAGCAGGTCACAATGTGATTCATATCATTTTAGCTTTCAAATACTGTCACCTTGCTGGCTAGGTGAGCAAGTCAATATGTGTGCATGCATATATATATATAAATTTATGTGTGTGTGTGTGTGTGTGTGTAGTTATATGTATGTGTATACATAAATATATATGTGCATATGTATATGTATGTGTGTGCATTTGTATTTGTGTGTTCCCTGTCTTGGTATCACATAATAGTTGAAAACAAGCAGCACCATCATTCAAGTGATGTTGCTTGTTTTCAGTCTTCCATGGAAAGCATGTCTGGACATAGGAAATATTACCTTACTTGGAAATAAGGGAGGGCTGGCAACAGGAAGGGTATCTGGGTGTAGATACTCCATTTGGCTCAACAAATTCCAGCTGATCCATGCAAGCAGGGAAAAGTGGATGCTGAATGATGATTTTCATGCATTTTATTTGTCTATTTTCCATGCTAGAATTACTTAGACAGCAGAAAATTGAAGCAGAATGTCTATGGTTGGATGCTCATCCTGTTACCAACCTTTAACAAATGGTTTGTTGGCAAGAAACATCAGTAATATCACCAGTTGAAGACCAATCACAAATGCTAACATCACCAACTGTAGCCATAACTCAGCATGAATTGTAAGCATTTATAGACATACACACAAACTTACAAATACACATGCACTAACACTCACACATATACACATACATACAATTGTATATGCACACACACACACAAATATACATATATACATACCTGTGTGTATGTGTGTATATGCTTTCTCAGTTCTTCTATCAATTGTCAAATATTTTAATAATTATAAGCTCACAGTTACAAACTAGGGTTGCTGGATAGAAAAATCTCATCAAAGTACTACAACTTGAATGTTACTTTTTTAACCAATAATACATCAACTGAAACAATGTTAGCCAAGAATAAGTTTAATCAGAAGACAATATATGAAGCTGTTTTTTTTTGTTTTTTTTTCACTGGAGAAGAGATCAGTTTACAATTGTGGGGGACATGATGTAGGTGGTAGGTGATGGTGGTGGTACAGAGACTTTTCACTGTTGTAGCCAGTGTATATGCATGTGTTTGTGTATGTGTGTATTTTTTAGAGCATGTGTACATGTATCATCATTATCATCAATGTTATTGCTTGCATGGGCTGGATGGTTTAACAGGATCTATGAGCCACAAAGTTGCATAATGTTCCATGTCAGATTTGGCAGGGTAGTCACAGCTGGATGCCCTTCCTAATACATGTGTATGCCTGAATATGTACAACTATTAGTGTGTGCATGTACATTTTAGTGAGTGTAATAAGTGTGTGGATACACCATCTAGTTTATATATGCAAAAGTCACACTCAAGGTATGAGTGCAGTGTCATTGAGTACGTAGATATGTATACTTGTATATGTTACACATACACAATGATACACATGTATGCACATGATGATGCTAGTATTTATATATAAATACATATATGTACCAGCAACACCATGTGAATGTGTGCATATCGCTGTGTATGTGAGTATGCTTTACATTTTTATATTTATTAGAATTCATCCTAGAAAGGAGTTGGCTTCTAACAAAGAAACAAAGCTCCATTGTTAGAATTTGGATAACCACAATGAGAAGTTACTCTTGCAATTGTAAAGTCTCAGTCAGCTAGTGTCTTTCTTTGCTTCAAAGTTGTAAATTTTCCAGATTGTCATTTAGACATTCACTAACATAGCCAAATTGCACTAATAATTATTGGTATAAATATGAACTTATAATCAGGGTAGAGCAACAGGGTTGAGTGAGTGTGTGTTTGCATGCGTATATATTTCACTGAGAAGTGTCACATTGTAAGTATGATGCATGTGTATATGCATTTGTTGCTGTATATGGATCTCAGTACAGATGTAGGCGTTATTCTATAAGCATGAGTTGTATATGTATGCATCACGGTGGATCAATGTGAATACAGGTCACCAAGCTGTGCTTATTTATCCTCAGTCAACCCCAACTGGGCAAACCTATAATCAAAAGCTAACAAGCCACAACCATCTTGGCTTTCTCTCTGGCACTGCAAATCTGACTGCATTCTCCAATACATCAATCCCATTTCAAGACAGTAGGCTGTAATGTGAAGGAAATTTGGTTGAGACTTCTACCAATTCAAATTAGAGATTCTCTCATTAGCTAAAATGTATGTATGTGGCATTACATATGTATGCATGTATGTGTCATTACATCCATATATAGAAATAACTATGGGAATGTATACAAACACACACACATGCAGGTACATGAATGGCAACCACATAGTTTTGAGTTTAGTCGCATTGCACAGCACCATGGATAAATGTTTTTGACCATTGCCCCTGGATAACCAAGGTCTTTTGAGTTAATTTGGTAGAAAACTGTAAGAAGTCCATTGTATGTACATACATACTACATATGTATGTATATATATATATATATATATATATGGTTTCACACCTGAAAGCTGAAGACATATGTAACTCTTTGCTTCCCTTGTCTTTGACTTTAGAATCTGATGAGACATTCACATGGCTAAACCCTTTGTGGATACAAAACCATTGGTCACTCTAAAGCCAAAGACAAATGTAACTTTTCACTTCCCTTGTCTTTGGCTTTAGAGTCTGACAAGACATTCATGGAGCTAAGCCTTTTATGGATGTGAAACCATTGGTCACTCTATAACCTGATATAGACTTAAATACTTACAAATACATTACTGTTCTATGATTTAGTATGTGCTTCTTTTTCAGATATATGATACATTGAGGATATTAATATATGGATATATATGGAGGTGGGTATGCATGAATGTTGATATTCCAAGCTTATCACCACTTGAGCAAAATTATGATGATCTTGACATGATGACTGGCTGTACCGTGCTTTCAAAGACATCTGGTATTAAAAAAATCCCTTATTTGAAAAAGGCATGGGTTGGCAACAGGAAGAAAATCAAAATCCAGCCATAAAATCTTGCCAGCCATAAAACCAATGCTAGCATGGAAAACAGATGTTAAATATATCACATAGTAACATTATGTCACAGTGTGTGTGTGTATTTTAGTGTATGTCAATGAGTGCATATATGTATTACTCTGGATGGATGTAAATACTACAATGTAAGTGTTTGCTATGGTAGCACAGGCTAACACTGAACCAACCATCATTCAGAAAGGTTTCCATATCAATCAGAAAGTTTTCCATCAATCAGAAAGATTTCCATATCTGACAAGGGCAAAAATAAAGAGGCTTTAGTGGCTGCAGGTGGATACACCATGCCCCTACTCCAGATACACACTTAGCCTTGAAATAAAAATCCTTCAGAATGTATGCCTGTATGTATATGCATATACACCTCCGTGTGTAGTAGTAGTAGTAGTAGTAGTAGTAGAGGAATCAACATAGACATGTTGCAAGACTGTACGTATGTATATGTGTGGTAAAGGAATCTAGGTAGACATATTGCAAAATTGTAGTACCACTACTGCTTGATTGCACAGGTTTTGTTACAAGGTTTCACTGAGGTGTGCCTATGTGTAAAGAGACAGAAGTGGGGAGATGAAAGCTGCAAAAAAATAATAATAATGATGATTTCTAATATAGGCACAAGGTCACATATTTTAGATAGAGTATAATCAATTAAATCAACTCTATTGAGTGATACTTAATAATAAATTTTAATATTAATAATAATAATTTTTAATATTAATTTTTTCTGAAACATTCCAATTTAGTAGGAGTATTACCAGTGGTGGTGGTGGTGGCAGTAGTAGTAGTAAGAATGATAGATCTTGTCCTAACCCCCATGTGACAGTGGGGTGTTGAGGGTGTGAGGAAATTGAATCTAGCTAGACATATTGTGAAATGGTAGTTCTGCTAGATTCCATTCTTATGAGAGCTGTGGAATGGTTTATTTCTGCTAAGTCTGAGATGGTGAGAAGTGAGGATATATGTGTGTAAGAGGAATATATGGTGATGATGATGATGAAGATGGTGATGATGATGATGATGATGTAGTTTCGACAGGGTGTGAGGTGGAGAACACTCCATGTTTGCCAGAAATTGATTTACAGACATTTGTAATATTGGTGAGAGCAGCAACAGCAGCAGTAATAGTATTATAAACAGTAGTAGCAGCAGCTCTGTTTAATGTGTGTAGTGCTGCTGCTGCTGCTGTATCTGCTGCTGGTGATGGTAGTGATAGCAGCATTAAGAGAATGTCGTAGAGGCTGCTTTCACTGGTAAAGATTTGGTAGAATAATAATGATCACATGCACATTTCCACCACCACATATCAATACTAAACATACACTACCACCAAAACCACACACTATACATCACACAATCATTTCTGTCCTATACTACACCACTATATTTATGAATAACCCCACTAACCTACACAACCTACACCCTAGTAGCAATTACACATCACCATACCATTAAATCGCTCATCACCAACATCATATATTCACACTACTACCATTACTGCAGCAGCAGAACTACACATTAACATGACCACCAATACCATATACTACACACCACTAGTATTACATACAATTAAAATACACATTGCCAATGATACCATACACTATGGGAGCCATTACATGGTCATTCAACCTGCTAAAAATTACAGCCAAATTTTCTTTTAGCATGACACACCTGCTGATTTCAAAAAGGATGCACTGAATGATGTAGGTCTAGATACATGTCTTAAACAGATGTGGTGATCACAACTACAATTGCCTTTTTTCATTAGTCAGCTCATTCAAAACTAACCCACAGCTAAATAACTATTCTACACTACCATTGTCACTATCGTGCAATATACATTATCACCAGCACCACAATGTAGTACACAACCCAATCACCATACATTACACGACAGTCTATTATCTCTGCCGGTACAACTACAGTATCATACACTATGCAACACTACCACAATATATACATCACTACTATAATATTCTCCACATCACAGGCATAAATATCCTTATTATTTAATATACACCTATACACTACAAAGCACTATATAACAGACCACTACACACAACATATTAATGAAGGCCCCATAAATTCACTCAAATCCCACCATATCATCTTACAAAAAGGGTACAGTTCTAGATACACTGTGTCAATAAAATTTGGATGGTCAGAGCTCTAAACCCTTTAATCGTAAATCTAGGCTGGCCTAAGTTAAGCAACAACACACATTTAGGAAAACATGCCACACCACCATTACCATATACTTTAGAAATACTAGTAACATATTTTCCTAACCATATACTATACATTAATATATACTACATAACAGCATATACTATTTACCACCTCTACCACCATCATTACCAAATATGCCATGTAACAGCTTAACAATACAGCTGAACATGGTTGAATGGGTGAGATACAGATAGTATCTGAATGGTTGGTTGGTAACAGTTTCTTAGACATGCTCTCAAGGTCTAAAAAATTTTGTATGGTATAAGTGAGGAGAAATGATTAAGATGAAATAATCGTGCCTTTCACCAACAAAAATTAACATCACAACAAGAAAATGTAAATATCAATGTTTGTTTAATATTATTCTGACACGCTAAAATACTAGAAATGATACAAATTATTATATCTCTGCTCTGAAATTTGAAGTATTGACGCTATGTTAAGATATATCATAGACATAGTCCACATTATATGCCCATTTTCCAAACATTGATAAGTTTGACAGGTCATCATAATTCAGATCATTTCTTATTCTAAGGTACTACTCTCAAAGACTAGTCAGAAGACGACATTTTAATCATACCTTCCATTTTTGGCATGGTTTCTATGACAGGATGCTCTTCCTAACAACAACCACTTTACAGATTTTTTTTTGTGCATGTGAGTGTCTGTATGTATATATATATATATATATATATATATGTATATGTATGTACACACACTAATCCTTACCTGTTTTTGAAGTAAGAGATAACTTCAAAGGTGCAAAGCCAGTGGACAACTTGTTGACAGAGGAAATGACAACATAACCACCCATAGTTAAGTATTCTTCAGAGAAATGTGAATGTAAACATACATTCTAACACATACATAGATATACACATATAAACACGTGTGTGGATGCATGTGTGTGTGTATGTGGATATGTGTGTGTGTGTGTGTGTGTGTGTGTGTGTGTGTGTGTGTGTGCGTGTACACATGCGCATATATACAGATATTCATCCAGGAAGATCAACATTATTGCAAGTTCTTGCAATATGAAGGCTTGTTGATGGTATCAAAAGTCAGAACCTAAAAGTTATCACGCCATTTAGCAAAACTTGTGACTCAAGCTATCAAATTAAGGTGATGAATATTCTCAAAGCATTTGGTATCCCAGACAGTAGACATTCTCCATAGAGATACCATCACTCAAAATTTATTATCTGAGTTGAAACAGATTTTTTTCAGATCCAGGCAAGAATACAAGGTGAAAATTTTTGCACCTTTTTTGTTCATTGTAGCCTTGGCCTACTCATTACAAATTACAACAGCAACTGCAGAAGAATCAAGTTCGCAAATACTCATCTACAACTATTATTACTGATACAGATTAAGCTGATGACATAAATCTTATTTCTAATACTATCAAAGAAGCTTGCCTACTGCTTGATTGAGTTAAAGCTGCAAAACAGATCGGATTACATGTCAATGAGGGTAAAACTGAATCTATGGTTTTCACTCAAGAAGAACACATTGTAGCATCAAAGAATGCAAATTTGAATGTATCTAACTTCAGATATCTGAGATAATGGATAGACAGCTCAAAGAGAAACAGTGAAGTAAGAATTGAATTGACATGGTGAACAATGAGCAAGATGTCCCCAATATGGGATTAAAATCTATCTAATGATCTCAAAATAGTCTTTTTGTGTGTGTGTGTGCAGAGATAATAAACTAGTCAATTAAATTTCAACAAAGCCATATTTTCACATTTTATCATTTCAAATACTTTCGTATTTTAATCAATCTTCAGGTAAATATTGACATAGCGACTGTAACTACAAGTAGATGGCATTACTGTGTAGTTAAAGGGAGAACATGGAAAAACTACTTTATAACAATTTTCAATTGAATGTTATTTTTAAATGTAATTAAATGCAAATATTATTGTCCATTCAGAACTTGTTTGACTTTTCAAGAAAAACTTCCTCTGTCTTATTTTTTGCCTTCCTTTAGAAAGGAGAGATATAGGGTTGTATTATTACTACCAGGAGAGGGGGTCATAATGCAAGGAACTTAAGGGTAGAATGGGTAAAGAAGGCAAATAAAAGCAAGTGGAAAGAGGAAGTAGGCAGTTCAGGGTGAGGGTTGAAGCATAAAAGGGCAACAAGATAAAGAGGAGGCAGAGCAGGAAGAAGGAGAGGTAATTGACAAATGGATGGAATGGTAGTATTGTGAAGAGCTGAATCATTGTTGGGTGCATTGACAAAAGAAGTTATTAATCAAGGATGGTGGTGGCAAAAGAACTGCAAAAAGGGGAGTAAGATAAGGGACAAGTGGGTATTGAAATGAAGAGAAGGCAACTAGTTATAGATGCTGGTAAGGAGGCAAAGGGGAAATTCAAAGAATGAAGGTGGGTCGATGATAGAGGGAGAATACTGAAGTAGGTAGAAAGGTATGAGAATAAATAACAAGAGGTGGACAGAGAGGGAGAAAAGAAAGGACAGTTTGGTAGCAATTGCAAGGGGTAGATAGTGCTAAGTGGTTCTGGTTGAGGATGAAGCTATGAGGAGGTGAGAAAAGAATTCAAAGTATGAGGGTGGGGGGTAGTATAGGAGAATGTGCTAGGTAGGGGGAATACACAAAGAGAATTGATATATATATATATATATATATATATATATATATAATTTTAATCCAAACGGGAAACAAAAAAACAACAACAATGGAACAATTACAGTATTATTATTAATAGGCGCTCAGGAAAAGGAAGCAGGGAGGTATGACGTTTCGAGCGGAGCTCTTCGTCGGAAACATAAAGAAGGAAGAGAGAGGAAAGAAAGATCCCAGAGCGGGCAACAGGGAAAGAGAAAAAAGACGACTGGTGTTTACGAGTTGCACATGGTAGGGAAAAGGAGGTATAAGTTGCAATTTAAGGTTGTATCATAATTAGGAGAATTATATAGACTTTATTTAATGGGCAAATAGTGAATAAAATTTGTGTTTATATGAAAGGATTACATCTCAAGATTTATTGAGTAATGAGAATTTGTGGTTACAGAGGATGGCAAGAGATTCACTTGAACATAATTTACAAACTCCAAGGTTAGTGTTGTACAGGGAAGCCTCACGGACAGTAGATCAGGGTAGGAAATATTTGGGGTTGTGTATATAAGTTGCTAGATAGGTAGATAGTTAAGAGGTTTGATTGGGGAAAGAATTCATGTGTGCTTAGTAGCAGTGCTTGAAACTATGTGCCATGAGGAAGCATGGTGTTATAACCAAGTATTTATAGACTACATTATTGTGTAGAAAGAAACCTCCGAGTGAGAAAGTTGAGAGGCCTGGAATTTTCAGGTTTTCATACCAGCACTGGGGTTGGAATTGATCCCTGCAAAGGTCTGGTTTGTATGGTCAGCTACCATCAAAGAAGTATGGGAGGTATTATCAGTATAAGTGTTAGGCTGGGTGGGAGTGCACCACTGTTATATTCAGTCATGTTGGTAGCATTATGGTATTATTGGATTGAGTAGGCTTTCTAAGGGTTGTATTATTACTACCAGGGGGGAGGGGGAGGTTCAGAGGGATAGATTGTAAGGTCAACTGTCAGGTGGTGAAGTTTGCATTTATTAGAGGAGGCAATTATGGATCCTAAGTTGGGTGTGGTGGAGTAAGATATTTTTATAGATTTGTTGAAGATAGGGTAATATTTATGTTGTGGTGGGAAATTGCAGTTCAGAATTTTAAAGAAAAGCTCAAATAGGAATTTAACTTGAAGAGAGAAAGGAGACAAACCATAAGAACTCTCACTTCCTGCCCTTGGAGGGCTTCGAGTGCAAAGGTATAATGGGTAGGCCTGCATAGAGAGGAGTTGGGGGAGACAGAGGGATGCAGAAGAGAAGGGGGAGCAAGCAGCAAGAACAGTAAATATGATGTAGTTGTTAGAGCAGGACACAAGAGAGAAGAATGATACTGTCGGTAGTCTGCAGGAGCTGGGTGGCAGGAAGATGAAGCAGGGTTAATACATAGAGAAGGAGGATAAATCACCATAATGTGGGCAGAGATTACAATACATAGCCTTATCAGATCTCAGTTTTGATGGTGAGGAAAGATCTTTTGATGAATCTTGTATTGCCAGAAAGCCCAGTCCTTTGTCATCTTCATCAGGCTCATGGTGCTGAGGTCAGCCTAAAATACTTCATTTTATGTCTTTCTGGTTCTCCCTTTCACACAAGTTACAGCCACATTTAGCAACCAGCACTTCTTTATACAGCTAGCTTCATCCAGCCAAAGTCAGCAGTGGTGTCCCACAAGGTACTGTGTTGGGCCCACTTCTCTTCATCATCTACATAAATGATATTACTGATACCATCAAACACAGTAACATCAGAACCTTCGCTGATGACTCCAAGCTCCAGAAGGTCATCAATGGCGTGGATGACCGAATAAACCTTCAGCCAGACCTACTGGCTGTTGTCCAATGGGCGGAAAAGAATAACATGTTGCTAAATGAAGACAAATTTGAACTGATCCACTTTGGAAGGGAGGACGCTCTGAAACTCCCATACTCTCTTCCTTCTGGAGAAATTCTCATGGCATCCAACAACATCAGAGACCTGGGAGTAACAGTGGACAACAACATAAGCTGGGCTACACATATAAACAGCAAAGTTGACATGGCCCGCAGAATGTGTTCCTGGATTCTCAGAACCTTCCAGTCGAGAGATTCCCACGCTATTATCCTTCTCTTCTCCACTTTTGCCCGACACCACCTTGAATACTGCTGTCCACTGTGGTCTCCCTACACAAAATAAAATATTATGAGAATTGAAGCTCCCCAAAGGTCAATCATAAAAAAGATGGCATGTCAGACCTTGACTACTGGGGTAGACTAGAAAAGCTGAAATTGTATTCACTCCAACGATGCCGTGAACGCTACATTATCTGTATGATGTGGAAAATATTCCACCAGCACTGTCCGAATGATGTTGGCATCACCTTCAAAATGCATCCAAGGCTTGGACCACGTGCCATCCGTCCACAACAAAAATCTAAATCGCATCACATAACGACAATACGGTACAACTATTTCACCTCAATTGGACCTGCTCTCTTCAACATTACACCAGGGCACGTCAAAAAAGAAACTGACCACACAAAATTCAAGAAGTCTTTCGACAAATTCCTTCAAACAGTACCGGACAAACCACCCACACCCGGATATGTCTCCGCAAACAATAACTCTCTGCTCGAATGGGCCTTGGTGCCCAAATCCTGAACTGAAAGACTTCACCAGGTGGTGCTATTAAGTTAGACATGGCCTGGGCCAATACTGGCCAAAACCTTTCTAAGTTATATATATATATATATATATATATATAATATATATATATATATTATATATATATATATATATATATGTATGTATATACACACACATGCACAATAAAGATACTTATAGACAGACAGATGTATATATATGAATACATGTGTCCTTTTATGAATATGATCAAACATATAAGTTATAAAGAGATGTGTACTTATCAAGCAGTACATAATAGAGGGTAATGAAATATTTGACTTAATTCATATTTGCCTTACAGTTCTATAGTGTGACAATGTTGAGGTAAAACACTTTAAAGGTAATATGTGCGCTTTCGTGCACTCATTACAAGGGGGGTGCTGAAAAGTTCCTGACTTTCAGGGTATCATAAAAGGCCAGGTTGGAGGTGCAACCTTTCAAGTTCTTTTACAGGGGTTAGAAAAACTGAAGGACAGCCGCAACAAGTGTATGAATCTGAGAGGGGAATATGATTAACTGACCCTCCTGTATTTTCTTTCACCCAAAGCTAGGAACTTTTCAGCATGCCCTCATATATATATATATATATATATATATATATATATATATATATATATGTAGGTCCCGGGTTGAGTCGGGGTTAACCACAGTAAATAAGGTACTCAATACATAGCAGAGTAAATTAATTTATTTTATAGAAGGAGCTTCTACAGGACTAGAACTGATGATTTCTTTTGAATGAAACAGTTCTAGTCCTGTAGAAGCTCCTTCTATAAAATAAATATATATCTCTTCTCTATATATAAAACTGAATTGCGTTTTTACCGCTTGGTTCGCTTTCAATGCCACTACATCCCGTCCGATTCGCTCCAAAATTTACATGGACATGTAGAATGAGGTGACGATGCGCGTGGACTACCTTACAAATCCCTATCTTAAAAGGTGTGGTTGCTAGGGGCCATCTTCCTACCTCACCCTATTTCCTCCAGTACTCTGTCACTCCTCTTCATTTGACAATGCAACTACCGTTATTTAATGTAAAGTCTTCCTCAAATCATTCTGTCGCGATTTACTCTCTTCCAAGAACATTTTCACTCACTCTATCTCTTACCTTCCTATACATTTTACTCATGTATCTCTCAGCGTTCATGGACAGTAACAAATATTACTCGCCATCCCCATCGCCATCGCATTCTATTGTCTACCTGTCAACACACACACACACACACACACATATATTCATATATCTAATATTATATTTTTATTTTTATGTTTTTGTTTTTGGTTTTTTACTGTTTCATTTCCCTATTAGTGGTTTTATCTCTAATTTAATTTCTACAGCGTGCACACACACACACACACACACACACCTATATGTAGCCCCAGTACACCCGAATGAAATCGGGTTCTCTTCATCAAAATGTGAAAAGGGGTCTACAATTATCATCGCCACAACTTATGTATGTCTTCCTCACTCACTCACTCTTTTTCCTAATGATAATTATCATCGCCACCACCAACACCACCAACACACAATCTGGGCAATCTTTCTCTTATAACAAATCATGTTTACATTGCAACGACGTCTGCCACCTCCGCCGTCTCTATTTATTCTGCAAATGACCAGAACTCGGGAAACTTAGTTTAGTGTTCTATGGTCTATGACCAGAACTCGGGAAACTTGGTTGAGTGTTCTATGGTCTATGACCAGAACTCGGGAAACTTGCTTGACTGTTCTATGGTCTATGACCAGAAATCGGGAAACTTGGTTGAGTGTTCTATGGTCTATGACCAGAAATTGGGAAACTTGGTTGTGTCCTCATCTTATAAAATGTGGCCCCAGTAGACCCAAATTAAATCGGGTTATATTAACCAAAAGGTGAAAAGGGGTATAAATGGGGCTGGAAGGGGATTAAAATTTAAAGGAGCGGGTGTTTAGCAATTCTCTGTTACATCAAGCTAAAAAATTTGCTCCAGCCTTTTAATCGTCAATGTGTTGCCGTCCATGATGAAGAAGTTTTGAATGCTTGCCATCGTGAGTCTACTGTCGTGAGAAAGAATCAAGTCAAAACTTGGTTTTTAGGGATTTTCTTTTACATCAAGTTCAAACTTTTACGCCAGCCGTTGAACTGTCAATACGTTGCTGTCCGTCGTTAAGAAATGCCAGCCATGGTGACTCTACTATCCTCAAATTCTATCCCTTCAAACTTTGGTTTCCAATATTTTATTATTTTTATTCAGCTCGCAAGTTCGTCTGTCCCTTTTAAATGTTAGTGTTTTGCTGTCTGTCTTCAAGCAGACCTTTCCTTTGTAACTGCCTGATATTTATGATTGATCTTTCTAAATATTTTATTTCTCAACTTACTCAAGATCTTTTGTTGTTATAAATGGGAGAGAGATACATAAAGATAGAGAGTAAGAGAAAGCGAGGGAGAGTCCGAGAGAAGGAAGAGTAAGAGAGTGGGAAAGTGAGAGAGAAAGGAGAAAGAAACAAAGAGGGAGAATCATCATCATCATCATCATCATCATCGTTAATGTCCGTTTTCCGTGCTAGCACGGGTTGGACAGTTTGACAGGGGTCTGGGAAGCCAGGAGGCTGCACCAGGCTCCAGTCTGATCTGGCAGTGTTTCGACAGGTGGATGCCCTTCCTAACGCCAACCACTCTGTGAGCGTAGTGGGTGCTTTTTTCGTGCCGCCTGCACAGGTGCCAGGGGGGCTGGCAGCGGCCACGATCGGTTGGTGCTTTTTACGTGCCACCAGCACAGAAGCCAGTCAAGGCAGCGCTGCAATCCGCCACGTTCGGATGGTGCTTTTTACGTGCTGAAAGGAAGCAACAGAAAGTAACAACCACACTCTTACCCGCGCGTAGAGCGGGTCACCTTCAGCTAGTATATATATATATATATACATGTGTGTGTACATATATATTTGTGTGTGTATCTCTATATATATACATGTGTATCCTGCTGTAGAAACCATGCCAAATCAGACTGAAACCTGGTGCTGCTCCCCAGCTTATCAGTTTTCAGTTAAACTGTACAACTTATGCCAGCATGGAAAAACAGATGTTAAATAATGATGATGATATATAAACACACACACACACACACACAAAACTGTTTCATGTTCTCAATTTGTCAGACAGTTGTCATGCATACATGTGTGTGTGAGTGAGTGGCTGTGTGGTACCATATGGTTCCTTGTTCAGTCCCACTGTGCGGCACCTTGGGTAAGAGTCTTCTACTATAGCCTCAGGCTAATGAAAGCCATATGAGTGGATTTCATACACAGAAACTGAAATAAACCCATCGTGTGTGTGTGTGTATAAATAAATATGTGTGTGTGTGTGTGTGTGTGTGCGTGTGTATGTATGTATATATATATATATATATGTATTTGTGTGTCTGTGTTTGCCCCCCTAACATCGCTTGACAACCAATGTTGATGTGTTTATTTCACCATAACTTAGCTGTTCAGCAAAATAGAGCGATAGAATAAGTACTAGGCTTACATAGTATAAATCCTTGGGTCAATTTGTTCAACTAAAGGCAGTGCTCCAGCATGGCCAGAGACAAATGACTGAAATCAGTAAAACAATAAAAGAGTATGTGGTTGTGTGGTAAGTAGCTTGCTTACCAACCACATGGTTACGGGTTCGGTCCCACTGTGTGACACCTTGGGCAAGTGTCTTCCGCTATAGCCATGGGCTAACCAAAGTCTTGTGTGTGGATTTGGTAGACGGAAACTGAAAGAAGCCGGTCATATATATGTGTATATGTATGTGTGTGTATATGTTTGTATGTCTGTGTTTGTCCCCCCCAACATCGCTTGACAACCGATGCTGATGTGTTTACGTCCACGTAACTTTGTGGTTCGGCAAAAGAGACCAATAGAATAAGTACTAGGCTTACAAAAGAATAAGTCCTGGAGTCGATTTGCTCCAGCATGACCACAGTCAAATGACTGAAACAAGTAAAAGAATAAAAGAATATGTACATATGTATGTGTGTGGGTGTGTATGTATATATATATATATATATACCATAGTTCATATTTCAAGTTGTTTACGTTTTGTGACATTCTGTACCCATATATACGTATATATATATATATTCAGTTAAACTGTACAACTCATGGTTGCACACAACACATCTAGTTGTAAAGATAATTCATGGACACCTTGTGAATGTATGTACGTTTGCATGCATGCATACACACACACACACACACACACACATATATATATTTGGTCATCCCATAAATAATGTGGGTTTTTTTCATACTTCTTTTATTTTTCAAAATCAAAATAAAGTTCTTTTTTAATCTAATACATACACTCCTTCATTTTCTTCAGTGCTCTTCCATCCATTTGATAGACTTGGAAGGCCCCTCTTCCAAAATTCACTTGTCCATGATAAAAAATACTCCTCTAGCATTGTTCTAACCGCATCTACAGAATTCATAATTTTTCCATCCAAATGATTTGAAGACTGCAGAATAAATGATAATTAGATGGGGAAATGTCAAGCAAATAAGGTGGGTGGGGAATCATTTCCCATTCAAACTGCTCCAACCTTTGGAATGTCACCCTCACTGTATGTGACCAAGCATTATCCTGACCAAAGAACACCTTTCATCTTGAAACCAAAGATGGTCAATTCTCTTCTAGCACTTGCTCAGGCTGCTCGCAGTAGTCTCCTTTGTTACTGTCAGGTTTGAGCTTAAAAGTTCAAAGTGGACTAAACCTTTAATTTCCCACCAAACAGATAACAATACCTTATGTAGGTGAAGACCTTCTTCAGCCTGGGGTGCCGATGTTTCTATTTTCCTTACCCACTGTCTTTGGTGCTTGATATTTTTATAGAGAACCCATTTATTGTCACCAGTCACTATTTGGTCCAAAAAAGGTTCATTCGTGAGACGTGACAGCAAAGAGCACCCATTCTCTCTTTACATGCCATTAGACTTGGAAAGTTTGTGAAGAACCCGTTGATCCAATTTGCTGACTTTTCCGATGACACACAGGTTTTGCGGTGATGAATGGTTCAATGACCAAATCCAAGCTTCTCTGTTAGTTCCTCAACAGTTACAATGGGATTTTGTTCCATCAGGTTTGCAGGACAACCTCATTGAGCTCTACAGATCTTCCAAGACAAGGCTTGTCTTCTAGGCTGTAGTTTCTGGCTCAGAATTTCTGGAAACACTGTTGACACTGGCTTACGCATATTGTCCAATTCCCATACACTGGATTAATATTCCTCGCACTTTTTTGTTGCGTTGTTGTCTTTATTGAACTCATAAAGCCAAATATGCTCCTTTCTCACTTTCATTATAGCTTTGAAAATTTAACTGTTAAAACTCACACTAAGAATAAGTACAAAGTAAAGTTACTACCTGCTTTTATAGCAAGTTGAAGCAGGTAGTAAATCCTGTCCCCCTCCCACTTTTATTCTATGCAATTGAAAAAACCGCATTATTTATGGAATGACCCAATATATATATAATACAAACTGGTGTAGTTAGTTTTAAAAGTCAGACACCTACCTCTGGCGGAGAGTTTCTTCGTGTTAATAATTTTAGCTGCAAATTCCAGTCCTGTAGACTTCTGAACACATCTCCGTACAATTGAGAAAGCTCCCCTAGAAAAGACAGAGAAAATACCAATTAGGAGTAATCAGGGATAAAGCAAAAGGGGTAAAGGCATGACATGGGATTATTTCATTATTTATTCAAATATTATATATGCCCTTTTCAGTAGAAATGATTGTACTTATACATGTATAATACATATATATAGTATATCTACATATATTTCACTAATCACCCCATTTAACTCTATCATCTTATCCCTTATCACTTATACCCCTTTATCTCTCATCTCCCCATGGCCTACAAAGCTCACAAATTATGAATGGCTGTCCTACATACCCAGCCATCATTCTACCACTACCCATCCTTCACTAAGCTTTGGTCCATCGTCATTGCTTTACCTGTGCCCATATCTCCCCCCATCCATCACTCCACTCGCTTCAGTCATCATCATATCATTCATATATATTTCATGTTCACCAGTATTCTAATGTAATGCTGTTTCAAGTGTGTATATTAATTTAATTCAAGCCTGTCTAGCTTTTGCATGTATCAGTAAAACTTTTGTTTACCAATTTCTTTATCAGAACAAGCATTTTGGGCTTGGCTTAGAACGTCTAAGGTAGTTGTCACTGAGGAAACAAAATCAGGTCAAACCACCATGTCTGGCAATTCACCAGTGTTCTAAGTTAATGCCCTGTGTTTCTCTGCGGCAAAATGTTACAGCAAGTGTCATTCCACATTTGCATCATCATCATTGTTTTCCATACTTACATGGGTTGCATAGAGTTTACTGAGACAGATTTCTATGGCTGGATTCCTTTCTTGTTGCCACTTGTTTTTAATCAAGGTGATATTTCCCCCATAATCAACATTTCAACAATACTAGAAATGAATGATACCTTGTGTATGACAGATACACCCACTTACAATTATCAAGTTGTGTCAAGAAAAGCTGACACGCACACACAGAGAGGGCTTCTTTCAGTTCCCTTAAACCAAATCCACTTACAAGTCCTAATCAGCCTAGGGTTATAAAACACATGCCAGGGTGCCACAGAAGGGAACTATACTCAAAACAATATTGTTTGAAAGCAAACTTCACATGTTATAAATGCTGTACAGGGTGGTATTTTAAACTGTTATTGTGTCAAGTGTGTATATTAATGTATGGGTGTGTACACACACACACACATAAATTTATGGTTCATACATATATATATATATATATATATATTACAAAGTAAGATAGGGGTTATGGGTGTAACCCACTGTGGGATAGTATTTATCCAATATACTGTTGGTAAAGTACCCAGATTCTTAATACATAAAGGTTTTTAATTGCAATGCAATTAACTCATTTATTGTATTAAACGGGTGAAGGTAAAGAAATATTTTTACTGTAAATTTATAATACAAATAAGAAAATGGAGAAACAAATTTAGTTTGTTCATCAACTTTCAGATATTAGAATGTTGGATTATTTATTCATCTAGCAAAATGAGAAACTCAAGCCAACATTCTAATATCCGAAAGTTGATGAACAAACTAAATTTGTTTCTCCATTTTCTTATTTGTATTATATATATAAATATACATACATATATATATATATATATATATATATATATATATATATAT
The DNA here is from genome assembly GCF_006345805.1 of Octopus sinensis. Taxonomy (NCBI): domain Eukaryota; kingdom Metazoa; phylum Mollusca; class Cephalopoda; order Octopoda; family Octopodidae; genus Octopus; species Octopus sinensis. The sequence goes on along the minus strand of NC_043001.1, from coordinate 88,381,766 downwards.
ATATACACATATATACATATATATGCTTGTGTTTAGATTCTGTTCTCCTGCAAATCCCTTAAGCTAAATATTGGTGATGTTAGCTGATATTCTCAGTCAAAATAAAAACGTGCTTTAGATGAGTGCAATAAATTAATCCTGACATGTAAAAAAAGGTAAGAGTTAGCAACAGGGAGGACCTCTAGCTGTAAAACTACATGTCAGTAGTGTGTTTTCATACAATCCATGCTAACATGGAAAAATGGATGAAAAATAAATATATATAGTCCAACCCATGCTAGCATGGAAAACGGATGCTAAACGATAATGATGATAAATACAGAGTAGAAACAAAATGGTGAAATCAGTTACAAAACAACATAGAAAAACACAATAGGAGGAAGATATTGGGCGGCGAGCTGGCAGAAACGTTAGCACACAGGGCGAAATGCGTAGCGTGCCGTTACGTTCTGAGTTCAAATTCCGCCGACGTCGACTTTGCCTTTCATCCTTTTGGGGTCGATAAATTAAGTACCAGTTACGCACTGGGGTCGATGTAATCGACTTAATCCCTTTGTCTGTCCTTGTTTGTCTCCTCTGTGTTTAGCAACTTGTGGGTAGTAAAGAAATAGATATTAGTTTCACACTTGCAAGAAAAGAGTGACTTTGGTGTTTTTAGAAGTTAGTGCTTCTTCTGAATGAAAAGGAGATGAAGGAGAAGCATGGGGAGGGCAAAGAAGATAGTGTATGTGCAAAATTATAACAAAAATTGTGGGGAAAAAAAGATGTGGGGTGAAAGGCTATAAGTCAGAAAGGAAAGTGTGCACAAGAGTATAAGTACTTGTGTGTTAGTACAAATTAGGTGAAATGAGTGTGTGTGAATAAGGGTGAATGTTGAGGTCTGTATGTATGTGTGCCTGTTTCCATGTGTTGTGTGAATGCATGCGTATGAGACTGTGTGAACTTGTGTGTATGTGCATATGTGTGAACATATATGTCGGGTGCTGTACATCTGAATCTAAGTGCAATGTCAATACCATTTATTTGCAAGTGAGTGTGTGTACAGACACAAGTATGTGTATATGAAAATACAAATATATGTTTAAATGAGTAACATGAAGAAATGAGTGTGTATCTGCTTGAGTGAGTGCAAGTTTGTATTGTGTTTTGTGTACTTGAGTAAATTTGATAGCATTAATTTATATTAATTTTTTTATATTTTTGTATATGCACAAATCATAGACATGTTTAAGTGAAATTACAGCCCAAGTGCACCCCTGTATGCATATTGTAGTGTTATGTCAGTATCTAAGTGAATGAAATAGGGTCAATTAAAGAATATGCATGTGCAACAAAAAAGCTGCATTTTGTTGGAACAAGTGTGTAAAGCAATTTCACATTTAGATCAAGGAATAACATTGGTATGCATAGTGTTGTGCTTTGTGTAATGTGTAAATCAAATGTGTGTGTGAGAGAGAGACAGAGTGAGTGTGTGTGTGTGTGTTGTGAAAAAGACATTTTATGTGTATATGAAATTCAGGTGGGTACCAGGAAAGGCATGCTAAGTGGGGAAAAGTTAAATCCAAGAACATGAAGTCTGAACTTGTGTGTGGTTATAGAGTATTAGAAAGAGACTGTAAAACTGAGGATGAAGCTAAAGAGGAGAGGTTCAGTACAAAGGGTTGGAAATAGATGGAGAAGAGGCTGAAGATGTGTTTGTGTAAATGATGCAAATGTGTCAATGTAACTTTATAGCAGTAAGTTTGTAGTTAGTGATTGGCAAACAGAAAAAGAAGAAAGGAACTAAATGCACATTGTTTTAGAGCAAATAGTTTGAGGATGGATGTTTGTGTGTTGGTGTGTAAGTAAGTTTGTAAACATATACATCAAGGATGTTGCATATGTGGTGATGTAATTAGATAGGATAGTGTACCAGGTAAACTGCATTTTTGGTATATGTGCATGTGATTCAAATACATGTTAGTTAAAAAGAAAAAGAGTGCATGTGTACACCCATGAAAGGGGACAGAAACGGACAAAGTGAACTGTGTGTGTAGGTGATGTGAGTGTGAATGTGAAGGATGTTTATGGAAGGTGAGATGCTAAGGAAGAAGGGAGTGTCATATGTATCATAAAGTTTGAAGGTGGCTGTTGGTATGTATACATGTATAGGTATGTCAAGTGGGGGGTACAGTGATGTAATCAGGTAGAACAATATACACTGTATTGTTCTACCTTGCTGTGTGTGTGTGAGCATGTACATATGAAGTGTATGACTTTGTGTGGAAGGGGGAGGGGAAGAAAACTGGAGAAAGAGATTGAAGAGTAATGTGTACTTTTTAGAGCAGGCCGAATAGAATGTGGAGGCACATAAGTGAGAATGTATTTCTGCATGCAAGAGGGTTAGTGTGTTTGTGGAAGAGGTGTGCAGTGAGAATGGTCAAGAGGGTATATATGGGGAAGGGAATTGTGTATATGTGTGGAGAGGATTTGGATATGTGCAGTCAGGTATGGGCATACTAATATGAAAGTGTGGATTACATAGATTGAGGTCAGGAGTTTAAACCATAGAGAGTGAAAGTTAGTAGAAAGAAGATAAGCTTTTGTCCTATCTGGAAGAAGGGTGTAAAAAGAACTGATGTTCAAGTCCAAGCTGAATAGCAAGAAGCATTGGATGGAATGCTTGATGAAGCAGAAATGCTGATGATAAGTGGCCTGTTGCTAACCCAAATTTCTCTAAAGTATTCTACAAAACCTGAGATAGACAGCAGCCTGTTTCCCCAGCATAAATTGAATCATGGAAGTAATGCTAGAACATGTAGATAAGGTTAGAGGAGTTGCAGCAGTAGTCCCAAATATAGAGGGGGGGGGTTAAACCTAGTGACAGTGGTAGCATTGGAAAGGATAGCACAACTGTGGAAGCAGGAATGAGAGCAGAAAGGATTATGAAGGGGGAATGGGGAGGTGGAGAGAAGCTATGGCTGGGAGATAACAAAAACATGACAAGTTCTGACTGGAGGTGTTGGAGGAGACAAAAGATGATTCATTGAGGGCAAAAGGTGTCCAGTATGAAAAAGAGATAGTAGTGGCTTGAGGATAGTGGCAGAGTGTGAGAGCATGGATTAGGTTGACTTCTTGAGCATAGGAAAGGGCAGTTTGAATTAGGGAGGGTATGTATCTGCATGGTACAAATAACATGAAGTATGTAAACAACAAGGAAAAATGGAAAACAGGTCAAGTAAACACAAAGAAAGGACCCTTCATCAGTTGTCGGCTGTCTATCTACTCATTTCAAGCGAGGAGTAGATAGACAGCCAACAACTGTTTTCCATTTTTTCTTGTTTACATATTTTGCTCTTTTTTCCCTCATTTGTTCATGTATTTCATGTTATTTGCACCATTGGTGACATCCTGTCCTCATATATGCAGGTGTGTGTGTGTATATATATATATATTACATATTATTTAACTGAACCTAATGCATCCATTTCCTAGTATGTATATATATATATATATATATATATATATATATAAAACAATAATATAAATAATATATAAATATATGCACATATACATACATATATGTACATACTTACATATATATGTATATGGGTACAGGACATCAAAAAACGTTGAACACAATGAAAAACGAAAACATAAAAAAAACATAGAAACGAACTATTTTCGAACAACAAAAAAAAAAACAGACAAGCGAGACAACATAAAGAATATTCCCCTTCTTCAGTTGTCTCTGTTTCATCCTCTCCGCATTTCGAAGGTATATATATATATATATATATATATATATATAGAGAGAGAGAGAGAGAGAGGCAGGGTGATGTCCAAGGTGATGAAGAAGTGACACAGGCCAGCAGTAAGGAAATCTGTTGAAAGGTTGGCAGGTATGGTCCATATTGCAGAAAGGAAGTACAATGACAAGGTGTGAATTGGGTGATTATATAGAAGGAACTAAGCTAAGTGGAGAAGTTGCAGACACAGACAGTGGGATGTCCTTGGCTGTTGAATTTGTAGATTTTGTGGATGAAGTAAATGATTGAGATGTGAAGTATGCAGGTTATGAGTTTAATGGTAGGGAGTAGAAGGCATAAAAATGTGAGTTAACAGATGGTGAAGGACACATGTTGTTGGTAGCTAGAAGTGGGATCAGAGAGCAAACGATGATATGAAAGATGGTTTTGAAGCTGTTGCAAACCTTCAGTCTAGAGGACTGAATGTCTGAAACAGTGACTGCCTTACCGGCTGGCAGATACAGGGTGTCAGAGAATATTCACAGTAGGTAGTGGCATAAATTAAATAAGATGCTAATCAAAGCCACCATCACTATCACACTATGCAAAACATCTTGAAAACAATATTGCACACAAAAGATCTCAATACAAAAAACAAAATGTACTTCTTTGACTTAAGGTGTCTTTTTCTCATTTACAAATTCAAACCCTCACACACAAAAAAACATATACGTGTGTGTGTGTGTATGTGTGTGTGTATGTATGTATGTGTGGGGGGGGCACTTGTGCCCCGTGCTAGTAGGGAGCTAAGAGCACCATCTGAGCATGATTGTTACCAGTGTCACCTTACTCACACTTGTGCCAGTGGCACATGAAAAAACATTCAAGCGAGGTCGTTGCCAGTACCGCCTGACTGGCCCCCATGCCGGTGGCACATAAGAGCACCCACTACACTCTTGGAGTAGTTGGCATTAGGAAGGGCATCCAGCTGTAGAAGCTCTGCCAGATCAAGATTGGAGCCTGGTGAAGCCATCTGGTTCACTAGTCCTCAGTCAAATCGTCCGACCCATGCTGGCATGGAAAGCGGATGATAATGATGATGATATACACACACACATATATATATGCTATTCTAGATGTTTTTCATCTGGCTTTTCTTTTTGTATGCCTCCTTTTCTAAGTTGAGTTCATTCTATTCTTTTAATGCTTTGTGTGGTTGAATTTAGGTTGTGGGTATTCATTTCAGGAGTTCTGCTTTGGTTTTCATTTTGATGACAGTTTGTAAGAAGGGAATATGTTTCTCTGTAGGTCCATGTTTCTTGTTTTATTTCATGGAAGGAATTCATATTTGTTTATAATGATTATAATGATTGGAAGTTTTTGCTCTCCTCTAATAATGTTTCAGATTTCCGTAATTTGGCTGCTGATTTTGATCTTGTGTAAGCCATCCTATCTTGTACCAATCCGTAAGATAGTAGAATAATAAAAAGAAAGTTCTTGGCACAGTATAATATATTTGAGAAAATGAGTAGAGATGGCGTTTTGGGGGATAATTTTAAATTTAATAATCATGTTTATAGTGGGTGACACATTATTATATTGTTGTTTCATGTGGCTTGTTTGGGTCTATGGTTTGGTCTCTGAAGAGACTGAAAAACACCTGGAATAGCATATTAAGTAAAAGAAAATAAACATATTAGAGAGCCTTAAAAAATGAAAAACCTAGCCAACGCATATGAACAGTGGGGGAGCAAAGAAGAAGTAATACTCCCAAGAAAACTTCCTATCAAAGAACTAACGTTGGAACCAAATGAAGAAACGATTCACCTCAATTTAGCATTACAGAGATTTGAGGCTGAAATCACACTACTTCACCTTAGAGTAACAAACTTCCAAAAGAAATTTTTAAAAAGTATGACACCTGTATACATGAAGAAATTAACGAAAGAAGAAGTGGAAGTATCCAAAAAAACTTCTAGACATGTGGAAAATTGACACCACCAGAGAAGAGACGGAATGTAAGAAGATCTTGGAATCAAATTTTTTCTGGCTACAATAATACAAAAACATCTATGGGAAAAAACTAGATAAGACCTAAACACCGACCTACTACAATAGTCCTCAGACTACAAAGCACCACCAAAAGAAAGTAAGTTTTCCCATAAAATAGTCAAAGATACCGTAGTCCTTTAAAAAACACAAATTTGCAATCATACGCAGATATAACAAGAAATAAGAGAACATATAACCCCAACCAAAGAACAAATAGAACTCCCCAGAGACCAAATCATACACCTAAATGAACCACATGGAACAACAATAGAATAATGAGTAACCCACTCTAAACATTATTATGAAAATTAAAAGTATCCCCCAAAAAGCCATCTCTACTCATTTTTTCAAATATACTGTACTAAGGACTTAATTTTTATTATTCTACTATACACACACACACAGCCAGACAAGTTTTCATGAAGGAGACAAAGGAACAAAGGACATCATTTGTATGACTGAAACACTTATAACAACCGTGTGATATTAAGACAAACACACACAAATATACACACATTTTTCCCAACAACTAACATTATTCTTCATAAATTGGTCTTTTCCCAGTTTTAAAATTCTCTGTGAATGACTCAGCTGAAGATACATCACCTACCAATGGCTAGTTAGGACACTTGTAAGGTGCTGTGGTAAAGTCAATGTATTACTGCTACAATGGATGCAGGTATGGCTGTGTTAAGATGTTTGTTTCCAACTTCATGGTTTTGGGTTCAGTCCCACTGTGTGGCAACTTGAGGAAGTAAGTGTTCTCTACTATAGCACTAGATCTACCAAGAGAGTCATAGTCATACATTTCTTCCATGAAAACGTTCAGCCAAGGGGAAATATTACATTTTTTGGAAACAGGTGAGGGTTGGTAACAGGAAAGGCATGCAGCCATAGAAAATCTGCCTCAATGAATTGTCTGACCCATGCAACCATAGAAAGTGAATGCTAAAATGATGGAGATAATGGTGTACATTATCATTGTTTTAAAGTCCATTTTTCCATGTTTGTATAGGTCCTACAGAAAATGTGGCATAACTGGAAGATCTATAGAGCTCAACAAAGATGTCCTGCAAAACTTGGTGGAACTAAACCTCATCATAACTGTTGAGGAACTAGCAGAGAAGCTTGGATTTGGTCATTCAACCTTTCATCGACACCTGTATGCCATCAGAAAAGTCAGTACATTGGATCGATGGTTTCTTCACAAACTTTCCAAGTCTAATCATGCGCAGAGAGTGAAAGCGTAATCTTCTTTGCTGCCATATTTCATGAATGAACCAGTTTTGGACTGAATAGTGACTGGTGACAATAAACGGGTTCTCTATAAAAAGGTCAAACACCAAAGACAGTTGGTAGGGAAAGGCGAAACACTGACACTCCAGGCTAAAGGTCTTCACCCATATAAGGTGTTGCTATATTTGGTGGAATATGAAAGGTTTATCCACTTTGAACTTTAAAACCCAAACCAAATTATAACCAAGGAGGTGTATAGGAAGCAGCTTCAGTCAGTGTTAGAAGAAAAGCACCCATCTTTGATTTCAATACGAAAGGTGTTCTTCCATCAGAATAATGCTTACCACATACAGCGAGGAGGACATTCCAAAGACTGAAGCAGTTTGGATGGGAAACGAAGCTCCACCCACCATATTTGCTAGACATTTCCCCGTGTGATCATCATTTATTCCAGTCTTCAAAATCATTTAGACAGAGAAGGTATGAAGTTTGGAGATGAGGTCAGAACTGTGCTGGAGGAGTACTTTTTGTCATGGACAAGAGAATTTTGGGAGAGGGGCCTTCCAAAATAGATGGAAGAGCATTGTAGAAAATGAAGGAGAGTATATTTTAGATTGAAAAAGAAGTTTGTTATCTTAATTTTGAAACATAAAAGAAGTATAAAAAACCACATTATTTATGGGATGACCCAATATATGCACACTTCATTTTTGTATCTGGTTTGCAAGAAACTCGATGTGAACTTGTATTTTGCAACATATTTTGTTGAATCTAGTAGGAGCTGCTTTCAGTTTTCCTCTACTAAATCCACTAACAAGGCTTCAGTTGGCCTGAGGAATATAGTAAAAGACACTTGCCTAATATGCAATGCAGTGGGACTGAACACGGAACCATATACTTGGGAAGCGAGCTTCTGATCACACAGTCACAACTGTGCCTATATATATATATATATATATATATATATTATTATATATATATATATATATCTTTATATATAAATATATATATATCTATCTTTATATATAATATATATATATATATCTTTAGATATATAATCTTTATATATATATATATATATTATATACATATATATATATCTTTATATACATATATATAATATATATCTTTAGATATATAATCTTTATATACATATATATATATATATATATCTTTAGATATATAATCTTTATATATATATATATATTTATATACATATATATATATATATATCTTTATATACATATATATATATTTATATACATATATATATATATCTTTATATACATATATATATATATCTTTATATACATATGTATATATCTTTATATATATAGCTTCATATATATATATATAAATATATATATATGTATATCTTTATATATATATATATATATCTTATATATATATATATGTATATACATACATACACAGCAAATGAAAGACAGAAGATGGAATATACAATTATTTATTCTTAATCAAGACATATATATATGTGTGTGTACATATATATATATACATATATATATATATATACATATATATACATATATATATATATTTATATATATATATTTATATATATATAGATAAATAAATAAATAAGGAAAGTTTAAAGATGTATATGCATATTCACACAAACATTACGGAGTGATGGTGACTATAAATACATTGTGTACATGAAAACATGCACGTACACATAGATTTACTCACACTCTTGTTTGCCTGTTCATGGATTCACATGCACAGAAATATAAATATAGAACATATAGTAACAAGAGTATGCACATAGGTAGATAAATGTACATATACACATACATATATGTGTGCATATATGTACATTTATGTACTTATGTTTTGTGTGTATATATATATATCTTTATATATATAAATATATATCTTTACATATATATATATATATCTTTATATACATATATATATTTATATACATATAATATAATATATATACTTTATATACATATATATATTATATATATATCTTTATATACATATATATATATATAGCTTCATATATAATATATTATATAGCTTATATATATATATATATATATATATATATATATATATATATAGCTCATATATATATATATAGCTTCATATATATTATATATCTTCATATATATATATATATATAGCTTCATATATATATATATATATGTAGCTTCATAACTTAGAATAACTTAACTTAGAAAGGTTTTTGGCCAGTATTGGCCCAGGCCATGTCTAACTTAATAGCACCACCTGGCGAAGTCTTTCAGACATATCCGGGTGTGGGTGGTTTGTCCGGTACTGTTTGAAGGAATTTGTCCAAAGACTTCTTGAATTTTGTGTGTGTGGTCAGTTCTTTTTTGACGTGTCCTGGTGTAATGTTGAAGAGAGCGGGTCCAATTGAGGTGAAATAGTTGTGCCGTATTGTCGTTATGTGATGCGATTTAGATTTTTGTTGTGGACGGATGGCACGTGGTCCAAGCCTTGGATGCATTTTGAAGGTGATGCCAACATCATTCGGACAGTGCTGGTGGAATATTTTCCACATCATACAGATAATGTAGCGTTCACGGCGTCGTTGGAGTGAATACAATTTCAGCTTCTCTAGTCTACCCCAGTAGTCAAGGTCTGACATGCCATCTATCTTTTTTGTGATTGACCTTTGGGGAGCTTCAATTCTCATAATATTTTGTTTTGTGTAGGAAGACCACAGTGGACAGCAGTATTCAAGGTGGGGTCGGGCAAAAGTGGAGAAGAGAAGGATAATAGCGTGGGAATCTCTCGACTGGAAGGTTCTGAGAATCCAGGAACCATTCTGCGGGCCATGTCAACTTTGCTGCTTATATGTGTAGCCCAGCTTATGTTGTTGTCCACTGTTACTCCCAGGTCTCTGATGTTGTTGGATGCCATGAGAATTTCTCCAGAAGGAAGAGAGTATGGGAGTTTCAGAGCGTCCTCCCTTCCAAAGTGGATCAGTTCGAATTTGTCTTCATTTAGCAACATGTTATTCTTTTCCGCCCATTGGACAACAGCCAGTAGGTCTGACTGAAGGTTTATTCGGTCATCCACGCCATTGATGACCTTCTGGAGCTTGGAATCATCAGCGAAGGTTCTGATGTTGTTGTGTTTGATGGTGTCAGTAATATCATTTATGTAGATGATGAAGAGAAGTGGGCCAACACAGTGCCTTGTGGGACACCACTGCTGACTTTGGCTGGGCTGGATTTGACTCCTTCGACTACAACATGTTGGGTTCTGTTAGAGAGGAAGCACTTGATCCATTGCAGCAGCTTTCCAGTGACACCAATATTGGACAGCTTTCTCAGAAGGATCTTATGATCAACCCTGTCAAAGGCCTTGCTGAAATCAAGGTAGATGACATCAGTGTTGGAACCCTCTCCCAAGGCTCTCAAAATGTCATCAAAATGATGCAGTAGCTGCGTCAGGCAATCTCTCCCATTACGGAATCCATGCTGGTTGGGGTTCAGCATATTATGACTCTCAAGGAAGTGAGTCATACGCGATCTCAGCACCCTCTCAAATACCTTGATGATATGAGAGGTGAGTGAGATTGGACGGTAATTCACGGCAAGCGATTTGTTTCCTTTTTTGGAAAACTGGGACAACAGACTGGGATAGAAGGTCTTCTGGTATATATCCAGCATCCAATGAGTTCCGCCACAGATTGGCTAGAGGGGGTGCAAGTTGGTTTTGACATATCTTCAAGACACAAGCAGGGAACCTATCGGGACCTACTGCTGAATTATGCTTCATTTCCTTTATTGCTGCTAAGACATCAGGAGCGCCAAATGTTATGTCCGATAAAGTGTATTGGGAGTAACATCACTGATACAGCCCAGATCAGTCATATCAGGATTGCTGAAAACAGAGCAATATTGTTTCTGCAATATTTCTCCCATGGTTTTGGCATTGTCTTGAAGAATACCATTTTCATCAATCAGAGGGCCAACAGTAGAACCAGTGACTCTGTGTTTTTTTGCAAATGAAAAGAACACTTTGGGATTGAGTTTGATCTCCTCAATGGCCCAGGCCTCTTCAGCTCTTCGCTGACTATTGATGATAGACATCATGTTGTTTTGGAGTTTATGTTTTTAATCTCTAGCGACGAGATGGCAGTCAGGTTGGTGTGTTGCTGTTGACAGTATTTCAGCATGTTGATCTTTTTGTTGATTCTTTTAATTTTCCTTATGAGAGATTTTCTATTTCTAGGGATTCGACACTTAGATTTGTTTGCAGATCTTAATGGGGTGTGTCTTGCACATATGTTCGTGATGGTGTCTACAAGTGACTGCCAGGACTTTTTGATGTTAGTGGGTGTGTATGTGTGCGTGAAGGACCAATCGACTTGTGCAAGATCATTATTGATCGCTTCCCAGTTTGCATTGTGGAAATCCATAGTGTCAAATGGATGACAAGAGGGATGACATTTGTTTTGCATTTTGGCCAGTGAAATCTCAGATCACAGAGAACCATGTCATGGTCGGAGAGTAGGGTTTTCTCCACTGCAATATTTTGGATAGTATCAGTGTGATTGCTGAAAATTAAGTCTAAGACGTTTTTGTGACATCTCGTTGGTTCGAGTACCAGTTGGGACAAGAAGAAGTCATCCATGAAGTCAAGAAGCGATTCCACTGCCTCCCTGTCAGGGGTTGAGAGAGAAGAACCTGGCGGCAGACTGTTTGTAGACCAGTCAACCCCGGGAAGGTTGAAATCTCCCATCATTAAAATGTTGTCAGGTTGACACTGCTGAATGAAACACTTTATGCTGTTGAGGCATTCCTTGAAGCATGGTAGGGGCGTTTGGGGTGGTCTGTAGAGCCCAACTACTGTTAAGTTGTTGGTTTGACTGAATACAGCGACTGCTTCGCAGTATCCATTCGAAAATATGTTCATGGCTTCTTCTGTGAGAATGAATCATGGACATAAATGGCAGTCCCACCCTTTCTTCTGCTGCCAACACGATCAGCACGAATGGTTTTGAAATTTTTTAACTTTCACCTCGGCTTCCAAGTGGAGGTCACTAAGATGGTTTCAGTGAGGACGAAGAAAGGGATGTGGTTGGATGGGCCTCGACCCAGTCCTCCAGGAATCTTATCTTCCATTTTGTGTATTGGTGGAAGGGCTGATGCCTTGGGCATTAAGCAGAAAATGTTGAGGCGAGTGTGGATGGTTTTAATTGTTTTGGTGATTTGTTATATTGATTGCTTTTTAATGGCATGTGTAGTGGGGTAATAGTGGTGGATGGCGGTGGGTGATAGCTTGGATGTTTTTTTCCCAGTTCTTTTGCTAGATTCATTATAGCTAAAAAGAGGAAGAAGAGGTGGTTCCTGTCTAGGGAACCGCAGGTGACTGGCCGCGGCTATTTTTATGTGAGTGGTTATCTTTAAATGTCCGACGAGTCCCCGGAGATGGGTAAAGGGGCAATCCCTGTGCAAACACAATCTGTCTCGCTGGGAATAGCGGCAGATTTGGGGATTCCTTGTTTGAGATATTGGTGGTTGTGGTGATGTTGTATTATGGTGGTTGCTGTTGTAGTTTGTGGGGATAGAGCGTTTTGTTCCAGGTAAATGGGTGAATTTGCAGTCTCTATCAGTGCACAGTCTATGGCGAAGAGAATATCGGCAAATGATGGGGTTTCGAGTGGGTGTGTAGGTGCGTGTGTGTGTGTGAGCTGTGAAAGGTGTAGATGATAGTTTTGTTGAAGTTTTGGCGACCTTTGTGACCTGTAGGAGGTAAATTCCTTGAGATAGCATTAGTAGTAGTAGCTGTAGTAGTAGTAGTAGTAGGTAGAAGAGATGTTGACAGTGGTAATGATTGAGGAGGTTGATTCCAAGACAAAGATGTTTGTCGATATATAGTGGGAGTAGTACTAGTAGTAGTAAGCAGAGGAGATGGTGTTGACAATGATGATGATTGAGCTGCTGGGGCAGTGAAAGGAAGGGGTGGTGCTTCCTGCTGTGTAACCCTGATGACTGGAGGGTCAATCGTTTCATTTAGCAAATCGGCCATTGTAGATGAATCAAGGAGTGGTTCATCCTGTTGTTGTTGTTGTTGTTGCCTCTGAGGTTGTTGCTGCTGAAGTTGTTGTTGTTGCTGTAGCTGTTGTTGTTGTTGCCGCTGAGTTTGTTGTTGTTGAGGTTGTTGTTGTTGTTGTTGCGCCGGTGATGCGTTCCAAGAGAAAACACTTCTCAGTTTATCGAAGTGTTTATTTATTAATTTAAAAGCAACTTCGATTTCTTTTAATTTATTTTGGATCTGCTGTTCAGATCGAGTTTGCAAATGGTGAACTGTTCGTTTAGCAATTTCGTTCAGACACGAAGCACCTATGCTCTCTGTTTCGGTAAGGCCATGCCATGTGTTGATAAGAACGTCGACTTCATTATCAGACCAGTTTTTGTTGGATTTTTGGTGGCTAGCCATTCTGGTTGATATGTTTTATTAAATTTTATTTTGTTCGTTCGTTTTGTTGATTACTTTTAATTATTATTTTTTTTTTTTTTTTTTTTTTTTTTTTAAGGAGAAGTATGTAGAATTGATTGTACAGAATGTTTGTTGTAATACTGAGAAGTTTGTATTTGAATTATGAGCTTGTAGTTATTTTATCTTTCTTTTCTTTTCTTTTTTTTTCCCTCTTTTTCTAATTTTTAATGTGTGGGTGATCCTTTAGTTATCAGAAGGTGTTTGAAAATATTTGGTCGTTTGAAAATTATGAAAATAGTTTGTGGTTAAGGAAAAGTCTACTCACGAGTTGGGAAAAAGCGTGGTTTCAAATATACAGGAATATATGTGATGGGCAATTATGACGAATGTAGCTGTGAAGCTTGCTGCTGACCGGCGCAGAGAGGAGTAAAAACACGTCTTATCGTCTCAGCTTACAATGACTATATGACTATATATCTATATATATATATATATAGCTTCATATATATATATATATATATAAGCTTCATATTATATATATATATAAATAGCTTCATATATATATATATATATAGCTCATATATATATATATAGCTTCATATATATATATATATATAGCTTCATATATATATATATATATATCTTCATATCTATATATATATAATAGCTTCATATATTATATATATATATATCTTCATATATATATATATATCTTCATATATATATATATATATATCTTCATATATATATATATATATCTTCATATATATATATATATATATATATATCTTCATATATATATATATATATATATATATATATCTTCATATATTATAATATATATATATCTATATTCATCTATATATATATATATATATATATATCTTCATATATATATATATATATATATATATCTTCATATATATATATTATATATATATATCTTCATATATATATATATATCTATATATCTTCAATATATATATATATATATATAATATCTTCATATATATATATATATATATATATCTTCATATATATATATATATATCTATCTTCAATATATATATATATATATATATAATATATATATGTGTGTGGTGTGTGTGTGTATGTGTGTATCGGTGAGTATGTATATATATATATGTGTATTTATATATGTGTGTGTGTATATATATGCATGTATATATGTATATATATATATATATGTGCATGTACATATATAAATGAATATATATATGTATATATATGTATGTATATATGTACATGTATGTATGCATATATCTTTGTATATATATATATTAAGTACATATATACATAAATATATATAAATGTATATATATACATATGTATATATGCATAGATATATATATATATATATATATGTATGAATGTATATGTATATATATGCATATATATGTATATATATATATATATATATATGAATATATGTATATATATATATGTATGTATACATGTGTATGTATGTATGTATATATATATATATATGTATATACATATGTATGAATATAATGTATGTATATATATATATGAATGTATATATATATATATGTATATATAAATCAGAGAAAAACCACTATTATGCAATTCAATAAAATTAAATTAAAATAAGACTAATTTTAATTCAATGAATGATAATAAAAATTTTGATAATATTAAAAAGAAATATAATAATAATGGGACCTGTGGAAGAGGTAGACCCAGGAAAACCTGGGTCGAGGCGGTGAAGCACGACCTTCGAACTTTAGGTCTCACCAAGGAAATGACCAGTGACCGAGACCTTTGGAGGTATGCTATGTGTGAGAAAACCCGGCAAGACCAGTGAGAACAGTCAAAATCAAGATCAAACCAAATTGAGGTCGATCAACATCAGGGCCCCCGTGCAGGTGACACGTAAAAGTACCATCCGTTCGTAGCCGTTTGCCAGCCCAGTCTGGCCCCCGTGTCGGTGGCACGTAAAAGCACCATCCGTTCGTGTTCGTTGCCAGCCTGGCCTGGCCCCCGTGCCGGTGACACATAAAAGCACCAACCGTTTGTGGCCGTTTGCCAGCTCTGTCTGGCCCCCGTGCCGGTGACACGTAAAAGCACCATCCGTTCGTGGCCGTTTGCCAGCTCTGTCTGGCCCCCGTGCCGGTGACACGTAAAAGCACCATCCGTTCGTGGCCGTTTGCCAGCCCTGTCTGGTCCCCATGTCGGTGACATGTAAAAGCACCATCCGTTTGTGGCCGTTTGCCAGCCCTGTCTGGCCCCATGTTGGTGACATGTAAAAGCACCATCCGTTCGTGTCCGTTGCCAGCCTCGCCTGGCCCCCGTGCGGTGACACGTAAAAGCACCATCCGTTCGTGGCCGTTTGCCAGCCCTGTCTGGCCCCCGTATCGGTGGCATGTAAAAGCACCATCCGTTCGTGCCTTGCCAACCTCGCCTAGCCCCGTGCCTGTGACACGTAAAAGCACCATCCGTTTCGTGGCCGTTTGCCAGCTCTGTCTGGCCCCCGTGTTGGTGGCACGTAAAAGCACCATCGTTCGTGTCCGTTGCCAGCCTCGCCTGGCCCCCGTGCCGGTGACACGTAAAAGCACCATCCGTTCGTGGCCGTTTGCCAGCTCTGTCTGGCACACTGTACAGGTGGCACGTAAAAGCACCCACTACACTCACGGAGTGGTTGCGTTAGGAAGGGCATCCAGCCGTAGAAACACTGCCAGATCTGACTGGGCCTGATGAAGCCTTCCAGCTTCACAGACCCCAGTTGAACCGTCCAACCCATGCTAGCATGGAGAACGGATGCTAAATGATGATGATGATGATGATGATGAATAATAGTAATAATAATAATAATAATAATAATATAAATAACAGAAATAAAATTTGGTTGATTGTTCCTTATGGGGCTCAAGTTAAAACTAATATTATTAAAGAGATTTTAAATATAATTGAACAATTCATTCGTGATAATCGAAAATATAAAAAAATTTTCTCTAGTAATAATTTTGGAGTTGGTTATTCTACCACTAATAATGTAGGTAACATTATTTCTGCTTTTAATAAATTTAAGTTGAATAATATTTACAAAAAGAAATTTTATAATGATTCCAATAATAATAAAGATAACGTTCTAATTGATTGTACATGTAGAGATAAAAATAATTGTAAGGTTAAAAATAAATGTAATTTACATGATGTTGTTTATAAACGTATCGTTACTTTAATTGATGAGAATAATAGGAATAATTATAACTTAAATGTAATCTATATAGGGTCTACTTCTAAAATTAAATTAAGTATATGCATTCCTTTAAGAATATAAATCTAATGAATTCTACTGGGCTTAGTAAATATATATGGGAACTTAAATCTAAATGAATTAAGTATAATTTAAAGTGGGAGATAGTTTGTAAGGTGAAATCATATAGTATAGGTAGTAATTCCTGTTTATTATGTTCTAGTGAATTTAAAGAAATAATATTTAATAATCATGATAAATTAGTTAATTCATTGGACAAGCGTAAAATTAAATGTAGACATAAATTACTTTACTTATATAATAAAGTTTTAAATAAATAGCGAGTATATTTAAACCCTATTTTTGTTAGTAATTTGTTTGTAGTTATAATTTGTAGTAGTATTAATTCTATAAATGTGGTTATATTGTATATTACATAATTAAATAAGTCTAAATTAAATATTTATTATTAAATAAATAAATAATTAATTAATTAATTATTGTAGTATTGTGGTTGTAGTTTTGTAGGGGTGTTTTGAATATAAATCAAAAAGAGTTAGTAAAGGTTTTTACAGACTAAGAGTTAGATTGTATTTTGATGTTTATTTAATGACTAAATATTTAATTTAATTAATGAATATAGATTAAGAGATAGCAATTTCATTATTATTGTTGTTGTTGATATTATTATTATTATTATACTTATTATATGTGTACT
>NC_043001.1:88329143-88364244 GCF_006345805.1 Octopus sinensis | reverse complement strand
ATACATATATATACCAACATATATACATATATATATATATATATATATACGATAGATCGTTAGCCACTACCACATTTTTTCTCCTCCTTGTTTCTCACCTTTTTTTTTCTGTGTCCCTTTCTGTAAAGAGCGTAGGCACGAAACATAAAAGACTTTTTCTGTTCCTGAGCATTATACTAATACATCTGTTTGTTTTGTACACCACCTGTCCTTCGTCTTTTGTTTTTTTTGTAAACTCTCCTATATATATACACATAAATATATATATATATATATATTGACATATATGTATATATATATATATATATATATATATATATATAATATATATATTGGTATATATTGGTATATATGTATATATATATATTGGTATATATGTATATATATATATTGGTATTATGTATGTGTATATATATATATATATTGGTAATATGTATGTGTATATATATATTGGTATATATGTATGTGTATATATATATATATATATATTGGTATATATGTATGTGTATATATATATATATATATTGGTATATATGTATGTATATGTACATACATACATGTATGAATACACACATATACATATATGTAGGAATACATATATACACACACACACACCATATATATATATTTGTGTGTGTGTATACATCTATATGCAAACATACATACATGTGTATACATACAGATAGTTTCCTGTACCAGTGATAAAACATTAATTGTAAGTGAAATCCCTCACAGAACTACACTTGAATCATTGCCGTTCATGATGAATCTCACTCAGCCATGTCCATAATCATAGTCAGCCACTCTTACTTATTAAGTTGATGATACAAATGTATGAAAGGCACTGAAGAACCCTGATGATAACTCAAAACAGAAAAAGTTCAAGCACTTTACTATTGGCCTGCATACAGATTGTTGTCAAAATACACAGGACCTGGGAATATATTTGTATTTCATTTCATTTCATTTGAGTTTGAGTCCATGCTCAGGCCAAGTTACATGCACAATTTACATGATGTTATCAAGTTTTAATTTTATGGTGGTTTTGGATAAACAATGACTGGTTGCTATAATCATGCATATAATGCAATGAAGTCCAATATTGAGTTTTTGTAAATGTTTGAACTAGCAAGGATTTTGATACGACTGTGCAGTGAAGTCACGATATCCTCATCAGAAAAATGCAGGCAAGTAACTATATTGAACTTCACTGCATAATATGCATGGTTGTAGCAACCATTCATTGATTATATGAAACAGCTGTAAAGATAAGAGCTGATTACTTCAATTAAATTGTATATGCATCCTTTCAAATAAATCTATTCCTTATGCTTGTTTGTCTGTCTGTCCTGCTCCTATATATACATGGAAAGCAGATGTTAAATGATGGTGATGATGAAACACACACACACAAATATATATATATATATATATATATATATCGATATCTATCTTTTTATATTAATATCTATTTGTCTATCTATCTATATCAATATCTATCATCATCATTATCGTTTAACGTCCGCTTTCCATGCTAGCATGGGTTGGACGATTTGACTGAGGGCTGGCGATCCAGATGGCTGCACCAGGCTCCAATCTTGATCTGGGAGAGTTTCTACAGCTGGATGCCCTTCCTAACACCAACCACTCAGAGAGTGTTGTGGGTGCTTTTACGTGCCACCGGCATGGGGGGCAGTCAGGCAGTGCTGGCAATGACCTCGCTCGAATCTTTTAAACATGCCACCGGCACAAGTGCCAGTAAGGCGATGCTGGTAACAATCACGCTCAAATGGTGTCTTTTACATGCCACCAGCAAGGAGGCCAGATAGCCGCTCTGGCAACAATCACGCTCGGACAGGGCTCGAGTGCCAGTAAGGCGACGCTGGTAACAATCACACTCAAATGGTGCCTTTTAAGTGCCACAGTCACGGAAGCCGGTTAGCTGCTCTGTCAATGATCACACTCGTTTGCACCCCGCTAGCACGGACGCCAGTCATCGAATTTGATTTCACTTGCCTCAACAGGTCTTCACAAGCAGAGTTTTAGTGTCCAAAGAAGGAAAAGGAATGCATAAGTGGACTGGTTACGCCCCTGGTATAGGCCATGACATTATGGTCTCATTTGGTTTGCCGGGTCTTCTCACGCACAGCATATTTCCAAAGGTCTTGGTGACTAGTCATTTCCTTGGTGAGGCTTAAAGTTTGAAGGTTGTGCTTCACCACTTCATCCCAGGTCTTCCTGGGTCTACCTCTTCCACAGGCTCCCTCAACCGCTAGGGTGTGGCACTTTTTCACACAGCTATCCTCATCCATTCTCGTCACATGACCATACCAGTGCAGTCGTCTCTCTTGCACACCACATCTGATGCTTCTTAGGTCCAGCTTTTCTCTCAAGGTACTTACACTCTGTCAAGTATGCACACTGACATTATACATCCATCGGATCATACTGGCTTCATTCCTTGCGAGCTTACGCATGTCCTCAACAGTCACAGCCCATGTTTCACTGCCATGTAGCATGGCTATTCGTACACATGCATCGTGTGTGTGTGTGTGAGAGATATGCCATGCTTGAGAAGACTTGTCAAATCAAGTAAAAGTATAATTATGGCCAATGCCAGTGTCACGTAACTGGCACCCACGCCAGTGGCATGTAAAAGGCACCAATTACACTCTTGGAGTGGTTGGCATTAGAAAGGGTATTCAGCCATAGAAACCATGCAAAATCAGATTGGAACCTGGTGCAGCTCTCCAGCTTACTAGTTTCAGTCAAAACATCTAACCCATGCTAACATGGAAAGCAGATGCTAAATGATGATGATGATAATATATATTCTTTTATTCTTTAACTTGTTTCAGTCACTTGACTGCGGCCATCCTGGAGCACTGTATGCATATATGCATTATATGTATTTAAACATATATATGCATTACATGTATTTATACATATATATGCATGCAGACTTACAAACACATATATACATATATCTTCATGTTTCACAATGGTAACACATTTTTCCACACTATGCAGGCCTGTTTGCTTTGTATAGTGTTTTTGTAGGTCCTCAATTTCATGTACCATGTCTCCATCAACAATTAATGGAGTATTGTGGTCTTCATCTTCCATGAGCATGTGGAAGATTCCAAAATATACTATCCAATATGGCCTAGTGTTCAATATGATAGTGGTAGCTATCAAAGCCTATCTTGCAGTTAGTAGCTAAAGTAAAGATGTGTATCTATAAATCTCATTGATATTGTCCTCACATCATAACATGTTTTGAGCCCTTGAAGTATCTACCTTAAATAGTTTTTCTTAAATATATTTAAATATACAGACATACAATATATATCTAACAAATTCATTCAAAAGTAATTAGACAGCCTAGAGTTATAATAAAAGATACTGCTTAAGGTGAACCCAAAATAACATGGTAGAGAAGCAAACTAAACTACACAGCTAAGCTGGTACCTATGTACACACACATTCAGACATATATATGTGTATGTATACACATATACATATGTGTGTTGTGACTTACTGTACCAGAGAAAATTTACTATTTTGGGTAAGCATGGCAGAAGAAAAGCAAATGACAATTGTTGATGGCCAGGATACTCTTGCTGCAATCACCCACTGTTCCCTCTCAACATCCCTCTTCAGCCTTCTAACCCCAGATATTTTTATTACTTTTGCCTCTGCTCTCCCCTGCCTCGCTTTTACTGTCCTTTCTCTTCAACCTACTCACCCAGCATGCACTCATTGCTTTTGTACACTGCTATCCTCTATATCCATGGTGCTCTGCACCCTTCAACTTCTCTAACTGCTTTTACCCTCCACTCTCCCACCCTATCTCTTGTTTCTGTTATAGCTTTCACCCACTGTTTCTCCAAACTATTTCACTATCCCATCTCTACAGCCTCCCCACTTGGGATACTTTCACTGCATTCAAACAGTGTCTCCCTTGCTACCCCTATTGTACTCTCTAGCATCTTTCCTTCCATACTCCAGTTGCACTCACCCACTACACCCCCACCTTCTGCCTCATTTTTTTTTTCACTGTCCTCTCCTTACAGCATCTTGACCTTCTCAACACCTTTACATCTCTCCCTCTCTCGACTATCTCCATGCTCCCCCACCACAAACACGCACCTCTCTTTCCTTTTATGACTCTCTCCAAGTTTATCACCTTCATCCCCATTTCTCCCATGTTTTCTCTTCCTTATGCTTTCTATCTATACTTGCTCTTATAATGTGGAATAGCCCTACACCCCAACAATGCAAACCATCTTATCACCCTTACCACTCTGTCCCTTTCCTTACTCACTAATCCTTTGGTATTAACTTCTTTATTTTTTACCCTGTCCCTGCCATATTCCATATTCTTATAGTGCCTACTTCATTACTCTCACAGCTATAAATCTGTTTCTCTCACCATTCTTTACACCATCTCAATATCCTGCCCAGAAACATTGTGCCCTCTTTTTTATTAATTTATTTTTTCTAGTTACAGGGCCCTCTTTAGGCTTTTAGTCTTGCAGGTTGCAAAGTAACCTCATTAGTGTTGGTGTCATGCAAAAAGTACCTAGTACGTTCAATAAAGTGACTGGTTTAGGAAGGATATCCATTTGCAGAAACCATGCTAATGCAGACATTTGGGCACGATCCAGTCTTCTAACTCAATGGATCCTGTTGAACCAGCTAACCTATAGCAGCTTGGAAAAGGACACTAAATGATGATGAGTGACAATTTTGAACAATAAAGATCTCTGGGCTTAAGCCAAAAGGAAATCCATCAGGCAATAAATGATAAGAGACAAGTGAAAATAGGTATGCCAGAGGGATATTTGGTAGGTAGACGTTGAAATGGAATCCAGAGAGTAAAAAGAAGGCAGGATACCTGACGACCAGCTGGCAACAAGTGAAAACCAAAGCACTACATAAAAGATGTTAATAGACTACTGTCGAGAGCCTATGTTGTACCAGCAATCTAAACAGACCATGATGATGTTATACGTGCATGAATATGTATGTATATACCTATATACATGTCTATATACATATATAAAAGTGTATATAAATATATATATAATATATATATATATATTATTAAGTATAGGAAAGAATGGAGCTGAACGTAGATTAATAAAATTCCTTTATTTTATTTTCGAAACATGTCGAAAATAAAATAAAGGAATTTTGTTAATCTACGTTCAGCTTCATTCTTTCCTATACTTAATATATTAAATTAAACTTCAAATTTCCGCACTAAGGCACGGAGTTTATGCCCTATGGTCATAACTTCAACCGTGCTTTTTCTGTTGTGAGTTTGCTACCCAGGTATCGGTTATCTTTCGAATTATCCATAATAAGATAATTCATTTGTCTATATATATGCACATACATGTATATCATCACTGGATAATGTCTGTTTTCCATGCTGGCATGGGTTGGACCATATATATAAGTACATTTATACATGTATATGCACATATCTATATATATATGTGTGTGTGTGTGTGTGTACAAATATAATATATATATATATGCATACATATGTACAAGAGATGACAAAGGGTCGAAATACTTGGTACTTGGCCATATTCAAAAAGACCGGTACCCTTCAGTAGAAGTATTAGGACCAATTCTTCTGGTTGTGTAAAGCACCCATGGTGGTGCCATGTAAAAGTGTCTGTGTAGAGACATGAAAAAGCGCCCGTACGGCATCACATAAAAGCATCTGTGCAGTACCATGTAAAAGTGCCCGTGCAGGGCTACATAAAAGCATCCAGCACACTCTGTGAAGTGGATGGCATTAGGAAGGGCATCCAACTGTAGAAACCATGCCAAATCAGACTGGAGTCTGGTGCAGTCCCACCCCAAATTGCCAGCTCTGGTCATGCCTTCCAACCCATGGATAACAGACATAATTATACACATGTATATATATATATATATATACACACACACTTGAATAGATAGATAGATAGATAGATAGATAGATAGATAGATAGATAGATAGATAGATAGATAGATAGATAGGCAGGTAGGTAGGTAGGTAGGTGGGCAGTACACAGAGAGGGGGTGAGGTGAGCGATTGTAAGGAATCATCAGTAAAGGCCTCTCTGACCTCCACTCAGACAAACGGTAAAATGCTTTAAGAAAAAGTAGGAACGTTTAAGATGGAAATTGCAAGAGATAAAAAAAAAAGGGTGGCAGGGCAAAATGATGAAAAAAAGTGCAAAATAAAATACACGCAAATTTAAAAGGCAAACACATATCAGAGGTGAGTGAGAGAGAAAGAGAGGAGGTGTGAAGAAAGAGAGATAGAGAAAAAAAAAGAGAGACAGGTGAATAAAATCGAGAATCTATTTTGAAATAATGACAACTATCTCTGCCAAAACCGCCATTAACTCAGATCTTTGAGGGTAAAAATCTGAAATCTAATGCGATAAGCCAGACCTATTTCGTACGCACGTCAGTGATTGTATGAACGTATATGTATTTGTGTGTATGTATGTGTGTGCGCATGATGTATATGTATGTTTAGGATTAAGATTGTTATTTAAAAATAACTAAATATTGAAAAGAACGAATACTATTATAGACATTTTATTCAATTTTGTCACCATCATTGTAAAAATGTTGAGTTGGGGCGAACACGAAATATTGTGCAACAGACATACACACAAAGACGATATATCATATGTATGTAGGGTTTTTTTTCTTCTTTTTGCTACATGTGGAGAAGCATGATCATCACAAATTCCTACTTTCATCTCAAATACAAATGGCAGAATACGAAGAGTTCTTACAAGAAAAAAAAAATAGGCTAGCGGAGGTATATAAAGGTATGATGATGAAGATGATTTTACTGGAATTTTTGTTGTTTTTTAATCGTGTTTGTTTAAACAAAATACAGATTCCAACTGGAGAGGAGAATAAATATGTTAAAAGAAGAGAAAGGAAAAATGAAGAAATGGGGGGGGGGTTATATGCTAAAAGCTTGTGTGACGAGAAATGGTATATGGCAAAGGTAGATGATTGACGATGATGATGATGAGGTGATGACGAGGAAGCTGGTTTGTGGTAATGAATTTGACAACGATTGTGAAATAAAGAAGTCGGGTGAGTGGTGGTTTGGTGCTGTCGTCGTTGGAATGTCTCAATATAACATATTTTTTCACCTTCTTCCTACTTTTATTTCGCCTGGTCACACACACACACGCCTTTAGACACGCATAATCAGAGACATACACATATACACACACACCACCCACCTTTTCAAATGTAAGAAAGTCTCATAGCAACAGATTCCGTAAGAGCTAGAACATGTCCTATCTTCCTCCCCGCCCCAATTACAACTCTTCATATATAATCAAATATTTTACACACACGTTACATGTATATATACATACATAAACATATGTGTCTGTGTGTGCACACACACACACATATATATATATATATATATATATATTATATATATATATATATATATATACACACACACACATATATCACGCACTCCTTTAGAAGCTGAACGTAACACTTCTCTGAACGAGTAGATCTTTATCTTTGCCGGAGAAATTGATGATAATAATAATAATAATAATAATAAACACAAGTAGAAGGCCACGAATAGTTTGGGGAAGAATTATTGTTGGTTATATCGACCCAGTATTTAACTGCAATTATTTTATCAAGGATGAAAGGTAGACTCGACCTCGGCAAGATTTGAATTGGCAACAGGAAAAATAAATACCACAAGGTATTTTATCGTCGTTTGTGTCTATACCAATCAGACACCTACCCTAATAAAAATAGTCTCTTTATTATTGAAATGATGACAATAAAAAATGATTTGGGAAACGGCTGTAGCGATGCTCATCTGGTACTTAATTTTTTATCAAACTTCGGAGAATGAATAAGTGGCTATGTCAAAGCCGGTGGGATTTGAACTCAGAACATGAAAAACGGGACTAACAAAATACCACAAATAGATATGGTTAAACAAAAAAGAATTAAAAATATGAACCGTATTTGAGCAAGACCGTTAATATCTCTCACTTTCAGTTTTACTATGGCTCTAGCAAACAAAAACCATTTTTTATGCTACACTATAAAGCCATTTTTTTTTTATGGATTAGTTTGAGAAGAGAAAAGGGCTTGTGTCCTTGACAGTCGAAGGCTCTCCGTGACAGGTGAGGCTTTTTTATGATAATTCCATTCTATCTAAGATGCTATACAGAAATATTAAATCGACATTATTTCTTGAGTAAAAACATTATTTTATCGACTTAGAAAGGATGAACGGCAAAGTTAACCTCGGAAAGATTTTTAACCCTGAACATAAAAGGGGTATGTAAATACCGCAAAGCATTTCGTCCGACACTTACGACTGATGCGGTTGATGTTTCTCTTCAACAACTGTAAGTAAATGACTGCAGTAAAAACACGGGCAGGGGATGGGGGGGGGTTCCAAGAGGATTGATATTTTGGAAAGGAAGGACTGGGCAAAATGGTTAGAGCAAATACAATTTGGGTTGCGAGAGGACAAAAGACGAATCAATCTTCCAATGGACCTGGGTAGTGGCACGAATTCAGTCAACTTCAAGAGGCAGATGCCAATGTAGTAGTAGTAATAGTAGAAAAGAGAGCGCGGAGCCAGATGTTAGAGTGTGTTGAGGTGGGGATTAGACATTGTTTAGCCCACGTCAACTCTGATTGAACAGACTTATATAATCGAAAGCGCTCCAACCATGACTAAATAATTTTTTTTCGGGTATGCTACATCTAAGACACTATTTTTCTTTATTTTTTCTTGTTAAACGAAGAGTGAGGGAGATTTTGGTGCTATTCCTAATGAGCGACCACGTAGTTTTTTCTGCTAAAGCCTAGTTAGGAAGATTTAGAGGAAATTATCGATTGTTATTGGTAGGAATGTATCAAAGATGAACTGATTCAAAAATCCCAATTGTGCTAACAATAATAAATCAGAATTAGGGTCTGCTTATTTACCTGTTTGAACCTGCCAATACCGACGATTAAACAAATATAGCAGAAAATAAGGTGAAACAAATGAAGAAACAATGTCAAACGTGTAGCAGCTTCTCACTGTCCACCTCATCTCTGTTCACATTCTGTCAACGAGACGGAGGGCAGAATGAAGTGAAAGGGAACGAGTCACTGTAGCCAGTATTTTTCAACAAGCTGACTTGCTCAACAGTGTACTGTAGCAATGTGGGCTAAGGTAAGCTGACAAACATGGAAACAGAGGTAATGGATGTGACACATAGATACATAGGCAGTCAGACGGGCACACGTACATACACACACACGCTGTCACTGACATAGAGACAGATATGATGTATAATGAATATATTTAATGTGAGTGTAATGTATGTGTGTATTATATATATATATATATATATATATATATATAATAATATATATATATATATTACAGTGCACATATGAAATATATATAAATACACATATAAATATACATAAGGCAGCCGAAACGATTGTTGTGCTAAATAAAGCTTCAAGTCTTGCGTATCAATCGGTTAGAATATAAATATACATATGTATATAGATACACAAACACATATATATATATATATATGTGTGTGTATGTGTACACTCACAATACATACAACTGAATGTATGTATGTATGTATATTCCAGCGCTACAAGTAGCAACGTTGTAGTTTAATAAGGAATATTGCAACAACAGAAACAGAAGCATTAACTACAAACAACAGAATTGATAAACGACTGCAAATATAATTGATAAACATTACAACATAATTAGACAGTGAGAGAGATCAGAACCATGTGTGGTACGGTCCTTATATGTCGGGTGGTGTAGAGAGGTACAGGTGAGCTAAAATGTTTTAAGTAGGGTGACGAGTGTACGTACATGGAGGGGTTAGTGATAGACGTGAGCGAAGAGTCTGCAAGAGGTGGAAGACGAGAAATATATAGAAATATAGAAAAGGGAAAAGGTAGGGGTGTGAGAGAATGGGGAGATTAGATACGGGAGAGTGAGACATGAGAGGTGCAGAGAAAATGCAAAAAAGGGGATGATGTAGAGTGGAGTAAAATGTATAAATGACATGTGACAGGTGAGTGAGACAGGAGAGAGGGGGAACCGGGTACTGAGAGAATGAGAAAAAGACAAGTGAATGAGTGAGAAAACAGTGAGAGATAGAGATATATGACAAGGGAGACATGAGATAGGGGAAGCGGGTGGAAACAGATGTGAAAGAGAAGGGCAAGAATGAAGATTCAGTTTTATATATATATACATACAGTGAGTTGATGAGAGCCATATAAGCACAGTATGGATAACACACACAAATTTATGTATGTATGTATACATACACAGAGAAATTCGGGGAGAGAGAGACGGAGTGATGGAGACACATACAAAGAGAGACCGAAGCAAAAAAAAATATTATTGACACAAAAAAAAAGAGACAAAGCTGGTGGCAATGAATAAGCCGGGCTCTGAGATAGACAAACAAACGGGGAGACATAAACACAGAGAGAAGATATATATATACACACACAAAAGAGATACATATAGAAAGAGAGAAAGAGAAACATTCCCGAAAAGAAAGAGAACCAAACGGGATCAGAGTGAGACAGACATACGAGTAGAGAGACAGACAGAGTAGAAGAAAATATGTGAAAGAGAGACCAACAGCGTGGTTTGGTATTTTGAGTAGTTCCTACTACTATTACTGCCACTATCACCACCAACCAACACACACAAGTCTGCTCAATTAGGGTTGACCTGGGGCTAAACAATTACTACAAGACTCAAGTGCAAGATTCGATGTGGCTGTCTATGGTAAAATAGTAGTAGAATTTGAGACGAAAGGTACAGGGGGCCCCTCTGCAAAGATGGTGTGGTGACAGATCTGAGGTGGATTTTAAGAGATAGGTAGAGAATTGGAAGCTACATAACACTATGTACACAATATAATAAAAAAAATTATAAATTCGACGGACACAAATGTGCCAAAAGAATAAGACATAGATACACACTTATGTTACGTAAGTATGTATATATATATATATACGGAGACAAATAGAACTATAGATATTCACACGGAGCTTATATGTGTGTATGTATATATATATATATATATATATATATATATAGAGAGAGAGAGAGAGAGAGAGAGAGAGAGAGAGAGAGGCTGAACACAAAATGTACATAGATAGGTGTTGTATACAGATATGTATAGAAAGTGTGTGATCGGTAGATAAGTACTTGAGTGTGTGTGTGTGTTTAGAAAATGAATTTGTGCAGTGCATATGTTTGTGTTCTGTGGGAAGATAGGTACATGTACATCTCTATTTATGTATCTAGCAAATACGTATGTTTCTAGTGGGGTAAGTAGACGTGTGTATTTATTTATATAGGTGTGCAATATAGTATATATACAGTTTCCCGAAAAGACAGGTGCCACAGAAGAACATCACTAGCTGTGCAAATATTACAAGAACATTAGTGCTGAAATAATGG
Source organism: Octopus sinensis (assembly GCF_006345805.1). Taxonomy (NCBI): domain Eukaryota; kingdom Metazoa; phylum Mollusca; class Cephalopoda; order Octopoda; family Octopodidae; genus Octopus; species Octopus sinensis. The sequence goes on along the minus strand of NC_043001.1, from coordinate 88,352,702 downwards.
CTGACGCACACACACGCATAACCATATATATATATATATATATATATATAATATATATATATATATATACATATATATATATATATATATCTATATATATATATATATTACATATATATATATATATATATTATACATATATATATATATATATACATATATAATATATATATATACATATATATATATATATATACATAGATATATATATATATAATATATATTATATATATATATACATATATTATATATATATACATACTATATATATATATACATATTATATATATATATATACATATATATATATATTATATACATAATAATATATATATATATATATACTATTATATATATATACATATATATATGATCACACTTATGCCATTCATGTAGACAAATATAAACATACATACATATCACACATAACATGTATGATACACAAAACATGCACACACCATCATATTAACACATACATCACCCACATCATCAGACGATAACACATACATGTCATCACAAACACACTAAAATATAGACATAAAAACATGCATACAATATCGCACAGATGCTTGTTAACGAAGGAGCTTCTATGAGGTTGCTTTATCTGCAAAGATAGCAGCCAAATTCCTCTCAAATTACATCCTAGCATTCTGAAAGGGGATAATTTAGTCCTACATGGGAAATGCATTAGTGATGGACAAGATGGTCGAGGCTGGAGCGCCTTGCAGTGTTAAAAAAGTGAAGGACATATTGAATAATACAGTCCTGGAAACACTATACCTGAAAAAAAAAATAGGATGGTCACAGCAGAAATCCTTTGATCATTTAAGTCTACACGATCAGAGCTAACCTGGGGTTAAATAACTATCATACGTATAAATCATAGATTTACGCACATAAACTTTACTACAAACACACACCATCGTCATCATTAAGAATACGCATATATACCATCGCCAGCATCAATATCATACCGTATGATATAGGTAGCTAAGAGATGATGCTGGCAGAATAAGCAGCGATGATAGATGCAGCCTACAGGAATCGTTGAGGCGATGTACAGACAAGATTGAAATAATAATAATCGTTTCTAATAGAGGAACAAGGCTCCGAATATGAGGGAGGATACAGCCAACTATATCGGCCTCAGTATCTGACTGGTACTTTATTTTAACGATCCCCGAAGGATAGGTAGTAAAGACAACCGCAGCAGGATTTGAACTTACAATGTAGCAGTGACGCAAATACCACTAGGCAAAATCGACCACAGCTGGATATGAATTTAGAACATAGGCACGAATCCACAACGACAGAGAGGGTATTGACACAGCGCAAAGCATTTTGTCAGGTGTTGTAAAACAACCGTGCAACAGTAATAATAATTGTTTCAAATTTTAACACTAGGCCAGCAATATTTAGTGGGAGGGATTAGTCGATTAAATGGCTCGGCAATTTATTTTAACGACCCCGAAATGATGAACGGCAAAGCTGACCTCGGCGAAATTTGAGCTCAAAACATAAAGAGCTGAAAAAACACCGCAAATATTCTGCTAATCCACCACTAGCCAGCACTTTCTGAGGTGGAGTAGACAGTGGAACACATCGACTCCAGTATAACTGGTACTTTATTTTATCGACTCTGAAAGGTTGAAAAGCAAGTTCCACTTCGATTAGGATTGAACTCAGAACATATGGTTCTAACAAAATAACGCAAAGCAGTTTGTTTTCCGCCCCACCACTTCTTCCAAATAAGCAAACCGAAGAATTTTGACAGCAGAATGGTGACACGGGGGTGGTGATAATGACGGTCACACCTTTTTCGAAGGAGATTGGCTAGTGATGTATGCGATGTAAAACGTGTCCGATCAGGGATCGAAACTGTGTCGTGGACTCGGTTCGCCGAGAGCTCAACTTGAACTGTACAACACAGTAATGGATGCTTGTGCGAAAATGTGTGTGGATGGATAGATAGATGGATGGATATATATATATATATATATATATATATATATATATATAGATAGATAGATAGATAGATAGATAGATAGATAGATAGATAGATAGATAGATAGAGAGAGAGAGAGAAAAAGAGAGAGAAACATATACATATGTATTGTACGTATTTCAAAAACGTTCCTGATCAAATGACTTCCACATCACATTTTACTAAATTAATTTAATAACTACAATTAATTATGTAGTTGACAATGTTTTCGCGTGGGCCAAGTAATTAACTGTAAAACAACAAATGTGTGTACGTGTATGTATGTATATATATACACACACACATATATATAAATATATGTATACGTGTATGTATACAGATATATACACACAAGTATTATATATATGTGATTATTGTGGGAGAACGCCCTATTTGGTGATGGAGATTGAGTGTTATTGAGATTATTAATGTAATTGTGTAATCTCTTTATATAAATATAAATAGGCAGTATGAATGCGATTGGTGATATTATATCCAGTTGTTTAGCCCCGGGTCAGCACTGATCAAGTAGACCTATGATCAAAGTATTCCAGCCACCAACAATTACATTTTATTTTCAGATAAAATGTATCCAAAATAAAATGTATCCAGAACTACCTTATCCAATGCGTCTTTCGTTTATTTATTTTTTTTTTCCCCTAAGATGTTGTTTGATAATTTGGCTGCTGTTTCTAGCAAATCGAGAGACTACATTGGAGGCTCTTCAGGTGAAAGATTACATATTAATCTGACTATGTGTGAAGAGTGGAATGCAAAGGAACATGATTACACAACTGAAAAAAAAAACTGAGACCATAAACACACACAGACAAGTGTGAGCGGGCGTATATATATGAGTATGTATGTGTGTGTGTTGATACATATGTCACTGTATGTGTATATGATGTCTGCGTGTTGTGAAGGAAAGATGTAAACTGTCATCGTTGAATGATGGAGAATGATGATTACACAAGACAGAATGAGGGTGGGTGTGGATGCGTGTATACACACAAATGTGATGTTTTTAGATATATTATGGCAGGTGATCGTGTGTGTATAATATTTTCGATGCAGTGGAGATGGTGGTGGTATACATACATACAGACACACATCTAATAATTTTGTATGTGAGATTTACGAAGTATATATATATATATATATATATATATATATATATATATATATATATATTATAAATATATTATATTATAAATATATAAATATATTATAAATACCAAGACAGGTGTGTAAACACACTGTATGTGTGTGTGTGTAGACACGTCTGTATGTAAAAAGATTAAGGTGTGGTGTGTTTGTATTTTGGCATTGAAGATGAAGAAGTGAGATATTGCAAATAACGATAGCAGGAATTAAATAGAGACAGAAGGAGCGGCGAAATAAAAAAAAATACTGAGTGGGGGAACTATAAAATATATATGTGTACATATAGGTAGGTATATGTGTGTGTATACATACATACACCACACACACACACACACACACACAATATATATATAATATATATATATATATATAGATATATATATATATATATATATATATATGGTTAAGTAAAAGGGAGAAGGCAAATCAATAAAGGAAAAGATAATACATAAGATCGATGAGAGAAATTAAACGAGAATAAAACGGTAGAAATAGTAGCGAGTGAACGAGCAAAAGAGAGAGAAAGTATAAGAGAATAGAGAGGGGGTGAAGGGGAGGTGGGACTGCGAAAGATGACAATCCAAACTGAATACAGACGACAGGTCTGGAGCGAGAGATGTGTGCTGAGATATTCATACATATACGGTTATTGGAGAGGCAAATTTTTCATTGAAATATAATAATAAAGCCTCTAAAGTGAATGGGAAACAAGACAGATGTACATACTTGCCAAGTTCTTCTTTCAGTTCATAAATCTCGTTGAATTTCGATAACGATGCAGTCGTAGCCATGTTGAATAAGTAAATGCCTGAGCTGTGTGGGGCGAGGGAGGGGGGAAGCAAGACTAGTCTCGTGTGATCTCGTTGGACGGACTCTGGCAGCGGCGGCGGCGTGACGAGATCTCGTTTTCGTCGTCGCGTGCCGCCGCTAACATAACATGTGCAATATTACTTCCTAATCCCCCCTCCCCTCCATCTCCTTCCTTCTTTTTCCTCCTCCTCTTCCTCATTTCAGCCTCTTTTACTTCACAATTATTGTAGAATTCATCAGTTTCTCTCCCTTCTTGGTTTTTCTTTTGCTTTTCGATTAACATTTATCTATCAGCTTATATATATATATATATATATATGTGTGTGTGTGTCTGTATATTATCTTCCTATCTATCTGTCTATCTCTTATTTTGCATGCCTGTCTTACCTATCCTATCTGCTTATTATATATATATATATATATATATATATATATATATATATATATATATGCGTACGTAGATTGATTGGTGTAGATATACAGGCACATACATGCCTATAAACGATGATTTTATATTTTTAATTTCGTGCATGTGCCTTGTTTTTGATTTTCTCGACTAAACAGTTTAGTAGGGTCAGTTTGGCACCGTCTTTGAGCAAAGCAGCACCATGACACAATTCACTATGCTAAAAACTTGGAAACAACACGTAATGCTTGGCATTCGCTTCAATACGAACATTTCAGAGGGTTTGAGTGTCAATCCGAGGACATGTACCAAGAGTGATAAAAATCAAACATCCAGTGTTTGGAGTGATCACTAGTGATGGCGATGTTATGCCTCCATTCATCTTCCCATGTGGCCTCAAACTCGACACAAAGGCCTACATCGAGTGCCTGGAGGAGGTAGTGCTGCCCTGAGTGAAGAGGGTGGCTACTGGAAGACCCTATGTCTAACAACAGGATTCTGCACCATGCCACACAAGCAGAGGAACCCAGTCATGGCTGTTAGATAATTTTTGAGACCACACCACCCCTAAAATCTGGCCACCTAACTGTACATTTCAGTTAATATATATATTTATATGAGAGAAAAGAGCAAGGAATACTAAGTTCAAGACCACATTCTTTTCTCTCATTATTGGTGTGCTCTTTATTTATATTATAGCCCTCCTCAGATTGCATAAAGCTTTGGGATCACACAACAGTGGGAGTTTACTGTGATTAACAATAAGAGCCAAAACCTGAATGGTGAAATTGTCATGCCCTGGGTGCATCCATACCTTTTATATATGTGTGTGTATGTGTGTGGAGACATGTGGCTTAGTGGTTAGAGTGTTGCACTCATGATTGTAAGATTCAGATTTCAATTTCTGGACCAGGTGAAGTATTGTCTTCTTAAGCAAAAAACTTCATTTCACATTGCTCCAGTCCACTCAGCTGGCAAAAATGAATAACCTGCAATGAAGGTGGGTGGATATATATGCACCACAGAATCTGTGAAACTAGCCTTGTGAGCCCATGGCTCAGGATGGATTTGATCCTTTTCACACACACACATACATACATACATACATACATATTTACACACACATATATATATATATATATATGATGGTATTCATTCACAATTTTCAGCTGCTAATCTTAAGCATATTTCTCTTTACTTTTGTTGTTGGTCTTTTTCTTCTTAAAAACAACAACCATTTTTACCTTTTTTTTTCTTTGCAGAATAATTGACAATAGAAAATGTTAACCCCCCACATTCCATTATTTGTAGAAGAAATATGGAATCCTTCTTGGAATCTCCACTGGAAAGATAAACAAGGATATTCAGACTTCCCCCAACATCAGCAGAAGGATGGCGGGAAAGGTTAGAAAGGAGCTGGAAGATCCAGTCTTCAACAAGGTGACAGCAGAAAGGAAAACCCATTTTCAATGATCTGACACCATAAAAATGCCAGAATTCATCAATGAAATCCAGGAGATCATCAACAATGATCCCAGCAAGTCAATATATGCTATTGCACAGGAGAAAGGTGTGGATGAAAAGCTCATTGGGCTGGTGATACATGAGGACATTTACTACTTTTCATACCAGATGAAGAAGGAACAATTTCTGTCCAGGGTGTGATGCAGGAAAGAATCTGATTAACAAGTTAAAACACCTGTTGGAGCCAGACATGCTGTGGTTCTTCTCCGACAAGAAGAATTTCTGCCAAGACCAGATGATCAACTAGCCAGAACAATAGGTGGCATGCTGTCTCATCCAAGGACATGCTCAGAGTCATGCAGATGAAATTTCCAGTGACAATCATGGTCTTCGGTGTTGTTAGCAGTGAAGCTGACATCATACGCCCCACTTCTTCCCTGAAAGCCTCAGGCTGAACACCAACAGCTTCATCCATGTTCTAGGCAAGGTGGTGAATCCCTGAATTGACTGGATAGCTGCAAAGAGGTCATAAGTGTGGCAGCAAGGTTCTGCACCCTGCCACACCAGCCAGAAGACCCAGGCCTGACTGCCAGAGAATTTATTTGATCATACACCACCTGACATTTAGCCTCCCAACTTGGCTGACGGTAATCTCCTCAACTTCTTTATGTGGAGTGTGGTGGAATGAGAGACCAACAAATCCAGATGCAATATGAAGGACAAGCTGAGAGCAAGGATTATCAGGCCATCAGGAATTTAAACAGGAGATAGTGACAAAAGTCTGTGGCCAGTTCTGAGATCGCCTGGAGGCTGTCATCAAGGCCAGAGGTGGGTTCATTCAGTGAGCTCAACAGAACATGTCATGAAGACAAACTGACCCAAATTTGGCAAATATGTCTCAAAAGATAATTACACTTTTTAAATTTTTCTTAAGACAGGCATCATGCGAACACATACCATCTATACCCTGTATGTATATATATATATATATATATATATATATATATATATATATATGTATATATATTCCAAATAATAATAAGACAAATCCTTTAACACATCTTTAATGATTTGTTGTAATTGTTTCTGTACCATACAGAAACATACAGGATTGTTTTGAATACATTTTTGCATGTTTGATATATTTTTTAACGTGATCAAACATTTTACTGAGTTTTATTGCTTTCCTTTCATGAACTTACATTTTTTTGCAATCAATGCTTCCCTGTGAATAGTGCAATGAGGATTAAAAGATATAAGAGAAATGCAGTGGAAGGAGTTCTAAAGTATAAACTCTATCAATACAACACATTTAATGTCCATGTGTTGATGAAATGCCAGAATCTGTAATTTTCATCCAGGGAAAAATCCCTTTTTAGACATATTGCGTTAAAGAACACGAAATACTGCAGAACTAGGAGAAGCAAAATCACCCTGGAAGTGACCACAGGAGCAACAGATATGTATTTTGCTTTTGTTGCAGCCTCCGATAGCTGATATGATTTTGTTTTGAAAGTGACATGAGTATGTGACATTAATAAGCCACAATAACCGCAAAATATCTATCTGTTGCTCTGCCAGTCACTTCTGGTGTGATTTTGTTTCACCTAGCTCTGAAGTTTATTGTGTTTTTTAATGCAATACATTATTTATAAAGGGATTTTTCTCAGATGAAAAACACAGCTTCTGGTGTTTCAACAACTCACATACATTAAGTACTTTGATTTGTGAGAGAAATGTGTTTCACATGCATCACTATTATTGACTGAATACCTATCATTGTCACAATCCCACCATTAGACTGTGAAGTGCATATCCAACTTTAACAGGAAAATCATCAATGCTATTGAAAATAGCCTCTCCAGGGGTTTCTTCCCTAGTGTCAATACAATGTAGTTAATGTCCATCTAAATTTTGTACATCATCAGAAATATCTGGAAAATGCACTAACAAAGAAACTATGTGTGATTTGTTGTGTCAGTACTTCCATTCATTTATTAAGTCATGGCATGGGGCGTTTCAAACTTGTAAAGATCTGTTCTTTTACATTTTCACATAAATTCTTAACATTTCATCTTATTGTGCTAAATGAGAGTGCATCATCATTTACTCTCAATATTGCATCTTTATCATGGAATTTTTCAACACCAATGAGAAGAAAGAGTTTGATTATGGTTGGTTCTGTTTAAGGATAAGTTTAGTATTGAGTAAAACCTGTTTAGCAAAATGACAGTAGTTCTTTGGAATAAAAGTAGCATCAGAAATTATTTTCTTTCAGAAGGTTTTCCATTATTTGTTTAAAATAGTCTAGGGATTTCAGTTAGAAACTGAGAATTTCATTTAAAAAAATAGGTTTTCAACTTGGCTGGAGCTAAATTTCAGTTTACAACAAATAAGATACTCAACATACTAATAAGTCTCATTTGTTTGTTCTTCAGGCAAATACACTAAACACCAAATAATCATTATTCTATTTTCTCTGTTTACATTCTTCACCTGTTATGAGTTTTTTTTTCTATTGTGGTTTGATCCATCTGTTAGATGAGGCTGTTTTCTTTGAGATAAATTCTCAATATTGTCATTGTTTGTTCAGGTTCTGACTATATAACTTTTTCCTGATATGATTCCAACTGATGAAATTCTTGTCAAACGATAGCACTCTGCCTTATTCCTTACTGAAGTTGGCTGAACTCAGTCTCCATTCCAGCAAGACTGGTGTGCTATTCCTTGATGAATATTGGTTTAGAACCCCAACAACTGAAGAAAACAACCAAGGAGATAGCCATGGAAGCTGAAACCAGTTCATGGTGACTGTAGTTGACAAGAGACCAAAGGTGGAAACCATCTGTGGGTGAAGCCTTATTCAGTCCTGGGGAGAAATGCTTGTGATTCTAAGATACCTACTGAAGATACATGAGTGTTTCCAATGTTGCAATATTTTTAGTCAACACCATGTGAAGAGCTTGCAATATCTTTAAGTAGCTCCAGCAGTTTTTATATGGGACAAAGCATGTCTAATGTTTATCTCACCTGCTGTGGTTCAATAGTTGTCTCTGCAATGACGTTTGTTTCTGATAAAATGGCTTTGACATGTTAAACATGTAAAAAAAAAAATTGGATGTTATGTTATGAAGTATATCTCTGAAGAACAAATACATTGTGTATGTTTCAATTCTGCTTCATTAGGGATTACTAGAAATACAAGCATTTTAAAGCAGCAGTAAATACAAATGTATAACATGGAAATGATAAAATATAGGCATTTATTTTTAAATCTAAACACTTATATATAAGTATAGATGTGGCTATGTGGTATTAAGAAGCTAGCTTCTTAAACATGTGGTCTTGGGCTCAACTCTGTTGCACAACACCTTGAGTAAGTATCTTCCACTAAAGTCCTGAGCTGACCGAAACTTCGTAAGTAGTTTGTTAGACAGAAACTGAAAGAAGCCTATCATATATATATATATGTATATATTTCTCTCCTTTTTTTTTCTCTCCTTGTTTTTTCTGTGTCTCTTTCTGTAGAAGAGCATAGGCTTGAAACATAAAAGACTTTTTCTATTCCTGAGTGTTATACTAATTCTTCTGTTTGTTTTGTATACCACCCGTCTTCATCTTTTGTTTTTTTTGTGAACTCTCCCCATATATATATATATATAACGGGAAGCTTTATGAAAATAAACAAAAGATGAAGGCAGGTGGAATACAAACAAACAATTGTATTAGTATGGCACTCAGGAATATATATATATATATATATATATAATATATATACATATATATATACATATATATATATATATATAATATTATTGGTGAATTGAAGAAATGGAGCTGAACGCAGATTGAACGGAAATCGTTTTATTTCATTCTACATGTGTTTCGAAAGGCACAAATTACCAAAATCCGATTGAATAATGGGACCATATTGTGTCTTCTCTTCAGGAAGAAAATAGGAAATCCGTTGGAAAAACAAAAACAGAACAGAGGCGGGGCAAAAACAAATAAACTTTTGATTAATCTACTACAAGATTATTCATCTTTCTATTTCACATATATATATATATATATATATATATATATATATATATATACATACATACATACATACATATACATACATACATACATACATACATACATACATACATACATACATACATACATACACACACACACACACACACACACAATGGACTTCTTTCAGTTTCTGTCTATCAAATTCACTAACAAATATTTGGACAGCCTGGAGCTATAGTAGAAAACACTTGCCCAAGGTGCCATGCACTAGGGCTGAACTCTGAACCATGTGGCTGGGAAGCAAACTTCTTACCACACAGCCATGCCTGCACCTATATAGTGATGCTGGTTGTTTCCAGTCTTCCATGAAAAACTTGTCTGGTTATGGTGAAATGTTACCTTACTTTGAAACAGATGAATATTGGTGTCAGGAAGAGCATCTGGTTATAGAAAAATCTACCTCAATAAATTCCATTTGACCTTTTTTAGCATAAAAATGTAGATGTTAAATGATGACAATGATGATGAAGATGACAACAAAACACTCAGCACACTCTGCTATATGGTTGGCATTAGGAAGGGCATTCAGCCATAAAAAACCATGTCAAAACAGACAATTGGAGTCTGGACAGCTCCCTGCTAGCCATCTCCATGTCAAACCATCCAATCCATGCCAGCATGGAAAGCAAATGTTAAATGATGATGAGTTTCATGATAATACCGTACACAGTTATTAATGTTTATTACACAGTATTGATGATGAATGGACAGAAACTTCAGCCAAGTATTCTGGAGTTGAAGTCTCTGACTTAGAAGTTGTGTGTGTGAAGAGTTAGTGACATCTTGTTGTTGTTGTTAAGCAACAAGACGGGTAAGGGTGATTAGGTGATGGTCTTGGGCTTAGGGGCAGGAGACCCCCAGACCTTGGAAAAAAAAAACTTTGGTCATCTTGTAGTCGAGGGCTCTTCGTTGATGCCCGACACCACTGGTAGGTGGCCCTCAAAGTCACTGGAAATGGAGATCTCCAGGTCCAAATTCTTGAACGGCTAGCGACATCTTGTGACCTAGTGGTTAGGGTGTTGCACTCACAATCTTGCAGTAGTGATTTCAAATCCCACATTGGCTGTGCGTAGTGTTCTTGAGTAAAGCACTTCATTTCATATGACTCCAACCCACTCAGCTATAAATAGGTAACCCTGTGATGAATTGGTGTACAAGGGGGAGATGGAGGCTCAGGAAAATCACCCAAACAGAGGTCTCATGAGTCACATTTTGTATTCAGTGTTCAAAAGGGTGAGTAGTACAACCAATAAACCTGTACTGTGAATCTCAGCTGGTTGGGATTGGCTGTTCAACTGCATTGAAGAATATTTGTCTGTCTATCTGAAAAGTTACTATTAATAGAGTGTGTTCAAAACCTGCCAAAAAAATGTTATGATTTTTCATTTAATAAATGTGTACTTTAAAGATAAAAGAAACTAGCATGATTAAAACAAATAAAACTATTTATTATATATTTAAACAAAACCATGTCTCCAGTGATGGAAATGGGTTTGTAGGACAAAGTAGATGGTAATCCAGGTTTTATGTTTTGGGATAATAAACCCAAGGAATAACAGAGGGTCTTCAGGGTTGAGTGAAATGACCTTTTGATGGCCTTTTAATCTCTTAATTTTAGCTTTAAGTATCTCTAAGAAAATGTAATATTACATGTTTATATGCGAGAGCTTAAAAAAGTTCATGGACCTCTCATTGCAATATTAATCTAATTCTCATAACTTTGATTGCTTTTGATGAAGATCTAAATCAAAGGTTTTCCCTATATTATATGTAGGCAGCCTTATTTATATATTGACAGCTTCATATTCTAAAGTCATGAGGATCTACAAATATTTGTGCCTAACCCATGCCAATGGACATCAAATGATGATGTGATGAGATGGAAAAAAATTTAACAACTATTCATTGGGTTGTTACTTATTCATATATCTGTTACCACCAGATTCAAATTCAGCAATAAAATAGTAATCTTTCAGAAATGTTGGCAATATTGAATTTTAGTATAACCAAATTAATCGTGAAATATTTTCATCATTGGCTACTTTTGTTCTTCAAATTCTTTCCTTAAGAACACACTTACCTTCTTTAGTTATAAAAATACAGTAGATTTTTCTGTGTCTACTTTATAGTGATGAATATATTTGAAATAAAATTTTAAAATAATCGATATTGTGTACAGTAAATCAATTATTTAAATAAACAAGTAAAGAACATTGTTTATAGGAATGGCTGTATTGTTAAGAAGTTTGCATTGCAACCATTGGTTTCAAATTCAATCCCATTGCAACACCTTGGGCAAGTATCTTCTACTATAGCCCCAGGGCATCCAATGCCTTGTGAGTGAATTTGGTAGATAGAAACTATGTGAAAGCCTTTGTGTGTATGTGGGTATCTTTGTGTCTGTATTTGTCCTTGACACCCACAACTTGACAACAGGTGTTGGTTTGTTAACATCCTTATAACTTAGCTGTTTAGCAAAAGACACTGATATGATAGGTGCCAGACTTAAAAATTACTGCAGTTGATTTATTTGAGTCCAATGAATGAAACAAGTAAATGATAAAAGATATAGCAATAAGAATATTTTCAAATGTTTCATCACCAACAATCTCATGTGTCATATGTGATATCACATTGACTATGCTCAAATTCTTTTGAATAACTGTCAAATAGTTCTCCTGCTTCAGTTTTTATTGGCGTGAAACCAGAAGGACTCAATACATGCAAGCTAGCAGGAGTGGCAAAATACCTGCTGTTGCTCATAAAATATTGACCTGATATTTGTGAAAATAATTATATATATTTATATTTTAAGATGGTTAGTATTCAACAACAATGGTAATGTTTAAAGAACAAAAATATTCAATCATGAGAAAATTTCTCAATCAATTTGGCATGTTAATTTCCAATATTGTTGAGATTTTAACTAAATTCAAATTCAATAATAATGAATTATTAACCCTTTAACTGCAAAATTAATTTCATGGTTATTTCAGAAATGATGTTAAATATCTACCAAAAATAAAATTGGTATTTTCTGCCAGTTATGTTACCTCAATAAAACTTGACATATATCAACAAAAAATAGTTCAAACATGATATTCTTCAACAAAATATAAATTGGTATATTAACAGGCTTTCTGAATTTAAGCAAAATGAAACTTTGAGTGTTCTATCTGATTTCCATAGTAAAAGGACTACGAAATACAAATATCAGTATTTCATTTAGTACAAAATTTTTATAAATGATTTAAGCATTTTATAAACCCTATTATTACTTGTTATGATAATAATTTCCAAATGGCCTTTAGGATTTCATGGGGATAGAGGATTATCTGCATCAGTAAAAATTAGTCGATATAAATTCCAGAAGAGTGAAAAGTTTGTATACCATGTTAAGTGTTAGAATATAATATTTTTGTCCTTTTCTTCATCATGAGAAAAACTGAAGTTGAAGGGTTGAAATGGTTGGGAGATGTCTATGCAAGAGGGGTATATGTAATATATAGGGGTGTATACAATATATGCACACATGTGCGTGCACACACACACACGTGTTCGTATGTATGTATGTATGTGCATATATTACCACTGCCATCACCACCACCACCACCACCATTATTGCTTAGCATCCATATCCATGAGTTAGATGGTTTGATTGGATCCAATGAGCTGGAGGACTGTGCTAAGCTTTAATGTCTACTTTGGCATGGTTTCTGTGGCTGAATGCTCTTTCTAATGTCAGCTGCTTTACAGAGTGTAATGGGTCCTTTTTACATTATATGAGTATTAAGGAAATCCCCAAATAACTTATAAGAAAAGACCACTTGACTGAGTAGGGGGTTGAGTATTGAGGGAAGTGGCTTTATTCCAGGTGTCGAAAGGCTAAAGTATGATAAAGGGACAGAAACAGGTGACTTGCTGTAGAGGAGATACATGGTTACCCCTGCAAGAAAAGGAGAATATATGGTAGAGATGAGATGTGAGGGGATAGCCTCAAGGAAGAAGGTAGATAAAGAGAGAACAGGGAGAGAGGATCAAGGCTAGGCGCATTGGTAAGTCTTAGCACATAGCAGCAAATGGTTTGGTTGTTTTGTTGATTTCTAGAAAAGAGCAAAGGACTACTGTTATGTCTAACTTTGAAGAAGTGAAATCAATCTGAAATACCAGTGTTTGGTTGTTTGCTGATATCATTTGAAGCATGTTATATTTTTACACAAATGGTGTACAAGGCAGTAGGACCAAACTCAAGGCCAAGCGTTTGGGGACCAAGCTTCTTACCACCTGGCCATACCAGTGCCTGTTATATTTTAAAAAAAGGTAGTCAGTGATAAATTTTACTTCACAGCTGAAATATCTTTCATCCTGTATCTACTTGGTAAAATTTTATTCAAGAATAAGTAATAGCAACATCAATACCTATTTCTTTACTACCCACAAGGGGCTAAATACAAAGAGGACAAACAAGGACAGACAAATGGATTAAGTCGATTATATCGACCCCAGTACGCAACTGGTACTTAATTTATCGACCCCGAAAGGATGAAAGGCAAAGTCGACCACCACCAACAGTCAGTGTTTGTGGTGTAGCAGCCAGTATGGCTGCTTTCTAAGCAGTCAGACACAGTTTCTAGTTTTTCAAGTTATTCAAGGGAATTTTACATGGTCACTGAATTACTGGAAACAGAAACTGAATCTCCCCGCGATCATCCCCAAGTGTCATATTATAAGAAAGATACAGGTAAATGTAGTATATATTGTAAACAGGTAGTGTAGGTTTTCAAATATTCGGGCATGGCTGTGTGGTTAGGGAGCTTGCTTCCTAGCTATATGGTTTCGGGTTCAGTCCCACTGCGTGGCACTTTGAGTAGGTGTCTTCCACTATAGCCCCGAGCCGACCGGAGCTTTGTGATTGAATTCGGTAGGTGGAAGTTACTGCCGTGTGTGCATATGTGCGTGTAGGTGCTTGTGCCTCTCCCAAAGAGAGAGAGGGTTACTATCTTTCCAAATCCTGTTGCATTTTGCACAGAATATTTGGTCTTCCAAAGCCATCTGGTGTATAAGTCAACCTACCTTTTTTAGCTGTAAATTTTGGTCTGAAAAATTCAACTTGCCAGAAACTATAGTAATGTATTTCTTGATATAAAGTGTCCGAGAAGAAAGATAGGCTGGTCATGGTCGGAAGACATTCGGTCTTTGCTCTGATTAATCAATCAACAATAACAACAGCACACATTGATACCATCACCAGCAACGTTTCAAAGGTACCTAATTTGCCCAACAGAAATTAACCACAATACCACAGTACTAACATTACATTAATTGGATTATTTATCAGCACAATGAACTACAAAGAACATATAACAGTGAAATTGTTGTCATTACAGTTTGCATACAGATGACATTTACCAGTCACCTACATAATAAGACAAAATGTACCAAAATGAAATGCTAGATGTCGATGTTGCAACAAGTTCCAGCCCTCACTGACCCTGCCATTATAGGTACAATCACTTCCAGATGCAGTAAACTCCCACTCATCCCAAACTCAAATAACCAAAACTCCCAAGCAACCAGTTGTTAATTAGAGTCAAGAGAAATCATGCTAATTAAGTTAATTAAAAGAAGGTCTGTACTGAATTTAAAATGGATCATAGCCTTTCAAAATACAGTAGAGTGTTTTATTTTATTACATTTATAGTACCTGTATTTTATTAGATACTAGCAGTATCGCCCAGCATTGCTTGGGTTTATTTCGACTCTTTAGAATTGGAATTTTTGAAAAGTAAAAATTTTGCATTATGTAGCTTATTATTCTTTTTAAGTGAACATTTTTCTGGTTGAAATACACCGAAAAATGGCAACACAGCAGTCAGAAAATCGTGAAATATAGTGATTTTTTACACCTTTTTGATGTAAATAATTTTTGGTCTTAACATGGTCCGACTTGAATTTTATCTTCTACAGAATAAAGAGCAAGTCTTCTTCTATCATACTCTCAATTTTGGTCAACTTGCGCTGCAGGGTCTTGGAGGAGATAGTGTTAGTTGAAGGCTACCAAACCTGCTTTATATATATAGATAAGAGAGATGACAAAGGAATAAATGATTGTCTTAGAACTTCATTAGCTTACAGCTATTTCTGTTATAAGATGCAGTAGACTCATAGCTGAGTGCATGAGTAACACTATATAGCTTTATTGGATGCTCAAGCTATAGTGTTATTCATGCTCCCTATTATGAGTCCACTGCATCTTATAGCAGAAACAGATGTAAGCTAATGAAGTTCTAAGATAATCATTTATTCCTTTGTCATTTCTTTTTTATTAGATAGACAAAACTTGGACCTTACGTGCATTATACTTTTATTTCTGCTTATTTCTCTCTGGCTGTGTGGTAAGTAGCTTGCTTACAAACTACATGGTTCTGGGTTCAGTCCTACTGCGTGGCACCTTGGGCAAGTGTCTTCTACTATAGCCTCGGGCCAACCAAAGCCTTGTGAGTGGATTTGATAGACAGAAACTGAAAGAAGCCCGTCATATATATGTATTTATATATGTATGTATATATATATATATATGTGTGTGTGTGTGTACGTATGTTTTGTGTCAGTGTTTGTCCCCCCAACATCACTTGACAACTGATGCTGGTGTATTTACATCGCAATAACTTAGCGGTTTGGCAAAAGAGACTGATAGAATAAGTACTAGGCTTACAAAGAATAAGTCCTGGGTCGATTTGCTCGACTAAAGGCAGTGCTCCAACATGGCCACAGTCACATGACTGAAACAAGTAAAGAGTAAAGAGTATTTAGAATTTTAGTGGTGTGTTTTATGATATCCCAACTAGCTAGAGACATGATATGTTTAGAGCAATGGACTTGTGATTCTCCTCATTATTTGACTGACTTTCTGTATACTACAGCAGTGCTCCACAACCTTTTTTCACTTGCAGTACACTTATATTCTTTCCAGAATTTGGTGGCACACCTGAACTAAAAATATAACTAAAAGTGTAGGAAAACAAAAGTTATATTCAGGTTACACAGCAGCACACCTAGCATTGTCTTGTGGCACACTAGTGGGCTGCAGCATACTGTTTGCGGAGCTCTGTACTATAATAGGTCAGCTGGATGAAGGCTGGCATGAGGTAACACAACAACATTATTCCTGACATACATCACTACTACCACACAGGCACCACCACCACTATTACATCTACCACCACCACCACCACCACCACCACCACCACCATCACCATCGCCACCACTGCCACCACTACCACCACTACCACCACCACCATCACCACCACTGCCATCACCACCACCATCGCCACCACTGCTACTGCTGACGCCACCTCCACTACCACACACCACCATGATTGCTACCACCACCACCCCCACTACTACGACTAGGTAATGAAAAAGCCCCTACAAGGTCAATAAAACAGCTAGAAATAGCAACCAGCTATCCCTCAAACCACTCACTATCATCTTAGGAAATGACACATTTTCGACAATGTGGTCTTGGATTCTCTGTGCATAGGAAAATGATGAGGTGGTCACAGATGGGTTGCATTTTTATAATAAATCTACTCAATCTGAGCTAATCTAAGGCTCAACAACACCTACCCCATTGCATTGCCATTTACAACTGTACCCAAATATGTATAAGTTCAATATTTCGTAAATTTGATTAATCATCATAAAAAGGAAAGCTATAAATTATATTTATTTATTTATTTTACTTGTATTTTAGACACTTTATTGTTTTACCTACATTTTATTGCAGATTATTCTATATTGATCATTATTGATCTCTATTGATTGTAGTTTTTTTTTTTTTTGTACAGTGATGACACAAGTGTCATGGGTGTGGCCCAATGCTGCCACCAACCAACAACGCCATCGCCCCTCACCACCCTTACCAGTACTGCACCACAACCACAACTACAACTAGTGCATCACCACCACCACCACCATCACCACCACCACCACCACCACCACCACCACCACCACCACCATAACCATCACTACAAGCAACATATCAATACTACACCGCTTTGTACCACTACTATCACCACACCAATACTACCGTATATCATCCACTATCACCAACCACTGATACTTACTAACACAAACATCAACACTACTACTGCCAACACAGTAATACTAACATTACCACCACTGCCACCACCAGCACCATCACCACCACAAAGTTGTCGTCAACCACCACCATCACCAATGCATCAAACATAAGTCACTAAGACTGACATCACTGCTACTACAATTAGCACAACACCAACATCACCACCACAACCATAATAACATCATCGCCGCCATCATCATCACCACCACTACTAACCACCTATACATCACTGACACAAACATCACCACCACTACTGTCAACACAACATTGCAACCATCAATCCCTACCACCACCATCATCACCACCATCACCACTGCCACCACCATAAACATCACCACTGCAACTGCAAACACAACAACACTAACATCACTCACCACACCACCACCACCACCACCACCACCACCACCACCACCACCACCAACAGCAACAACAACAACACCAGCACCACCATCACCACTGCTACCACCTCTGCCATATTACTAACACAAACATCAACACAGCTACCTCCAATACAACAACACTAACATCATGACCACTACCACCACAACTATACTGACATGCTCACCATCATCAGCATCACTACAATATGCCAGAAAATAATCCTTTATATGGCTGCTCATGCTTTGAGAAATAACTAAATCTTCTTCAGACAACATTTCTACCAATAAAAATGGACACACTGGATAATAGCGTCTGGATATACTATTCCTGGAAATAAGACATGATGGTCATGGCTTGAATGTCTTTGTTCAAAAATCTACCCAGCCAGGGCTGACTTGTGGTTAAACAACCACCACCACCACTTGCATCATCTTATTGATGAACATGGAACTTCACAAGCCAATGAAAGAGCCATACATGTATGTCTGTATGTATATATATATATATATATATATATATATATATATATATATATACCCCCACACACTTTTATAATATATATATATATATGTATGTACACACACACATATATATATATACATATGTATATGCAATATACTTACATACATACGTACATACATACATGCATACATACATACATACATACATACATACATACATACATACATACATGATGATGATGATGATGATACATACATATATATGCACACACACACACACACAGTGATACATGTGTGGAAAATCCTGGAGGGGTTGACACCAACCTTTGGCATTAAGAGCTATATCAGCTCTTGAACTGGACATCACTACACGGTTCCAAAGGTCCCAGCTATCTCATCTGGTCTGAGAACTGCAATAGTTTGAGATTCAAAAGCCCATAACTAGTTAATACCTTGCCAAAACATCTGAGAGATCTGCATGGAGCAAGGCTGGATGCTTTCAAAAAACAATTTGACCTCCAGCTGCCCAAGGTTCCAGATGAGCCTACATTACAGCAAGAAGCTCAAAAGAAGGCAACAATATCAAACCCACTCCTTTACCAAAAGCCAATCACATAAGAATAGCTATTGAAAATATGATAATACTACTTGTGCCAGTATAGGTGTTACTGCAAGTCAGTGATAAAGAGCACATATCTATATAAGTATATGTGTGTGTCTTTGTGTTTATGTTCCTCACTACTACTTGACAACTAGTGTTGGTCTGTTTACATCCCCATAACTTAGTGGTTCAGCAAAAAGTCTGCTAGAATAAGTACTAGACTTTAAAACAAAATAACAAATAATTATTGGAATCATTTTAATTGAATAAACACCTTAAAATGATGCCTCAGCATGGCCACGGTCTAATGACTGAAACAAGTAAAATGTAAATGAATATAAAGAGCCACTACAAATAATTTGCCCAGCACTGTAATAACTCTGCCAGTTTATTGCTCCTCACTGATATTATATTTTATTGGTTTTAGGAGAATGAAAAGCTAAGTAGACCTTGGCAGGATTTGAACATAGAATGCAAAGAGCAGTTTGTCTGAAACTCTAATCGTTCTGTCAATTTGCTACTTTATTGACTACAGATAGATAAATGACAATAGATATCATTACCTGGACTTGTACTATGAACACAAAGAAATGTGTGTGTGTGTGTGTGTGTGTGTTTGTTTTGCGTTTGTTTTGTGTGTGAGTGTGTATGTGTATGTGTACATGCACACACTCACACAAACACATGTGTATGTATATACATACATACATACATACACATACATACACATACATACATACATACATACATACATACATACATGCATACATACATATACATATAAGTAATATTGAAAGTTTCTGTAGGAAGTCAGAAATGAAAGACGACTGCACTATATAGTCAATAGAGCTGAATGTTACTATTAATATAGTCTACCTGCAGAGTTAGGAGTACCTTAGGCTTCAAAATCCATAATTGTAGATAAATTATTTTATGCCTCATTTCTTATGGATCTCTCATTAGTCCCGAATAAAATGGTGATGTTAACTTATGTAGGTGCAGCTGGCTATATGGTTAAGAAGCTTGCTTTTCAACCACTTGGTCTCAGGTTCAGTCATCCTACAGTGTGGCACCTTGGGCAAGTGTCTTCTACTATAGACTTAAGCTGAACAAAGCCTTGAGAATGTATTTCCTAGACAGAAACTGAAAGAAGCCTGTATATATGTGTATGTGTGTGTGTGTCTGTCTGTCTTTGTCCCCCCACCCATCCACCTACCCACTATCACTTAACAACCAATGCTGGTGTATTTATGCCCCCATAACTTAGTAGATTGGCAAAAGAGGCCGAGAGAATAAGTAAGTAGTAGACTTACAAAGAATAGGTCCTGGGGTCGATTTCTTCGACTAAAACCCTTTAAGGTGTTCCAGTATGGCTGCAGTCAGATGACTGAAACAAGTAAAAGAATAAAGAATGTGTGTGTGTGTGTGTGTCTATATAAAATATTTTCTTCTCAAGCCATGCCAGGCTAATAAGGGCCAGTTACCTGGTTTCAGTGGCATATATATTATTCACCTGAACGGAACACTGGTCCATCACAGGGTTGCTCTTTTTTGCCAGCTGAGTGGACGGGAGCAATGTGAAATGAAATGTTTTGCTCAAGAACACAACACATCACCCGGTCCAGGAATCAGAGCCACAATTTTACGTCCAACACCCTAGCTACTAAGCCACAAGCCTCCACATATATCTATATCTATATCTGTATATATATACATACATACATACATACATACATACATACATACATACATACATACATACATACATACATACATACATACATACATACATACATACATACATACATACATACATACATATATACATACATATATATTTTGTGTTATGCTAACAAGTGATGCATAGTATCAGAATTTTCAAATTGAATCAATTATAACAAACTTCTCAAAATCATTTAAAGAGTGTCTGCATAAGTGGAATCAAGACCAGCTAGTTTGTTCTTACACCAAGTTGTATCAGTTGAGATAATGAAGTCAAACCAAATAGCAATATTTTAAAATCATTTAATAATATACATTTCAGGTTTGTGTAATATACAATAGAAAACCATGCTGAGCGAAATGCTTAGTGGTATTTCGTCTATCTTCACATTCCGAGTTCAAATTCTGCTGAGATCAACTTGGCCTTTCATCCTTTCAGGGTCAATAAATTAAGTACCAGTTGTGTACTGGGGTCGATCTAATTGACTGGTCCCCTCCCAAAAAGTTTTGGCCTTGTGCCTAGAGTAGAAAAGAATATACAATAGGAAACGCATCCATTATGTAAACTTTCGAGGAAATATATGTATAAAATGATTTCAAAATATTGCTATTCAGCTTGACTTCATTATTACACTAAATTCATACATGCATACACATGCACACACACACATACATACATACATACATACATACATACATACATACATACATACATACATACATACATACATTCATACATACATACATACATACATACATACATACATATATACATACATACATGCATATACAAAGTGGGCCAAAAGTCACAAAGTGTTTGCAATATTTAATAACTTTTTTTTAATTAATTTCTTTTATTTCTTTGCAGATTCTATAAAGACCTTGGATGTTAACCATGGAAAAGTTCATGACTGAACTGTGAACACAAATTGGGAAATTTTACTATCAAAGCCTAGGGTCAAAATTCTAACTCAATGTGCATATCATTACCATTATAGCATGAGGAATTTGGGAGCAGAAAATCTTAGGGCAATCCACCAAAGGGAATTGTATCCCTTTGAGTGTACAGTCTGATATAAGGTGGCATCAAAAGAAGTGATTGGACCTTAATCACTTATAGTAGAAGACACTTGACCAAGGTGCCATGCAGAGGGATGGAACCCAAAACTATATTGTTGGGAAACAACCTTCTTAACCACACTGCCTTACCTGTGACCATATATATACACACACATACATATATATATGTATATATATGTATGTGTATATATATATATATATATATATATATATATATATATATATATATATATATATATATATATATATATAAAACTGTAGTTGTGTGAGTGTCTGTCTCCTACGATTTAGATTCCTAACTCCTCCCACATTTTGCGGTGCAGTTTAACCAAATTCGAGTATCTTATAGTCGTGATTCATATCGAGCCCGTCTGGCTATTAGCGCACGTCTACGATGAGTCTAAGATTTTAAAAATAATTTAACATCGTTTTTTATTCCATTTTAATGCATAATTTTTCGTGTGTCGATGGCAGCGGAGTTGGCGTCCACGCTCAAACACCTGCACCTGTGTTTGCTTCTCCCCCTTCTTCCCTCCCTCGTGAAGCTGTGGGGAAGGGAGTTTAAGGAAATCAACGTCGTAATGCGTTGTCAAGGAGACCAGCGTTCTTTTAGAACAACGACTTCATGGCTTGAAGACACCAAAACAGAAATGGCTAAGAAAGCCCGAATTGGCATCTATAAAGGAAGTAACTCTCTAAAAATGCTTATATAGTTATTTCCCTTACAAACCCGACCAACGCCGGGCGATACTGCTAGTCTTTATATATAAAAGAGAGGTTGTGTGTCTGTCTCCTACGATTTAGATTCCAAACTACTCCCACATTTTGCGGTGCAGTGTAACCAAAAGCGGGTATCTTATAGTCGTGATTCATATCAAGCCCTTCTGGGTATTAGCGCACGTCTACGATGAGTCTACGATTTAAAAAAAATTTACCATCATTTTTTTCCATTTTAATGCATTTTTTCGCTATTATATAAGGGAAGTAACTCTCTAAAAATCTCTACGATGAGTCAACGATTTAAAAAAAAATTTACCATCATTTTTTTTCCATTTTTAATGCATTTTTTTGCTATTTTTTGGCTATAACTCTCTAAAAATGCTTATATAGTTATTTCCCTTACAAACCTGAGCAATGCCGGGCGATTCTGCTAGTATATATATATATATGGACACCATTCGAGTGTGATTGTTACCAACGTCACTTCACTGGCACGTGTAAAAAGATTCGAGCGAGGTCGTTGCCAGTACCGCCTGA
>NC_043001.1:88234143-88324143 GCF_006345805.1 Octopus sinensis | reverse complement strand
ACTTAAACAAGGAGACTATCCAGAAGAGTTGCAGGAGATTCCAAAGTCAGCTGGAGGTGGTGGTTGAAGCCAATAGCGATTTTATTGAATAAATTTACTCTTTGGTATTTCAGGATTTTTATATGTAATTTTGGTAAAAACATCTATTAAAATGAGATGTCAGTGTTATTTTCATTTTTGTGTAATTTAGATGACAATTTATTCATTGCACCCTGTACATATTTGTGTCTGTCATTAGTTGCCAAGAACTGGCATCCCTTAAATATTCCATGCTTCCCAAAAGTTGCTGACACTACTCTTGATGTATCCATGTACCTTTCATCGTTATGGTTCTTTTATTGATTCCTTTTTCTGTCTTGATTTTCATTATATGTAATGCACATGTACTTCGTCATGAAAGACCTTCCTTTATTTGACATATTGCTGATTTTTATTCATTCTTTTACCTTTTCTAACAAGTTGTAATGCACCAGAATGTTATGTACAATGAGTTTGGAATTATTATCATCACAATCGTAATCATCATTCCCATCATTATCATTGTCATCATCACCAATTGATGTCTTGATGTCTTGTACACAATTGGTAGTTGGTAGACTGAAAATCTAAGCCCATCATATGTATATATATAAGCAGACATTGAAGCACAATGCAGTCTTCAGACTTACTGGATCCTGTCAAGCTGTTGACTATGTCAGCATGGAACATGGACATTTAATGATTATGATGCTAAGTTCGTATGTATGTATGTATGTATGTATGTATGTATGTATGTATGTATGTATGTATGTATGTATGTATGTGTACACAGCAGGTTTTCTTTTTTTGCAGTTTCTGTATACCAAATCCACTCACAAGGCTTTGGTCAGCCCAAGGTTATAGTAAAAAACACTTAGCCAATTTGCCACACAATGGAACTGAACCCAGAACTATGTGGTTGGGAAGCAAACTTCTTAGCACACATCCACACATATACATACACACACACGTACATGCTCACACATGCATGTACACACACGCACACACACACACACACACGCACAAAAAATACATACATGTGTGTGTGTGTTTGCCTCTGGTACCAAAAAATACTGTTGCCAAAACAGGCTGAATGATAAGGTTATAGAAAATAACATCAACTTTATTTTGTTGAATGAGAATCTAATGGGAATTATTTTGTTGAATGAGAATTTTAATATAAAGGAGATGTGAGGTCCTGGATTAGGATCACAATGGTTTAGTATTGGTAGTGAAGAAGATTTATTGCTTCTTTGTTCACCATACTGGTATACGTAACAGGCATTAGCAGTAAGTAAAAAAACTAGCAAGAGGCAAGCATACATTTAAGTAATCCATTTTGTCCCATGGACCCAATACATTGACATGTGAGCTTCATATTACAGTTATTGAAAAATGGCAAATACAAGCATGGAAGCATAGGCATAGAAGCAGTGTCAGATGATATCAATTTTGATGTGTATATATTTATGTATGTTGATGTATCAGTGTGCCTGTGTGTGCACATCAATATCTTGTGTGTGTGTGTGTGTGTGTGTGTGTGTGCGTGTGCATACATATAAAAAAGAGGTATATAGCTATTTTTTTGCCTATCTACATGTCAATTAGTCCATCTGGCTGTCTCTCCCCCTCTCCCCTCTCTCCCTATCTATCTCTATCTATCTATCTATCTATCTATCTATCTATCTATCTATCTATCTATCTTTCTATCTCTCTGCCAACTTAAAAACCATACTTCCTTAATTTTAGTGTAAACTTGTAGTTTTATGTATATATGTGTGTATGTATGCACATGCATGTATATTCATATATATGAATATATATGAATATATATGAACGTGCATGTGTGTATGTGTGTGTTTGTGTGTGTATGCATGTGTATTTTTTGTGTGTGAAAATGTGGCTGAGAGGTCTGTGGTCTTGGTCTAGTCCCACTGCACACCACCTTAAGTAAATGTCATTTGCTATCGCCCAAAGCAAAACAGATGAAGGTTGGCAACAGGAAAAGTAGCGTGCCATAGAAAATCTGCTTCAAAAAATTCCATGTGACATATGCAAGCTTAGAAATATGGATGTTAAAAGATAATGACTATGAAATGACATGCATATATCATCATCATCATCGTCATCATCATTTAACACCCATGATCCATGTTGGCATAAGTTGGACAGTTTGACAGGATCCGACAGGTCCAAGGATTGCTTCACACTCCACTATCAACTTTGGCATTGGTTTTAATGGCAGGATGTCCTTCCTAATGCCAGGTGAGTGGATAAATGTAAAAAAAGACCACTGAACACATTTAGTAGGAATTACATGTAATATCTAAAAATAATTTGATTCAGTTCCATGCGACTTAAAGTTTTGCAGGCCTGTGAAACTTTAAGTCGCATGGAACAAAATGAAACTGTTTTAGATACTATATATATATATATATATATATATATATATATAGTATCTAAAACAGTTTCATTTTGTTCCATGCGACTTAAAGTTTATCTATCTATCTATCTATCTATATATATATATATATATATATATATATATATATATATATATATATATGCATATATGGATACAGGACTTTACCAGCAGTAAACAACATGAAATGCAAAAACAAATGAGTTAAATATGCAAATAACGAGAGAAAAGAATGGAAAACAAGTAATATAAAGAATACAAAGAACAATGCTTCATCAGTTGTTGGCTGTCTATCTACTTCCCATTTTGAGCAATATGTGTATATATATATATATATATATATATATATATATATATATAGTTGAAATTTACAGAAAAACAAAAGATGAAGACAGGGGTATAAACAACAAGCAGGTGTATTAGTTTGATGTTCAAGAAGGTGAGAAAGTTTTTAAAGTTTCGAGCTTACACACTTCATCAGAAAGGAACACAAGGAAATAAAGAGAGAGAGAATAAAAAAAAAACTTGTGGATTTAGCAGTCATTCATAGTAAAGAATATATTAATCAATGAAATTCCAACTTGGTCTGATTTTTAAGTTTTATTATTTGCAATATTTACAATTTTACAATATTGAAATAAAGTAATACTTTCATGCCTTATGCAATCATCAGGTTTATGTAGTGACAGCTGTCAATTGCGGAACACAACTTTCAATACATAAACCTGATGATTGCATAATGTATGAAAGTACTAGTTTATTTCGATATTGTAAAATTGTAAACTTGTAAAAATTGCAAATAATAGAACATGAAAATCAGACTAAGTTAGAATTTCATTGATGTATATATACTTATATATATTCTTTTATTCTTCTATTTGTTTCAGTCAATTGATTGCAGCCATGCTGGAGCATCGTCTTTATATATATACATGTATGCATGTATATACTATGTGTGGGTGAATGTGTATGAATGGTGGTGGTGGTGGTGGTGGTGGTGGTAGTAGTATGGCAGTAATGTTGGTGGTAGTAGTGGTGGTGTTGTTGATGATAGCAGTGTCAGTGACACACAAGCTGGTCTGCACTGGATTTTTGCTCCATGTAATTTTCCAGAAAAGGGATTGAATTATAATAATCTTTTTATGACTCTCTCTGCATATTTAAAGATCAATGTTAAAAGGGACTAATAAATATGAATGCAAATGTTCCACTATTTATTATTTTATCTAAAGCTTCATATTTACCTGCTTGACAATGCATTTGAAACATTTAGAGCAGGGACACCCCAATCTCCAAGCCACTGATCATTTGGTACTGGGCTGCACAGGAAGAATAAATTTTAAAATTTTATTCCTATTTTATTTTACTATTGCAGTCTCCAGAGTGTTTTTGCATTACATATGCATTATATATGTAATATATATGCATTATATATGTGCTAATTCAGTTATATATGATGCACTTTATTGTATTTCATTATACATGTGAGTCCCCAGTCCATGGAAAATTGTCATCATCCTTATCATTATTTAACATACATTGTCCCTGCTGGCATGGATTGGATGGTTTGACAAGAGCTGGTCAGCCAAGAGAGCTGTCAGGCTCCATTTGTTGGTTCTGGCATGGTTCAATAGCTGGATGCCCTTCCTAATGCCAACCACTTTACAGAGTGTACTGGGTGTTCTTTATGTGGCACCAACACAAGTGTTTTTTACATGGTGTTGGTATGAGTGCTTTTAATGTGGCACCAGCATGCATCTTGCATATAACCAGTATGTAGTACAACAAAGGTTGGTACCACCAATTTAGTGTGTTAACCTAGCTTAAATATATTAAACTATGTGGTAAATTTAAAGAAGTGGACTCTTTTTCAATAATTCCTGAAAATATGGAGCTTAAATTCTACAACATTATGAGAACTCTATTGTTATTTAAGCAACTATGATACACAAGTTAAATATTTTCTCCTGGGACACAGCACCTAATATAACATACATTTGTTTTAGCAGTCAAATGTTAAAAATATTATAAAATTAATTTAAACTAATTATTTGTGCTACTGTTTTGTTATTATTTGTGCATTAAGGTTAAACTAGAAGCTCCTGGCAAACCAATGCTTTTTATGCTTGTTTAAAAATCTCCAAATTGATTTATCAGTATTTATAATATATTAGTAATAATCTGATTTGTTTAAGTAATTTTATTTAGGAGGTAAAATAATAATCAAGCTCTATTATTTTGTGATATGTTTCAACGTTATGAAATAATAAACAATAAATAAATAAAATGGCAAGTCTTTAATTAGAATCCAACAAAAACGAAGCCTGCCCAGTTACTATTGCCATTCGATTTAATTATTGCAATTTTTTTTTTAAAGTGCATTGGATCTTGGAAATATTCTGAGCATTGGATCAACCTTAAAAACCTAGTCATTCATAAAACTTGAAGGCAATATAGTACTACAGTAATGAGGCAAATGGAAAATCACTGAATCGGAAATAATAGCTTGCAAGCATTTAATTTAATGTGTACAGTATCTCGGAAGAATTCCAAGCGTTGGATCAACCTGAAACACATAGCCATTCATAAAAGTTGAATGCAGTACATAGTACTATATTAATAAAGAATTCAGTATTCAGTGCAGGGCTCCTAAAATGCAGGGTCTGTAGTATATGCTACGCTTGCTACTAGGTTAATCCAGCACAGTATATGATATGCAAATCATATACTTGCACATATAGAGACACATGTACACAAGTGTATACATATGTGTGTGTGTATGTGTGCATGTGCATGTGTGTTTGTGTGTGTGTGTGTTTATGTGTGTGTGTGTGAGAGAGAGAGTGGGGGGATAGAGAGAGAAAGTGAATGTGAGTTGCACTAGTTCTCTTTCCTCATTCTCTCTCTCTGTATGTTTGTATACACACACACACATATATATATATATATATATATATATATATATATTTATACACACACACATGCATAGCATATGCATGTATATTTACAAATGCATACTCTTATATATATATATACATATATATAAATATATATATATATATGTGTGTGTGTGTATGTATGTATATATGATGAATATCTATGTATGTGTATGTATGTATGTATATATATGTATATATATGTCTGTATATATAGCATATATATATATATATGCACATGTATATATCTATACATGCACACACACATAATACACACACACACATATGTATGTATTTGTATGTGAGTGTGTATGTATGTATGTATATATGTATGCATGTTTGCATATGTATGTATGCATGTATAGATAGATAGCGTGAGATGACAATTATATCCAACATACAACAGTAACAAGATGCCGATGCTAACACATCTTGCTCACCCATATTAGATTTAACATACCATCTGTTTGAATAAAGAACAGAAACGGTAAACTATTCTGTCACTGCTACAGCAGACTAACTGGAGATGCTGCAACAGTTAGCATTATGTCTTCTACTGCTGCTACTGTTGCTACCACTACTGTTGCTGCTGCTGCTGCTGCTGTTATTGATGTTAGTGTTTGTCGCCGTTTTTGTTGGTGGTGATGGTGATGGTGGTGGTGTTGGTAACTGGTGGTGGAGATGGTGGTAATGATAATGGTAATGGTGGTGGTGGTGATGGTAATGGTGGTGGAGATGGTGGCGATGATAATGGTGGTGGTGATGGTGGTAGTGATGGTAATGGTCGTGGAGATGCTGGCGATGATAATGGTGATGGTGGTAGTGATGGTAATGGTCGTGGAGATGGTGGTGATTGTGTTGGTGGTGGTGGTAGTGGTGGTGGAGGTGGTGGTGATTGCGTTGGTGGTGGTGGTGGTGATGGTGGTAGCAACAGAATTACAGTAATGATGTATAAGGTAGCAGTCACTGTGGCCTAATACCATTCAAAGGTTCGGTATTCATGTCCTGGTATTGGTGGGGGAAATGGTTGTGGTATCAGATATATGGTGGGTATAATAGTGTAGCGATGATGTGCAGTGGTGCAGTGGTGCCGTAGTGTCAGGTGTGGTGTGGTTGCAGTGCCAGTTGTAGTGGTAACATCTGATGTTGTTGCTGTTGTTTAGCTCCAGATCTGCTGTCATCAAGCAGACATACGATTAAGTTATTCCATCTGTGACCATCCTGTCTTTTTTACTGAAAATTCAGGACCATAGTGTCCTTTTTTAAGATAGTGAAATGTGGTTTGAATTGGATTTAACTGCAGTTTCTAGCCCACTAATTGGCCACATAGAGGTACCTTCAATGGCGTAGTATGGTAATTGTATCAGGTATTATATTACAAGGTGTGGAGATAGTATCAGGTATTGTTGTTAATGCTACTTAACCCTAAGTCAGCCCTAATTGATCACATCTGCAAGGATATTATTTAAATTCCCTTTTGCTGCTATTTCTAGCAGATCAAATGACTACATAGAGGTACCATTGTTGTTCAGTATGGTAGTTGTATCACAATTTATTGTATGAGGTATGGTGGTGTTATAGTACATGGTTGTTGTTAGATTTTAGCCCTAGGTCAGTCCTGATTGAACATCCCTTTTGCTGCTATTTCTAGCAATCAAATGACTACATAGAGTACCATTGTTGTTCAGTTGGTAGTTGTATCAAATTTAATGTTTATGAGGTATGGTGATAGTACATTGGTGTTGTTAATTTTAGCTTAGCCCTAGGTCAGTCCTGATTGAACAGCTCTATATATAGAATATGATTTGAGGCAGATTTGGCTGTTATTTCTAACAGATCAATCAAACATGCAGAAATTCCTACATTCGTTTGTATCATGTATATGATGTTACTGTTTAGCTCCAGGTCAACCTTGATCATACAAACCTATGATCAAAGGCATTCCGGTTGTGACCTTCCATTTTTGTTCCTGTGGACAGGGAATCCTGGTTCACATTATCCAACATGATGGGTTTTTTTTTTATATGATAGTAGGTTGTAATTAAAGAGATTTGACTAGTATTTCTAGCAGGCTGAATGACTACAAAGAGGTTCCTACAGATTGGTGCAGTGTTAGTGTCATGTTTGTGCAATAGTAGTGCCAGTTGTGTAATGGAAGTATCAGGTTGGTGTGTAGTGGTAGTGTTAGGTATGGCTTAATAGTGGTGATGTGGTGGTGGTGGTGGTGGTAGTGGTGGTGGTAGTAGTGTCAGGTGTGGTGTGATATGACGATGGTGGTGGTTGGTGGTAGTAGCATTAAACGTGGTGCAGTGACAGTTTCTTCAATAGTGGTGGTATCAGATGTACTGTAATAGTAGCGACAGGTGTGGTGTAGAGTTACGCCACCAACACAAACACCCCCACCGTCACCACCACTACTGCTGCCGCCACCACCACCACCTTCACCACCTTTATCATTACTATCACCTCCAACACCAACACCATTGCCACCACAAACACTACCGTCACTACCACCATTGCCATTTCCACCACCTTCAGTACCAACACCGTCGCCACCATTGCGATCATCACCACCTCCAACACCAATGCCATCACCACCACAGCCAACACCATCACCACCACCAACAACACTATCATCCCCACCACTACCACCAGCAACTACAACATAAACACCACTGTCACCATCACCACCAATAGCAACAATAACATGCTAATGAATGAGCCCTTACAAGGTTGTTAGGCCTGCTAGAAATAGTAGTTAAATTCCCTTCACTGCCATCTTAAAAAAGAACTTGGTCAATGTGGAGTTAGCTTCCCTGCATAAAGGTAAAAAAACTGGATGGTCACAGCTGTTATAGATCGTAGATTTACTTGATCAACTTTGACCAGGGGCTAACCACCACCACCAACAACAAAACATCATGAATACCATCCTTGATAATTACACCATTGATTATTGCACCAATAATAATTATTGCCAATATCACTACTAACACCACTCTCAAGGTTACTACCACAGACATCATGTTCCTCCATGGAGTGACAAGGACCAGTTAGTCATCCTTAAGGATGATTGGTGACATATGTGGTGACTTTGTTGAAAGGGAAGAAGTGTTGTACACCATCAACCTCACTCTCTCATTTGTAACTGTCTTCACTCAAGTGGCAAAACCAGGTCAAGACGACTGGGAATGGACATGAATGCAGCGGATGACCAAGATGTCTTACTTGCCCCATCTTGCTCTCCACACACCACAATGCATTGCTGCAACTGCCTTCCCCTCCAATGAACCATGATGATTTCTTCTGCAGAATCCACCAGATCCACTCTTACCATGCATAGGTAGGCAAGCTCTGATATGCTACTTGACCCATAGCTGGGACCCTGAGTATGATTTTAAAGAGCATCTGGTAGTGGGATCCTGGGTTGGGAGTTTCAGGATTTTGAGGAGTGCAGAACCATCTCTTAGCCACTATTGTTCCCAGGTCTATTCTCACTCAGAGTAATAGCACCATCAACTCTAACACTGCCACAAATACACTCAACAGTTTAGAAAACTCAACATGTTTAAACTTCATCACTGCACCTTGTATGACAAACTGCTTCAAATCAGTATGCACAGTATTTAAACTTGATGGAAATATGATGAAATTTAAATAAGGGATCTAGGGATCATTCAACTGATACCTTGCATACCGTAGATAAGCCAAAGCACAATGGTTGTCTGTAACAAACCTAAATTAAATCTTCAAGAATATGCACATCGTAAAAGATGCTTACATGCAGCCTTGGTATCACTGTCCTACATTAATTTATTTCTAATAGACTGTTTTACCTATATCCGATTAGAAGTTGTTACAGGTATCGAGGAGTGGATGAAAACATAGCACCAGTAACAAAATACAAATCATTAACGAATATTACAGTCCAATAAAGAAACTTTGGACCTCAGAAATCTCTGCATTCAATAAAACACATACATACTTACATACATAGTTATACACAATTTTATACCTGAATAAAAATATTTTTGTCCAAAATTTTAAACTTTATGTAATACTAGCAATATCACCCAGTGTTGCTTGGGTTTGTTTCGACCCTTTAGAATTGGAATTTTTGAAAAGTAAAAATTTTACATTATGCAACTTGTTATTCTCTTCAAGTGAACATTTTTCCAGTTGAAATACACTAAAAAATGGTGACACAGCAGTCAAAAATCGTAAAAAATAGGGATTTTCATAGTAAAAAAGCACCTTTTTGATGTAAATAATTTTTGGTGTTAACATGGTCCAATTTGAATTTTATCTTCTACAGAATGAAGAGCAAGCCTTCCTCTATCATACTCTCAATTTTGGTCAACTTGCGCTGCAGGGTCTCGAAGGAGATAGTGTTAGTTGAAGGCTACCAAACCTGCCACACACAGACAACTTCAGCTTTATATATATAGATTTGCTACACACTACTTTCCATCCTTAATAATGAAACTTGGTAGATCCAAAAGTTAAACACACAGACACACACACATATACAAACACAGACACACAAGTTGAGTTTTATATATATATAGATTTTTCAACGGGGATTTCAGGGGAGAGTTTCAGAGAGTTGCTGGCGATATATTGTGATGATCAAAAATCCGGCCTGCTAAAATTTGGTTAAAGTGATTCAAACTGCAGACTCAACGCAAAATGGTCACATTTAATTCAAAGCATTAAAAATGTTATGAAAACAATTGGTATGTGTTCACAAAGTCCAAACGATTAATACAAAAAAACCCTTCAGGCTACACCCTGAAAATTCATTTCTTTGCCGAATTTCTACAATGTTTACGGCGATTCATTTTTATATCTTGATTTTTTTATTTTTCATGCAATTAATGCATGCTTGCACGCGTGGTGAACACAGTTCACGTCAAACAGCTGACTGAGCAAAGTTCACTATTCAATGCATGGGATAAGGCCTAAACAAACACATTATCAATTTTTGCACTTGCGAGATGAATTTTGGAACAGAAATAGCGCAGTTCAATTTTCATTCGCCTAAACTTTAAGTGACCCATTTTTGGTGGTTCTACGATTTGTTGGCTAGGAGGAGATGTGCCAGGAAGTTAACACACAGACACACACACAGATACACACACAGACACACAAGTTGAGTTTTATATATATAAATTTTGCTATATCAATTTAGACAACTGTACACAGATATGGCTATGTGATTAAGATGATATTTTCCCAGTCACATGGTTTTGAGGTTCAGTTCCACTGTGTGGCACCTTGAGTATCTTCTACTATAGGCATGGATTGACCAAAGTCTTGAGAGTAGATGGAAACTGAAAGAAGCCCATTGTGTATATATCAGTTTTGGTCACTACTTCTCTTTTAACTAACATACAAATAAAAAAATGCAATACCATCCTAAGAACATTTTCCCTTGACCACTCGGTTCACACACACACATACATCACCACAGAACACTCAAGCATCTTCAACTACAGCAGTAACCAAACCATTGCAGACCTTTTCACACTAGTAAGATTGAGATGTCTGATGTGTTTCAATACTTAAAGTGGATATTTGAAAGAAAAAAAAAATTGTGGATGGATAGGATATTGCAGGGGGTTGCAATTCTGCAGAAGAAGGATAGTACGAAGTGTTTAATGTATGATGTAGGATATAAAACATAACAGAGTGGCAGAAAGAGGAGAGATGGAATTGTTGATTGGCCATGGTACAGAACAGACATGGGCAACTTTTTCTAGAAGTGGACCAAGTCATCATCAGGTGGGCTGCATAACTAAAAAAATTCAAGGTAACTTTTCATCACGCATGTCATTTAGAAAGTCCTGCAAGCACATTCTGCCTATGACAGGTATAGAGACTGTTCAGGGATGTAGATGCTATTGTAAGTTTTGATATAAGAGACAGAGAGAAAAAACAACTTGTCTATAAGTTATTGATTGCATCATGTTGGTAAGTAAATCTTTACCAATCTGTCAACACTGTGTTAGGTACACTATCCATTCCTTCCAGACGAAATAAAATAAATAAAATAGAACATATCTGCTCAAAATTAGCAGCAACATAAACATCATTATTAGCCTAAACACTTCATCAGGATGTAACCACCTCCATCTTCAACAATAATGAATACAGAAGAACAGCAACTGTTATGCTCTATTGGATCTATATTTACCACTTTTGCCGGGGAGTCATGACCAGAACCTACTGACATCACTGGACTGAATTATCCGTTTAGCATTCAGATTAGTCTATCAAATGTAATGCTTATTTATTCACATTGTTTTGAATTAATCATGCAGTATCTTGTAGCTTTGAGACTGTGGTAGCGTGCTTCTTATTTTTAGAATGACATTGTAGGTTAACAGTAACAGGTAAGATCTGGCTGATTTGAACATAAATCAGGTAGAATATTTAAGCCAGATATAGCCGGTTTAAATGCTGAAGGTATAAAAAAAATCAACATGTACAGAATGGCACACTGCACCTGACATAATAGACCAATGGACATTAGAGAGGAGAGTGTGGTCCTCTGCAATGGTGTAGTGTATTGTTTGACCAATTGTTTGACCCAGAAGGTCAGAGCTGACATGGAGCTAAACAACAGCTACAGCAATAACAGTAACATCAAGAAAACCTCTTCTAATACCACCACAACTACTATGACAACTACTATCACTACTACTATTACTACTGCTGCAGTAGTAGTAGTAGTAGTAGTAGTAGTAGTAGTAGTAGTAGCAGCAGCAGCAGTGGAGGCACAATGGCCCAATGGTTAGGGCAGTGGACTCACGGTCGGAGGACCGCGGTTTCAATTCCCAGACAGGGTGTTGTGTGTGTTTATTGAGCAAAAACACCTAAAGCTCCACGAGGCTCCGGCAGGGGGTAGTGGCGACCCCTGTTGTATTCTATTGCTCCAACTTTCTCTCACTCTTTCTTCCTGTTTCTTGTCCCCGACTTCCTACGCAACCGCTGAGCCTGGGTGTGCATTCATCCATCCGTCAATGCTTTCGGTGTCGGGGGTTGACCTGCTTTCTCTTCTGTGGGTCTTACGAATAGCAAAGGACCACGTTTCGGACTTCTCCCATCTTGCGAGCTCTGGGATGAAGACCATTCACTCAACAGCAACAGCAACAGCAACAGCAACAGCAGCAGCAGCAACAACTAATGATCCTTTATGAGCATGTATTGCCTCAGAGAGTTAAATACCCGTGTTTTGCATAGTGAAACTACTGTCCTGTGGTACAGTCTCTCATTGGAGAACAGGCTTAACCCTTTTGATACCAACCTGGCCGAAACTGCCTCTGGCTCTGTGAAACAAATATCTTGTTTTCAAATGTTCTGAATTAAAATCTACCACCAAACCTTAGTCACAATTTATGTTCCTAACACTAGCTTAATGATAACTAAGTTATTTTACTAAATTCTTTGTTATATTTAAAATGAATTGAAAGAAACACAGAGCATCTCGATAGAAATATGGTAACAAAAGGGCTAAGGAAGAAAAATCCCAAAGAAATTGTGCTTCTAGTGATATTGAAGTTGAATAATATTTGTTTGGAATTCCCAGAATCTTTTGGCCAGTCAGTGCAGGAACAACAACTCATGATCACCTTCACCTGTTTTCACTGGTGAGAAATAGTTGTAGCTCTCTGAAAGAATGTCTGCAATAACTTGCAGAAGAGAATAATGCTTAAAAGAATATATATATATATAAACTTCTGGTAAGTAGTTTACATGACAATGTACATCTTCATACATTCAGACTGATGCATAACCATACACACATTCATAGATTGCGCTGTCTGGTCAGGATTAATAATGGAAGTGGAAAATCAACCAGGAACTAAAAGACTTTTGACAACAGTTCTATGAAATGTTAGGACACCATCATCATCATCGTTGCCATTGTCATCATCATCATTGTCGTCGTCGTCGTCATCATCATCATCATCATCATCATCATCAACATTTAACAAACATTTTCCCTGATGGTATCAGTTGAATGGCTTGATAGAAACTGGCAAAGTCAGGAGCCACACCAGGTTCCATAGTCTATTTTGGCTCGATTGGTTTTCTACAGTTTCATGCCCTCTCTAATACCAACCACTTTACAGAGTTTACTCTGGGTGCTTTTAAATGGCACCATCTCCAGAGATTTTTACATGGCACCAGCACCCTTAAGATCTCAATTCTGTTGTGGAGAGTGAGTCTTCTTGAGTACAGTAATGAGCGACATATCTCAGTCCTGCGTCATTTCCTTCATAAGGCCCAAAGTTTTGAGACCGGCCTTCAATACTTCATCCCATGTCTTCCTGGGTTTCCCTCTTCCACAGCTTCCCACCACTTTAAGTGATCAGCACATTCAATCAAAAAGACATGGTACATTGTTATGGTAGAGCAATATATCAGAGGAGTACCTCACAACAAAATTAATACAGCTACTCAATTTGAGTGTGAGTCTTTGACTCAGATAATCTGAATGAAATAAAACACATATTCTACTTGAGCAAGCCCAAAGAATCTGGAATTGGATTTGGTACAGAGAAGAAGCAGCAAGCTAGCAGTATTGTTATCATGTCCACCAAAATGCTTAGAAGCATTTCTTCTGATTCTTAACGTTCTAAGTTCAAATCCCAAAGAAGTCAACTTTACCGTTCATTTCTTTGGGGTTAATAAAATAAAGTACTTGTCATGTATTGAGCTGATGTAATTGATTAGTTCCAATCCCCTCAAAATTGCTGGTCTTGATCCCTGCAATGAATTGGATTCCCATTCAAAGAAATGTTGTAGTATCTGTCATGTATATGCCAGAAAACCCAATCACCAGCCTTATAAGTCCCAGGGTTATTGAAAAAACTTTTTAAAAAGAAAGAAGAACATAGTGCCGAAGCTTACAGAAAAGTTACAAGACCATTACAAGAAATTACTGTTACAAGAAATTACTGTTAACAAAGAACTGCACCACTACAGCTCTAATTATGATGAGCCACAATGAAAGCAATGAAGTTTTCTATAGAAGTACATATATGCCAAAACTGACCTCACCTGTGCTGGTGCCACATAAAAAGCAATCAGTCCACTCTTCAGGGTAGTTGATATCAGGAAGGGTATTCAGCCATAAAAACCATACCAAAACAGACACAGTAGCCTGGTGTAGTCTTCTACCTGGCTGGCTCTTGTCAAACAGTCCAAACCATGCCAGCATAGAAAACAGACGTTAAATGATGATGATGATGATGATGATGATGATGACGATGATGATGATGATTGTGCAACAGCTCTCACATGGATAAATTGTTACTTATAGGAAACTTCACTTCCAGAACAAGCTTCTTAACCACACAGCCATGCCTGTCATGACAGCAGGACAAAATGAACATACGCAACACCAGAGTTATGCATGGTGCAAAGTATCTGAAGAATCATTTGCAATTAAGATACAAAGTTGTTTTTGACATACATTTAAAACACAAGAAACAGGTCCTGCCAAACCTGTTAAGTTAAACTCAGAAAAATTATATATCACCAGTCACACAAGGTGAAATAGAAAAGATAACAGAGAAATTTACTTATTAATGGGATATGAAAGAAGAACTAATAATCAACCAGGAGTAGTTATGTTCTGAACATCTTATGCAACTTTTCAAGCAGGTGGTAAGTAGAAATAAGAATTATTGTTCTCTTCATATAATGGCGGAAATGAGCATAGTTAATCCCTACAGTTGGGGACAATATTTAATACTTGGTGTCAAATCAACTTATAGTAGTAAATCATTTATCAATTACTGACCATTGATTATCATTTCTCAGTCATAAATTGAAGATTACCATCCCATTTATATTTTGGTACTTTAAGGGAATGCCTTGGCACTTCACCACCATCTCTCTCCCTCTCTCTCTCTCCCTCTCTCTTTCTTGCCCTCTCCTTCTGAATTGGTAACCTGTATCTCTTCCACAGCAAGACACCTGTTTCTATCCTTCTTATTTCTTTACTGCCCACTGGGGGGGGGGGGTTTACATACAGAGGGGACAAACATGGCCAGACAAATGGATTAACTGGTACTTATTTAATCGATCCCAAAAGGATGAAAGGCAAAGTCGACCTTGGCGGAATTTGAACTCAGAACCTAGCGGCAGACGAAATACCACTAAGCATTTCGCCCAGCATGCTAACGTTTCTGCCAGCTCACCACCTGTTTCTATCCTTCTGTCACACTCTAACCTCTGGCACAAGTTCACCTCCTCCAATGCCCCCCCTACCTACACTCATAAGTTCTTTGTCTTGGAAGTTACTTGGTGACTCCATCAGTGCTGGTACACCCACTCCACACTGTAAAGTGGTGGGTGTTTGGAAGGGTAGCCAACTATAAAGACCATGCCAAAACAGGCCTTGCTGGTGCTGTGGCCATGTAAAAAGCACACAGTCCACTCTGCAAGATGGTTGGTGTTAGGAAGAGCATCCAGCTGTAAAAACCCTGCCAAAACAGACAGTGAAGTTTGGTGCAGTCTTCTGCCTAACTGCCCCTGTCAAACTGTCCAACTCATACCAGCATGGAAAATGGATGGTAAATAATAATGGTAATGATGATGATGATGATGATATATATATATATTCATCATGCATATACATACATACATATTATATATATCATCATCATTGTTTAACGTCTGCTTTCCGTGCTAGCATGGGTTGGACGGTTTGACCGGGGTCTGCACCAGGCTCCAGTCTGATCTGGCAGTGTTTCAACAGCTGGATGCCCTTCCTAACGCCAACCACTCCATGAGTGTAGTGGATGCTTTTTACGTGCCAGAGGAGGCTGGCAACGGCCACGATCGGTTGGTGCTTTATATATATATATATACACACACATACATGCATACATGCATACATACATACATACATACATACATACATACATACATACATACATACATACATACATACATACATACATACATATATATATATATATATATATATATATATATATATATATATATATATATATATAAATATATAAGGAAAAGTCAATATACATATCTTAGCCATAACATATCTTTAGTATTATCACACTGCTTTCTGCACATGTGTGCTTATAGTTGGTACTATTATGGTCATGTGGTTGAAGTTTGAACCTGATTGCATCATTTTTTTTATCTCTGTCTTTACAGTGTAAGAATGGCCACTCCACTAGCAATGTGCACCAAAGAAGAACAAAGAGCAGTGATCTGATTTCTTTGGGTGGAAGGTGTGTCAGGTGCTGAAATTCAGAGGAGGCTTTTAGCACAATACTGGGATGCGCATCAACCTCCACTGCTGATGAGAAGATTTAGCAAACTCAGGAGATGGTAATGGTGAACAGGTGAGTTTTCATTGATGAGGTAGCTTGTTCTCTGCAGATTGGTCATGGTTCTGCCTCTCAAATCATCCATGATGAGCTCAGCTTCCATAAAGTCTGTGCAATATGGGTGCCAAGAGAGCTTACTGCAGAGCATAAGTGCAAATGTCTTGAGGTCTGCCAGCATTTACTTGATCACTACAACAATGAGGGCAAGGAATAATCACAGGAGATGAAGCATAGGTCCATCATTATGAGGCAAAATCCAAAAGACAGAGTATGGAGTGGAAACCACCAGCGACAAAGAGATTCAAGACCCATGGGAAAGGTGACGCTAACCCGTTTTGGGGACTCAAAACTACTCCTGGAAAAGGGGTGTATGACCAACAATGCAAGATACGTTGCTCTGTTGGCCAACACACTGAAGCCAGTAATTCACACCAAAATGTCAAAGCCTGTTGTGGAAGAAAGTTTTGTTTTTGCATGACAATGCAAACCCACACACAGCCACCCAGACCAGTGAAACCATTAACCAATTGGATTTGGAGGTGCTGGAACACCATGCCTACAGCCCAGATCTTGCCCTTTCCAACTATCATATCTTTGGACCACTCAAAGATTGTTTACAAGGTCCCGTGCATAAATGGTTGCATGACCAACCAAAAACCTTCTTTTTGGCGGGAATATGCAAATTTGTAGACCGGTGAAGAAGACTACAGAGAAAAATGACATACTTGTTTATCCCCTGTTTTTGTGTAAATACATTGAAAAAATAAGAGTGCATATAATTTTTGACTTTTCCTCATGTATGTATGTATGTATGTATGTATGTATGTATGTATGTATGTATGTATGCATATATGCATGTATGTATGTATGTATTTATGTATGTATGTATATATACATATATTTACATACACATACACTCACAGTTTCCATTCCCAAGATATTGGTCAACCTGACGTTATAGCAGAAGACATTTGTCCAAAGTATAACACTGTGAGATCAAACCTACAAAAATATGATTGAGAAGTGAACTTCTTAACAATGCATCTATGATGGTGCTTATACACCCTATTACCATCCACACATGCATGCACACACACAGAGGCAGACACACACACACACACATGCATGCAGGTATACACGCATGCGCGTGCACACATATATATTATACATTAGACCCTGTGATAATAAATCTAATTCATCTCAGAAACTCATTTATTACCACATCAATTAAAATATAGTTATTTAGGGACAATTCAGTCCAAATTGTCAGCCAGAATTGAAAGTCTACATTCAAAGCATCCCTTTAAGAACTAATTAACACAAATAATCAATAGAAATAAATGTGTATAATAAAACAATGTAATAAAGATAATAAATAGCAACACGAACAATTATAAAATAAAAAGTTAAAAATTCTTTTTAAATTGATAAATAAAAAAATCCATACCTAATTTCAAAAATCTCCCTTCACTAAGATATAAAAATTAGCAGATATTAAAGTAAACATAAAAGGTGTTATTAGATGATGAATAACAGAAATAATCTGTAAAATTGAAGAATGATTAAATTAAATTTTAAAGCATATTAAAAATTTAAAGATTAAAAATTATAAATGAACAACTGAGAAATCACATAATTTCTCACCTTAGTTTGGCAGATTGTTCAACCAAAATTAAAGGCAGCAGAATGGTGAGAGTAGAAGAAATAACTGAGAAGAGAAATCATTTCTTCTAAACCTCTAAGGGGAACTTTTTTTTCTGCAGAATTATCAGGATTTCTAGTTACTGAAGAAGAAGCTGCAAAAGTAGAACATTCTTGGATCACTTGTTTTAAAGAAATATCTAGAGTGGATTGCTGAAGTCTATTCATCTTAGTAGTACTTTTTTTCTGTACTATAATGATTGATCTCTCTGTTGGCTCTTTATTGGCAAAAATTCTCTTTCTTGAATGCATTCTCCCCACTTAAAAGCATCTCATAGGAGCACTTTCATGCCTCTTTCTTTTTAAAATCAGTTAGTGAAAGTGTGGCATTATCCATACCCACTTCTCACGCACACAACTTGATTCTCTCTCTCTTCTAGCAATCCAGAACACCTCATACCATTATTCGCATGCTGTAAAGCATTCTTGTTTCTAACATGAATGTTGTTAGACTGGCTT
The DNA here is from genome assembly GCF_006345805.1 of Octopus sinensis. Taxonomy (NCBI): domain Eukaryota; kingdom Metazoa; phylum Mollusca; class Cephalopoda; order Octopoda; family Octopodidae; genus Octopus; species Octopus sinensis. The sequence goes on along the minus strand of NC_043001.1, from coordinate 88,305,235 downwards.
TTGCATCCACTGGATTGATAGGTGATCAGGAGCTTTGCTAGTTTCTTGAAATTAGATTTGTAAATCATCGAGTTATTTGCATCACCGAGTTCCTTCCTCATTCCTAGAATCAAAGCTAAACTCCATGTACATCATGGAATTCCTTGGCATTCTCCCTAAGATATTCATTGAAATAAGATCATTGTCATTTATCATCAAAGTAGTCCTCAAAAGGCCCAACTGAATCAGTCCCACTGTTCATCTGCCAGTCTAGACAGTGGATCAAATGCAGAAATAAATATTGCCATTGATTTACCTATGACTAGTCTAAGCTTAACAATCCTACCACATACTCTGACTACCTCACTTACTTTATTTGCCTAGTTCTCTGTCAAGAGTATGTCTACTCAGAAGAATTTATATCTTTGTTCCTTATCCATGAAGAATCTGGTAGAGGTTGCCCTCCACCTTACCTTTTGCACACCATATTACATCTACATGTCTCCACTCTAATTCTTCAACAATCTTTCTGAATCTATCTTTCATTGTGTTTGTATTGATTGTGGTCACTCAAAGGTTGTAGACTTGATAGGAAGAGGGAGTAGGTGGCTAGGAGATTGTTTTCAGCACCTGACAAAAAAATAAAGATTTGTGTAAACATTTGCTGATTGGCAGTGGGTTCTTCGTCATGTTTAAATGTCCAAATATTTCTACTCAATGATTTACTATTACATTCAAGCATTAAATCATTAGGACCAAGCACCTGTTAGAAGAGAGAAGAGGGTCCATTAGGCAACAAGAGGCCTTGCCAAGGAGACTGGAGAGGAAGGCCTTACATAGAAGAGAAAAATATCACACAAACTCACATGCATATATTCCCATACATTAACATGTAATGGCATGTAAATATATGCATGTTACATCCAGGGGAGCCAATCACTTACATCTTTAAAAGAGGTGGTAGGAAATGGTGAGCATAAGTCAGGGAATAGAAAGAAATATTGCACAAGCTATTAAACCCATGCTATTTTTTCCCAATGTCCTTCCATTCTTTCAGCTAGACTCTGAGTAGTCTCCCCAATATATGCTGAGGTTGTGTTCTCACATCCTTCATACATTTTTACTGATCATGTGAATACATCTATGTATCTATCTGTCAGTCTGTCTGTCTGTCTCTCTCTCTCTCTCTCTCTCTCTCTCTCTCTCTCTCTCTCTCTATATATATATATATATTTACTAAGATAGCTGCCACGCCACAGTTTCCTTTATATCTTTATATACATATGCCCCTTTGTAAACAACAATCATTTGGAATTAATTTTTAGAATTAGAAATTAAAACTTTCACTGTTTTTTTTAAATAATGCCTGTCACTTGAAATTAGCTTAAATTGATTATTTGTACAAGAAAGTAAACTACAAACTCCCTTTTCCTTTCAATGGCTCTCTAAACTTTATAATTACATATGGCATCTAATTAAAAATTATACTGTCTCTTCTTGAAATTAGTTTGAAATTATTTGTACATTAAGAATAAAACTACGGTATCACTTGAGAATCTCAAAGAATATTTAATACAGTACTTGTCCTTCAATAATAAAGAGGTTGTAAAATGCTTGAGGTAGAAATTTACAGATTACATACATCCTCATCCTCATCATTTAACGTCTATTTTCCATACTGGTATAGGTTGGATGCTTTAGCAGGAGCTGGCAAGCTGGAGAGCTGCATCAGACTCCAATTGTCTCTTTTGGCATGGTTTCTATAGCTGGATGCCCTTTCTACTACTAACCACTTTACAGATTGTACTAGGTGCTTATTATGTGGCACTAACATGGGAACTTTTTGTGTGAAACCAGCACAGGTGCTTTTTACATGACAACAGCATGGGTGAGTTCTACATGGTACCAATACAGGTGCTCTTTATGCGCACTAGTTGCCATGGAGTTGCCAAATAGCTTGCAAGACAAGGACCTCTCCACTGAGAGAAGGAATGAAGCCTAGAGAAGTGGCTATGTGTCAGACAAGATGTTGGAGTATGATAGAGGGATATGGACAGCTGTCTTACTACAGAGGAGATACGTGGCTACCCAAATAGGACAACGAAGAAGAGGGAGAAAGAGTGAAAGACAGTGATAGTCAGAGTGAGAGAGAGAGAGAGAGAGAGAAAGGCCCTACCTACAGGGAACAGTGATGGGAGTATAAGTAGAAGAGATATGCCATAAGAGTATGAGGGGTGATGTATAGAGATAGCAAATGATGGTGAAAGGAACTGGAGAGGCCTGCAGTGGGTGGCAGAGATGTTGGGGAGATGTATTGTGGATGAGGTGGGTAGATTGTGGATGATTGTGGGTGCCAGAGGACTGAATTTCGTGTGTGTGTGTGTGTGTGAAAGAGGAGAAGGAAGATATGGCCATAAAGGACATACCGGTATGTATCAATGGCCATGATTTTACTGAGCTTATCATCTCCTCTGTTAGGCTCAACTTCTGAAAATCATTTCTCATCACCTCATTCCACAGCTTCCTGAGTCTACCCCTTCCACAGGTTCCCTTCAAAGTTAGAGATCAGCACTTCTTTATACAGCTGTCCTCATCCATATGCACCACATGACCATACCAGCAGTCTTCAATAAAACAGTGGCCCACAATGTGTTTGCAGTACCAGTACTCATACCAACATTTGGGCTACTTCATTGGATGCTCGATGGACCTGAGCCATTGATGTGAAAACCCAGAAGATACTAACAAACACACATAATTTCCACATAAACAGTGACATAGACCACCTCTACCTAAAATGAAAACAAGGAGGCAGAAGCTTAACAGCGATCCAGACTGCCTTTGAATGTTATATCATTTTTTCAGCAATATATTTTAAACACCAAATGTCGAAGTTCATCCCTTCACCAAAAGGCTGATAACATCATAAGACTTTGAAGGCAGCTCTTGGAGCAGCATTCCTTGTCTGATAAATACATGCCCAAAGAAGTTGTGCAACTCAGCCACAACATATCATCAGATGAAAGGATGAGCCTATATGAGCAGACGATAGTAACATTGATCATCAAAGCAGTCTATTATGGACCAACAACTGGATTACTATCTCCCACATTGAAGGGTATGTGTTTTCAATCCTGGAACAGGAAATAAAGCATGTCTAGATATGCAACTATATGCATGAGAATACATACATAAAAGCAAAGCATACAAATCTGCTATATACATACATACATACATACATACATACATACATACATACATACATACATACATACATACATACATACATACATACATATATACATACATACATACATACATACATACAAATAAAAATACCCTGTTGTTGATGTTGAAATTCCAGTGAAGGAGCCTTGGGTCTAGGTTAGAAACTGGCTCTTTCACTATTGGCAAGAAATCTTGAAATAAAACTGAATAATGACATACATACATACATACATACATACATGCATACATACATACATACATACATACATACATACATACATACATACATACATACATACAAGTTATGTATATATACTAATGTACATTTCTTCATAATCTCCCTTCAAGTCATCAAAGAACCAATTAAATTGCCAATGTAGGTTGGTTGAGTCATATTAAATAATACTGAAAAAAGTACCTTGCTTGAACTTACCGTTTGGGTTGTTGTCTACTTGTTAGAAACAAAGTACATTGTTCCACAAAATAGAAAAGAAAAAACCCGAAACAATGACAATAATAACATAAAAGACTGAACTAACCAAAGAAATAAAACAAGTTATTAGTTAACCAATGTTATATAATCATTCATGTTTTCTTTTCTAATTTAAACAAAATGTGAACAAAACTGTAACTTCAGACAAAGTGTCTTTGTTGTTTCTTTTTTTATAAATATTCACCATTTTGTATCTTGTGGGTATGATCTGATGTTTTGTCACCACCATCTATCTCTCTATCCAGATCCACCCCATTTATTTCCACTCACTCTCATATGAAGGAATATCTTTTAACCACCAAGCAATATCTTTTAAACACCAAGTGTCGAAGTGCATCCCTTCACCAAGTTTGCATACATTAGGCTGATAGCATCATAGGACTTTGAAGGCAGCTCCTAAAGCAGCATTCCTTGTTTGATAACCTTAAATACATGCCCAAAGAAGTTGCGCAACTCTACTGCAACATATCATCAGATGAAAGGATGAGCCTATCTTCTCTACAACAACAAACCTGTTCCTGTTTCTTCTATCATATTTTAACCTCTCAATACTTTATATACCCCCTGAGTTGAGGGGACTCTTTAGTCTTGTGAATTACTAATGCTGGTGCTGCAAAAAAAAAAAAATAGTTCTCATAACACTCTGTAAAATGATGGGTATTTGGAAAGGCATCCTGCCATAGAAACTATGTCAAAATCAAGATGCTAGAGAAAGACTTGATCCTCCAACCCAATGGATTTTGCCAGATGGTCTGACCCGTGTCTGCACAGAAGATTGATATGAAACGGTAATGATGATGATGCAAAAACACATGATGAAATTTTTTATATAAAAAATGTATATGATGATAAAAACCAATAGCAAAATTTTGTATTATAGCAAAAATAAGAAACCTAAATTTTCTTAAGGTGTAAAAATTCCTGGCAAAAATATTTGCCACTAAAGTTATGAACAGATTCACAACTACTGCATACCAACTTCAGCTGAGGTTTCAGTTATACAATGATGAAGTATTACTAAGATGGAAATTACTTTATGGTGATGTGGAGGAATGGTTTCATGGTATCACTAATAGGGCTGAGGTTTGATGGTTAGTTATGTAGAACAGTAGGAAAGCACCTGTCTTATCATCTTCAGTATGCACAGTAAACTTACTGATACCCAGCAAACTCATTGACACATCATATTTTGGCGAGGTTGCAGCTAGCAGTAGGTCATGGTTCATGCACCACCATAATTACTTCAATATTTTACATTTATTCTGCATAGTGCCCATAATCAAATACATGCCAATATTATTAATGGTAAATTTTGCATTTGAGTATTTAAGATATCAAATTATATAAATTACTTGCAAAGTATTATGATTTTATAAGAATGAATAATTAAATAGAAATGAAACTTCTCCTTAAGTGTAGAACAGCAATAGAACTAAGCCCCTTGCACACAACCATATTCTACCTGACCTTGCATTACTGTACTTCATCCTTCATAAATCAACTCAGTCGCAACACCCATCCTTCAACCTCAATGATTCAGAAAAGAATACTGAGCCATTTTTACTGTATAGTATACTTTAAATCAATCTTTTACAACAGGACCTGAGGTAATTCTGTGGTTATTTTGGAAACTAATAAGATTGTTGGAAGCTTATAAAGAAATGTGAAATACATTATTTGTTTTAAACAGTATTTTTTCTGAAGGGTTGGTTCTTGTGGCAGTGCAAAGTCCAGATACATAGTGCAGGAGGGGTAGTCTTGAGAGAGAAGATCTTTGACAACTATATCCTTCATCATCCACTTGTCAACCTTTTCTACTTTGAGAACTGTTATCATTTATTTTTGTCTTTATGTTAAGAAGCAAACAATCTGAAATGGGGAACAGAATTGAAGATATAATGTCACTATAATATTCTTTTCTACTCTAGGCACAAGACCCGAAATTTTGAGGGAGTGGGGTCAGTTGATCAGATCCACCCCAGTACACAACTGGTACTTAATTTATCAGCCCTGAAAGGACGAAAGGCAAAGTTGACCTCGGCAAAATTTGAACTCAGAATGTTAAGACAGACGAAATACTGCAAAGCATCTCACCCAGCATGCTAATGTTTCTGCTAGATCGCCACCTTAAAAAGCCAGGTAAATACTTTTCTACTCTAGGCACAAGGCTTGAAATTTTGGGGGGGGGGGGACAGTCGATCAGATCGACTCCAGTACACAACTGGTACTTAATTTATTGACCCCAAGAAAATGAAAGCCAAAGTCGATCTCGGCGGAATTTGAACTTGGAACATAAAGACAGACGAAATACTGCAAAGCATTTCGCCCAGCATGCTAACGATTCTGCCAGCTCACTGCCTTATGTCACTATAATATTCTAGTGGTTAGGGTATTGCAGTCATGATTACAAAATCATAATTTCAATTCCTAGACTGAGTAGTGCATTGTGTTCTAGAACAAAACACTTCATCTCACATTGGTCTGCAATCACTTTGACACCTGATGCATGGTACACTGTGCACCTGCTCAGGCAATATTGATTTGATGGAGGGAGTGAGCTAGTGTGCAACACATACATTTGATCACTATAAAAAATCATTTGTGCAGGTCGTTAGGCAAAAACTGAACACTCATATGTTGTCTTTGACAGGAGTGAACATCATATTATTCTTCATTAGTACAATTAAGTTTGTAAAGCTTTAGCAAATAATCCTAAAACATTGCACATCTTTATTTTTATTTTAGAGAAGGGTGCAAATGGCTGGATTTGAACACACTGGCACAGTGAACAAAGTACATTAACTGTTGCATTGAGTAGTGGAATCTTATAAAAAATATTCTTTTCTACTCTAGGCACAAAGCCCAAGACTTTTGGGGCAGGGGCCAGTTGATTAGATCGACACCAGTACACAACTGGTACTTAATGTATCGACCCCGAAATGATGAAAGGCAAAGTCAACCTTGGTGGAATTTGAACTCAGAAAGTAAAGATAGATGAAATACCTATTTCTTTACTACCCACAAGGGGCCAAACACAGAGAGGACAAACAGACAAACAGATTAAGTTGATTATATCAACCCCAGTGCGTAACTGGTACTTATTTAATTGACCCCCAAAAGGATGAAAGGCAAAGTCGACCTTGGCGGAATTTGAACTCAGAACATAGCAGCAGACGAAATACCACTAAGCATTTCGCTCGGCGTGCTAATATTTCTGCCAGCTCACCACCTAAGCCTGTTTAATATTTAACACATTTGGAAAAAATGATAAGTCATTTTCTTCTGATAAAAATAATTTTTTTAAGTTCAACATGTTTTGTCAAAAAGATGAGTATTCAGTGCTCATCAAATGAATTTTGTCATTGAGTACAAAACCCTTCTTTATATGACATGAAGCAGGGTAGTGTGTATTTGATGTCTTCCCTGTTATACTCGACCAATAGATGTTTTCAGAAACTAGAAGAATGTCATAGTGAATATCCTAGATTATTTACTCCTACCCTTCTGGGATCAGTTTTATCTTCCACCTTCTTTGAATGGGGAGTCAATAAAATGAATGCCAGCTTTATACTGTGGTTGATTTAATCAACTATATCTTTGTAAAAATTAGTCTTGTGTCTCCAAAAGGAATTAATATTTAATGTAGCTCACAGCGACAAGCACCAAATAAGCAAATAGAACAGATTACCCAAGGAAAGATAATGCATGCAGATGCGATAAGACAATAGTTCAAATAAAGTGAAATAATTGGAAACCAGCAAGTGAGTCAGTCATGAACCAATCATCAGATATATCACAATATAACACTGTAGGTGACAGTAAATAGTGCTTGGTCTAGGAAATAGATAAAATACAAAAATATATAGATTATCAAAGGAAGAAAAGTGCTGTAAAGTTAGTAGCTAAAAGCATTTAAGGAATATCATCGCATTAATCATATTTAACCATGTTATTAATCTTAACCACGAGGCAACACAGGGTGGTGGAGTGGCAGAATTAGTAAAAGAAGCAGAAAAAGTTATTTGTGTTTTTTTAGTTATTCTGAGTTCAAATCCCACTAAGGGATAAAATACACCAAAGCTTATCCTCAAGGGGATTTGTCCAAGAGAGCATAATGTCAGAAAAATTAGTGAGGTGGGTAAGAATGTGATTTAATCCTACTTGAGCATCATAATTTAGGAGGACAGAGGAAGGAGGTATAGCAAGATGTAGGTGATTGCATGGCAAAGTACTGTGAGTAGAAGATATATATATATATATGTATATCATCATCATCATTGTTTAACGTCCACTTTCCATGGTAGCATGGGTTGGACGGTTTGACTGGGGTCTGGGAAGCCAGGAGGCCGCACCAGGCTCTGTCTGATCTGGCAGTGTTTCTACAGCTGGATGCCCTTCCTAACACCATATATATATATATATATATATATATATATATATATATATATAGCTTCTACAGGACTTGTGTCATTCAAAAAAAATCATCAGGAAGCTTGGTGACAAGAATAGTTTTGGCATTTATATTCTTGTCTATTCTTGTCACCAAGCTTCCTGATGATTTCTTTTGAATGAAACAGTTCTAGTCCTGTAGAAGCTCCTTCTATAAAATAAATTAATTTACTCTGCTATGTATTGAGTACCTTATTTACTGTGGTTAACCCCGACTCAACCCGGGACCTACATATATATATATATATACATGTAAATGTTAGATCTAAGGATTGAGGTAGAGGAAGAAAGTTAGCTTTAAGAAATCCATAGTAAATATAAAAAATAACTTTTGGGGACAATATCAGTTTATTGAGATGGAAAGTTGTGGATATTTTCGTATCGAAGTATGATAAACTGAAAAAAGTTCCTTTTATATTTCACAGTAGATAGCTTGGGTTGCTGGGAGTGCAAATAAGAATGCAAGAGTTAAGGAATGGAGTAGATAAGATCCGGGCTACAAACGTTTCATAGCAAATGGAACCTCAGAAGTGGTAAATATCCAAGCAAGGTTTATACCACAGGCTACTCTTCAGGCCAAGGATATCTTGATTAAATGAAAGTTTACATTGTGGCAAGAAGGTACATGTTAATGCATGGAAGATTCATGTATCTCCTTATGACAATGTAAACTTTCATTTAATCAAGGTATCGTTAGCCTGAAGAGTAGCCTGCAGTATACACCTCACTTGCATATTCACCACTTCTGAAGTTCCACTTGTTATGCAACATATATAGCATGGTTCTTATCCAATCCATTCTGTAACTCTTGTGTATATATATATATATATATATTGGGTTGTCCGGAAAGTTCATGCTGATTTTTAAAGGAAAGAAAAAGGTCATTAAATAATTGCCATTACATTTCTAATCAACTAAATATGAACCATTTTGTTGCACAACACGTCTCCATCTTGCCTTTAACTTGAAAATACCCTCTTCCCAGAATTGAGGTGGTTTCATGGAAAAGAATTCATCAAGGTATCTATTTACGTCATCCAAGGAATTGAAATTTTTACCATTAAGACTATTCTGCAGAAACCTGAATAAGTGGAAATCTGAAGGAGCAATATCTGGTGAATATGGAGGTACCACATCCCAGCTGAGTTTCAGCAATTTTTGGCTGGTTCCCAAAGCATCAAGTGCTGAAAATGAACTTTCTTATCTTCCATTTTAAGGGGTTACAGAATTAACACAGGTTATAGGAACATAAACCTTCTTCCACGAAAAGATAGCTAAAACTGTGCTCTAAATGGAGATGTAGTCAAATCATATTTTATGGACTCAACTATATTCTAAAGTAAATCAAAAGGTAAGCTACTATAAATTGACACAAACTTTCCGGACAACCCATATATATATATATATATATATATATATATATATATGGCCATTACAAAGTACTACAAAACACTTGACTTTCAACATGCTACTAATTCTACCATCAAACCCATTTCTTTCAATCGTACAATATTATCAATTCTTAATTTAACTTAGTGTATTGAGACTAAGAAGCAGAAAAGTACAAATTTCACATATAGTTCATAACACTAGGTAACAAAATCTTCTTTTAATTGCTTTTGGTCAGTAAGCATTATTTCTTATTTGCTTCTCTCTAGAAATCTAAAAAATAACTACTATTCCTTTCAAACTTTGCATTTGTGACCCGAACATCAATGTTTTGAAACTGTTGTGTGTGGGAAATGAAAAGAGGTTCACCTACCTTCCTCTCTTGTCTGCACCCATCTAGTAGTAGTCACTTCAGCGATCCTACCCTGCCCCATCATCCAGTATAAGCAGCTGCTATCTCACCAACCCAAAAGCAAATTCCCTGACATCTATTCGCAATCTTCAGCTGACCAAAAGAGGACAACCATGTCCTGCCCCCCGCCTCGCACTTCTCTTCTCACGCTTCCTCTTCCGGTCAGTCCCTTGGCTCTCTTCTTCCAGCTCATCACCACACGCCCCACTGATCTCAAAGATAACCTCGCTTCACTCCATGTCAAAATCTACCACCCACCTTGGTGGAGGCCTTGCACATTGTGATCTTCTTAAACTGGGAACCTCAATCTCTTTCTCTTATCCACAGTTATCATCTGATGAAGCAACAATCCTACAAACATCCAAGAGATGACGCAGCATTCCATATACAGAAATGCTTTTGGAATTGACAGCCATTACTATTCCTCTGTTCCATTGATTTGCTTGACCCAGACTTCATCTCCCACCTTCATGAAGTCGGGCCCTCTTTCTTTTGCAGGTCATCTCGATGGTTTACTCGGATGCCACCATTCATATTTGAATATCGCTCTATGTAGCATGGACTCTTCAGCCAGTCTTGATCAGAGCGACATGTACCAGAACACCACTTCTGGCAGTGAGACATGTTCCCTCTCCACCATGGCCTTGATTGTTTGATGATGTCTCTCCACAATCCCATTTCCTCTCGGCCTGTATGCCACTCTGAAAAAGCAGTGCACTTTCCACCTGTTAAGCATCTTCAGATCCTCAGAAAGAAATGCTGTGCTGTTGTCCATCAGCAATTCATCCACTGGACCCCACTCAAAGAATATCTCATTTAGAATACGTACCATCTCGTCTGCAGTGCCTATCTTCAATTCCCTCCAAATGACCATCTGGCCTGGCCCACAATTGACCATTGAAAGATACGTCCCCTGCTGGTAGTGTGTTACATCCACCACTAATCGTCTCCAGTTGTGCTCTACTGAAACGTTTCCCTGCTCATGCACACCCAGTGCAGGGTCGATGGATTGACACCTGTTGCAGTTCCCAATCACCTTCTGGATGCTCCATCTAGTAACATTGGTATCAATCCTCCTGGCGAGATACAGGGTCTATCCACACCCATGATGCATGGTATGCAGTCTCCTTAGCTCGGAGTCATTTAACTGACACACCATGACTACCCCTAGCTTTGACTCTTCCGGCTCCCCTAACCAGGCCATTTTTACACTGTTAGAGCATTCGCCTTGTTTCTCTCTGAAGGCACAACGACCACATTCAGCTTCAGGCTGAACCCACCAATCAGCTCCCCTATAATCTCTAGGCGGTGCTTCACTAGCATTTCCACAGCCCCTTTGGTTCACACCCTTTTCTCATCAGTGATCACCAATCCTACCCAGCCAATCATTTCAGGGTCAAATTCACTCCCTTCTGCACTGTGTCCAACTCAGTAAAATTTGATGTTGTAGTTATCTGCTTTTTGAAGCCAGGTGGCATCCCCCACTTCGGTACCTCCGATTTCCAACATGATTCCTATCGCAATGCTGCTAGCATCACACCATATAGTGCCACTATCTGATTTGGGTAGATGCCAGTTCCCTCTGACTGGGTCTTCTGCTCTCATCCTCTCCAGGATTTCCTGCATCATCACCACCATCCCTTCTCCAGCCATGTCTCTCCAGTTCTCCCCTTCTATTCATCTCTTGGTGTATGCCGTATGCAACCACCCTGTGATTGGGTAGTGACCTACTAACTTTCCACACATTGAGAACAGTTCTTACCTGTTGACATTGGTACCCAGATCCAGGACCTCATTCCCCCTATGAAACACTGACTCACCTGTTCTGTTTCTCTGAAGCTTAAGCCCAGTGCAGCTCCTCCAGCAATTGGTTCCTGTGGTTTTTTAATCAGCCTGAATTTCTTCAAATGTCTCACAACTTCTGTGGCAGACACCACTGTCGCGTCCTCTAGGATGTCATTTATGTAGGAACTGGAGGTACTTCTTATCCAATCCACCTTTCCCAGGATGGATTTGATCACTGTCACCATGATCTTCAGTGCAGAATTCAGCCCCAAACCCAGCCTTGTCAGACAATATATCTGACCCTTGCATTGTGGCAGTTGGTACTGTCACAGTCTGTCATTCACATGGAGCTGCAAATATGCTGACTTCAAGTCAATGATTGTCACCACCTTAGTCGAGTGCTTCCATACAGGCAGTGTCTAATCGCAGATGTTGGTCACCTCGCCACCAGTGTGGTTCAATACATGGCCGTTCATCTCTCGAAAGTCCAGTACCAGTCAAACTTTGCCCTTTGTTGGTTGCACTGCTGCCATTAAAGGTAGCACTCTGCTTACTACTTCCTCCTTCCACAGGATAAGGACACCTTCCTTAATCCACTTCTCCACCTCTTCTTCAAACTCGCTCCTGGTATGCCCTTTCAGGGTATGCTGGTAGCAGCTCACCTTGTTCTTAAGCATCAGGGGTCCTGTTTTCCAGCACCACTCTATTATCCATCGCGGACCATTGAGCACCACCTGAAAATCCTTGTCTTCAATGGCATAGGCAGTGCAGCTCCTCGCAGGACTCTGCTCCCACTCACATTCCTGACTCACAGTACATGATGCCTCCACAGCACCAAACAAAACCACATCTCCTCCAACACTGACACCTCTAAGGCGATTGATTGTGTCCATCTCCATTACAACATCGATCCTGTCTACCATGTGGTCGATCATCATTGCCCGAAACCTTAGCGTTGTACCTCGCACTGCTATATTGACATCACTGCTACCCTTGCATTCGATTTCACTGCAGTCGACTGCCCAGAAGTGACTCGTCCCCTTCCATTTCTTTGTCATCCTTGGGGTCATGAGAGTCGTCATGCAGCTCATGTCCATGAAGGCCTTGAACATGTTTCCTCCGACCAGGACCTCAATTATGGGCAGTGACTTCACCAATGGGGGAAGTTTAAAAGGCAACAACTAACTCATGGCCTTTTCCTTGGCAACACTTGTTGGTGATATGCCCAGTCTGTTTGCGCTGGTGGCAGACCGGTCCAGGCTCGGTGCAGTCCCTTGCCATGCATGGTCCTTGGCACTTAAAATACCAGCCTGTGAATGGCTGCTGTCATTCCATGGCAGGCCTCTTTTCATCCTCCACCGCCTGTTGCACAGATTCACAGGCTTTTGCAGCCGCCATCATCACTGCCTTCTGCCTGGTATTTTGTGTCAACACACAGGCTTGAACAATGAGCTCATTCATTGCCATTTTGTTGCCACCTGCTAACTGTTGTAGCCACGCTGACACGTCATCGGGAAAGCCATTCACAAAAGCCAGTCATGCTACTTTTTCAAGTCCCTCACCAGTAAGACCAGAGAATACAACCAACCTCCGTACCTCCACAGTGTATTCGTCAACCTGTTCCCCTCTCTATCTGATTGTTCCCAATTTAGCAAAAGTGGTGTACTCTCCATCTATGTAAGGCTCTCTCAAGCACTGCTTGATCTTCGTTGTGCTTAGTTGTTCTTCATCCATTTTGAGGTACAGTGCCAGTGCACTCCTCTCCAAATACAGGGCCATGAGGCTCGCTATATATTCGATGCCTTGTAGCTTGGCCATAACTTTGACCTTTCGAATCCAGGCTACTATGTCACCTTCACCATAGAAAGATCTGATGACATCACCGCCAATCCTTATCTTCGCTGCCACCATATATCAAAAGGACAAAGATATCTGTATACAATGGCTGAAATAGCTTGTTGTGCATGGGAAATGAAAAGAGGTTCACCTACCTTCCTCTATTATCTGCACCTGTCTAGTTGTAGTCACTCCAGCGATCCTGCCCTACCCCGTCACCCAGTATAAGCAGCTCCTATCTCACCAACCTAAGAGTGATTTCTCTGACATCTTTTTGCAATACCTCAGCCGGCCAAAAGGGGATGACCCTGTCCTGTCCTCCCCACACTTCCCTTCTCGTGCTTCCTCTTCAAGTCAGTCCCTTGACCATTGACATCATGACCCTTTTCTTCCAGCTCATCCCCACAGAAACTGACCTATTTTTTCAATTACATTTCAAACAAATTCAATGCTGAGTTGCTGGAGCAGAAATATCATAATAGCAAATATTTTGCTCAGATTTGCTTGACAGTTGCTTGATCTTAACCACTTGAGCATATCTTTTAGTGGCTGACAGTATGTGCATCTCTGATCATGAGCAGGAGTAATGGGGAGCATTTTAGCCATGTTGAGAGGAATTCTTTGGGTTTTGAATAAATGTTTGAATAAAAGTTTGAAAGAAGTGTTTGCCATGTTTCATACTTTCTTGGGGTAAGCAAATAGGAAATAACAGTTGTTACTCAAGGACAAAAATTGTGTTGCACAGTGTAATTTAATTCATTCTTTGATCATTGTTTGAAATGAATATAGTAACTTAATATGTCCTGCTTTGTGCACATGATGAATTATTATCAGTTTGGCAGACATCAGCATGCATCAGTAAATAATTTGTTTGTTGAATTCTATAAGCAAGAACCACAATTCTTGTCTAGATTCATTGATCTAGGATAATTTCAATTAAAGAGGCACAATCAGGTCAAAGCACTGTGATACCTCAAAGTCCTCTTACCTCGATACATTGAGTGTGAGTTGCTTTTTTTTTTTTTTTGTGGACAAATTATCTGAAAAGAGATATTATTCTCTGAAGATGAAATAGAACAGCAATTAACATGTTCACATTTGAATCAGCTGGAACATATTAAGAATAAATATGTATGTCATTGAATAAAATAAATGTTAGTTAACTATAGGTGTCAATATAATTGACTATTTCTCCCTAATCTGTGGTTTTGTTCCTATGTTAAAAATCATTATTTTAATTCTCCTAGGAAGCTGAAATCTATATATTCAGTTTTGTGTAGATACATAAAAATTTAAAAAAAACATGTTTAGTATGTGTCAGGGAAAGTAGCAAGCTGGCAGAATCGTTATTGTATCAGACAAAATGCTAAGTGGTATTTCTTTATGTTCTGAGTTCAAATTTCACTGAGGTCAACTTTGCCTTTCATTCTTTTGGGGTGGATAAGTACTAGTTGAACACTGGGGTCGATGTAATTGACTACTCTTCTCCAATTGCTAGCCTAGTTGAACCCTGGGGTCGATATAATTGACTACCCTTCTCCAGTTGCTGGCCTTGTACCAAAATTTGAAACAGTTAAATGTGTCAGAGAGAACAATAATAAGGAGCAAGAAAAATATTTACATATAAATCATTAATTCATTTTTTTTTTTAACATACTCCAAAATTTGTGGCCTTGTGCCATTTTCATAAATCAATACTATAATAGATGGCAAGACATCAAATGAAATATTTGGAAGTATTTAGTTACATTCCTTTAAGTTTTGATTCAAATCCTGCTTTCATCCTGATATTGCCAATGTTAGTTATATCATAACAATGGTTTATCAAGACACTGATGCAACTATAATAAAGAAGGATAGAGTCAACTGACGGCACCCATTTTGCTATTATGTCATGTAAGAATTAACAATGTATTACAAAAAAGGTCTGTTCCTAGTATCTAAAGTAAAGTTTCTTTCTCAAATCAAGCCAATTCATAAGGGCTGTTTCCTGGTTTCCATGGTATAAATATTCCCCACCTAAATGGAACACTGGTCTGTCGCAGAATTACTCATTTTTGCCAGCTGAGTGGATTGGAGAAAAGTGAAATGAAGTGTTTTGCTCAAGAACACAATGCATTGCCTGGCCCAGGAATCAAAACTGCAATCTTACAATCATGAATCCAACACCCTAACCACTGAGCCATGCGCCTCCACTTCCTAATATCTGGTACTTCATCATTACTTCTTTTTATCCCCTTCTCAGCTACCCTATCCTTCCCTATATAATGTAGGGTAACCATATATCTCCTCTGTATAAGGCAGTGAGCTGGCAGAAACGTTAGCATGCCGGGCAAAATGCTTAGCGGTATTTCGTCTGTTGTTACATTCTGAGTTCAAATTCCGCCGAGGTCGACTTTGCTTTTCATCCTTTTGGGTTTGTTAAATTAAGTACCAGTTACGCACTGGGGTCAATGTAATCGACTTAATCCATTTGTCTGTCCTTGTTCGTCCCCTCTATGTTTAGGCCCTTGTCGGCAATAAAGAAATAAGACATGTGTATTTGTCCTATCACGCATTAGCCTTTCAATACCTGGCATGAAACCACCCTCTCTTTCAAATCCCCACCCTACACATACACTTAGAAGATGGAACTTTTTCGTTTTCCTTTTCCCTGTTCTTTTTTCTGTTTCGCCAAGTTACTTGGCATCCTCACTAGTGCCAGTGGCATGAAAAATGAAAAAAAGCACCCAATGCACACTGAAAAGTGATTGGCATTAGGAAGAGCATGCCAAAGTTGACACAAGAACTTAGCACAACCCTGTGGCTCCCCAGAGCCTGTCAAACCACCCAAATTAAATGATGATGATGATGATGATGATGATGATGATGATGATGATGATGATGATGATGATGATGGTGGTGATGATGATGATAACGATGATGATGATGATGATGACAACGACGACGAAGACGAAGAGAAGAAGAAGAAGAAGAAGAAGAAGAAGAAGAAGAAGAAGAAGATTCTACCATTTTGGCTCCTTAATGTAATAATAAAATAAAATATAATAATATAATAATAATAATACAACATGATAATAATGATAATAATAATAATAATAATAATAATAATAATAATAATAATAATAATAATAATAATAATAATAATAATAATGATAATCCTTTCTACTAAAAGCACCGTGCCTGAAATTTTGTGGGAGGGGACTAGTCAATTACATCAACCCAAGTGTTTTACTAGTACTTAATTTATCAACACCAAAAGGATGAACGACAATGTCAACCTTGGTGGAATTTGAACTCAGAACGTAATGGCAGACGAAATGCCACTAAGCATTTTGCTTGGCATGCTAACAATTTTGCTAGCTCACTGCCTTAATAATAATAATAATAATAATAATAATAATAATAATAATAATAATAATAATAATCCTTTCTACTCTAGACAAAAGGCCTGAAATCTGGAGGAAGGGGACTAGTTGATTACATGCACCCCAGTGTTACTGGTACTTAATTTATCAACCCCAAAAGGATGAAAGGCAAAGTCAACCTCTGTGGTGCAAAAGATGGGCTACAGTAAATATTCTGCTCAATACCACAGATCTGCTTGTCAGTTGTTTGACCTTAACCAGTTGAGCATATTCCTTAGTGGCTGACGATATGTGCATCTCTGATCATGAGCAGAAGTAGTAGGAGAACATCGTAGCTATGTGTTGAGAGGAATTCTTTGGGGTTTGAATAATTCACCTCTGGAAACGTGTGTGTTTCATGCAATATCAGGGATCTTTTGAATGGGATGGGCTATTTGACCTGAAGAAAATTCTAAGTGGCCCCCACCTGCAAGGTCATGTGCTGCTTATCTTGATATGAGATCGATCACCATATCACACATATATGGTTGTGATGCATGTGTCTGGTGTACTTTTATCAGTTGGGTAGTCATGATGGGTATATAGGGATCGTATATTTAACCCCAGTATCACTTTGATGGCATGTGCTACTCTCTCACTCAATAATCATAATAATGATGATGATGATGATGATGATGATGATGATGATGATGATGATGAAATAAAAAAAATAATATAATAATAATAAAAAATAAACTGGTGATGCAAGTTAATGAGCCAGTTTCATTAACATCAATTATAAGTTTGTTATTGTTTGAAATCAACTTTATACCTTGATTGGATCTATATATAGAATTAATGTATAAACATCAAAAATTATATCCATGGGAATTAAGAGCTCAGTTAATATTAAATACAGATATGTTATTACAATGCAGTAAATCCTGGTGGAATAAAATTGCATGTGTATACAGGATCGGTGTAAAAGATCATTGAGACAGCAAAACTATGTTTCTTTTTCATGAAGATATGGGTAACACATCACTTTTAAATCAATTATGTATTTTAATTATGTAATTATATAAACCATGATGTTTTACGCCAGTGAAACAGATGTAGAGGATGACTGAATTATGAACTATATATGAAACTTATGCTTTTCCTGCTTTTTATTCTAAATGCACTGAGTTATATTAAGAATCATTAATTTTGTAAATTGGAAGGTGGCAAGCTGGCAGAAACATTAGGATGCTGAGCAAAATGCTTCATGGCATTTCTTCTGTCTTTACATCTGTGTTCAAATTTTGTTGAGGTGAGTTTTTCCATTCACCCTTTGGAGGCCGATCAAACAAGTACCAGTTGAGCATTGGATGGATCTAACTGACATACCTGCTTTTCTCGAAATTGCTGGCCTTGTGCCAAAATTTGAAAGCCATATTGTATGACTGAATGAAGTTAAGTTGATGTTTGAATTGGTAGCATGTTGAAGTCAAACGATTTGCAGAATAGTGTAATGGCCACATACATATATCTGTCTCTTCCACTCACTGTGCTTTGTAACTCCTAATTTAGCACTCAATATGTACATGTTGAATATCTATATCTCTCTACTGCATGCATCAACCACCTATGTCCTGCTACCTGTCCTTTCTCAGTTCTCTCACATTATGATACTCACATTGGGTGGGATCATGTTCTTACCCATCTTCCCCGAGGCTTCTATCACTATACTGTCTTGAACATGTCCCCTAGAAAATATGTTTTCTTTTTTTTACTTTTCTACCATTATAATAATAATGGGATCAAGTCAACCAATTATAAGCTCTCTTGAAATTAGTGGCCTTGTACATATATAAAAATCCATATTTTTACTGCTGGGAGGAAATATATCAAAATATAGGAAAGATATATGTTTGTGAAGGAGTGGCTGTGTGGTAAGTAGCTTGTTTACCAACCACATGACTCCAGGCTCAGTCCCACTGCATGTCTTCCGGGCAAGTGTCTTCTACTATATCCTTGGACTGACCAAAGCCTTGTGAGTGGATTTGGTAGATGGAAACTGGAAGAAGCCCGTTGTGTATATATATGTGTGTGTGTGTGTGTGTGTGTGTGTGTGTGTGTGTGTGTGTGTGTGTGTGTGTGTATGTGTGTGTGTGTGTGTGTATGTTTGTATGTCTGTGTTTGTCCCCCCAACATCACTTGACAATCGATGCTGGTGTATTTACATCCCCCGTAACTTAGCGGTTCAGCAAAAGAAACCGATAGACCAAGTACTAGGCTTACAAAGAAGAGGTTGATTTGCTTGATTAAAGGCAGTGCTCCAGCATGGCTGCAGTCAAATTACTGAAACAAGTAAAAGAATAAAAGAATACTGGAATAACAGCAATCATCATGAAACGCAGATAAAGTTAGAGAGGTAGTCTGAGTGGATGACAGCTATGAAACAAAAAAGAATTCATCAAAATGTTTAGCATAGAGCTAAGCTTGTGTGAGACAATTGCATGGCAGGTAAAAAGACAAATAGGGGAAACAGGAGGGTTTAATGGATTTAGCATGATATAAGGAACCAAGACTATAGCAGAAGTAATGATGCAAGAGAGAAAGAGAAAACACAGCTCAGAGAGAACAAGTGTGTATAAGTAAATTTGGGGTGTGAATAGGTTTTTGGTTCTTTGAGTTTGTCCAAAGCCATTCAGTGAATGAAGTTGGTTGTAGTGATTAAAAAATCTTGGATTTTCAAATTGTTTTCTCACTTTGAGTTTTAGATTGCTTACAAACTATTTAGCACAACTGCTAGAAATCAAAATTTATATACATGTGTGTGTAAGTATGTGTATACACACACACACACACACACACACACACACACACATACACAAACTGTTGATATATTTATATACATATATATCATCATCATCATCATCATCATCATCGTTTAACGTCCGTTCTCCATGCTAGCATGGGTTGGACGGTTCGACCGGGGATCTGGGAAGCCAGAAGGCTGCACCAGGCTCCAGTCTAATCTGGCAATGTTTCTACAGATTAGACTGGAGCCTGGTGCAGCCTTCTGGCTTCCCAGATCCCCGGTCGAACCGTCCAACCCA
Source organism: Octopus sinensis (assembly GCF_006345805.1). NCBI lineage: Eukaryota > Metazoa > Mollusca > Cephalopoda > Octopoda > Octopodidae > Octopus > Octopus sinensis. The sequence continues at coordinate 88,285,213 of NC_043001.1, read as the reverse complement.
TGCTAATATATATATTCTTTTATCCTTTTATTCTTTTATTTGTTTCAGTCATTTGACTGTGGCCATGCTGGAGCACCACCTTTTAGTTGAGCAAATTGACCCAGGACTTATACTTTGTAAGCCTAGTACTTATTCTATCAGTCTCCTCTGCTGAACTGCCAAGTTACGAGGACATAAACACACCAGCATCGGTTGTCAAACCATGTTGGGGAGACAAACGTAGATACACAAACAGACACACACACACATATACAACAGGCTTCTTTCAGTTTCTGTCTACCAAGATCCACTCACAAGGCTTTGGTTGGCCCGAGACTATAGTAGAAGACACTTGCCCAAGGTGCCACACAGTGGGACTGAACCCCCACCAAAAAAGATATATATGACTGTAAAAAGAAGTGCCCAAGTGAAATTGAGACAGAGACAAAAAAATCACCAATTAGTGAACAAATGTCAAATTCGGGCCAACAGCTTTATATTACTTTATATTACCTCATTTTAGCATATATACAAAAAATACCATCGCCTTCAACATATAAAAGAAATATATATATAAGCACAGAAGGTAAAAAATATATATGCACATATAAAAATACAAAATATATAGAAGGGCCTGTCAAGAAAAAGTATAAAGAAATCAACTAAAATAGGTAATCGAAATGAATTACTAAAACATATCAATGAATTAAAAAAATTTCTTTACATCTTGATTAAAAATATATCATATATATATATCAAAATAGTTCGTTTTTAAAAAAGTATATATATATATATATAAGCTTTGGTTGGCCTGAAGATGTACTAGAAGACACTTGCCCAAGGTACCACACAGTGGGGACTGAACCCAGAACCACACAGTTGGGAAGCAAGCTTTTTACCCCACAGCCATGCCTTCACCTATATATTTAAATAAAAATGAAACACTGTTGTTTGTACTGTCTACTGTGAAATTAGGAATGAATATTTGCATATCTATTAACATGTCTAGGCAGGTTCAGACACAAAATATGCTAGGTACTGTAGTGCATGTCTTAGGAGAATAACTTCTTCCTTTTAGACAACAGTATGTTCAATATACTCTTCTCATTAGTGCATAGCATTCTAGGACACCAGTGTTTCAACATGCTGTGTCCCATCAAACAGAATTAACTGGAACTTTGAGACTTGCAAAACCTGCTGGCTTTGTTTATGCTTTCAGTGAACAGAATTGTATGCTGGTCAGTACTTATATTGGCCAACTATTAAAAAACAGTGTTGTTTACACCGTCCACAGTGAAACCAGGAATGAATATTTGCATATTTGTTCTTATTCTCAATGAAAAATGGACATTAAAATGATAATGATGATGATGATGATGATGATGATGATAATAATGATGACAACAATGATGATGTGTGGTGGTGACGATGACGATGATGATGATGACGATGATGCATTGTACACTGTTCATTAATTCCTAAATATTTGTAACCCTGTGTTTCGTATAATTCTCTTATCTCTGTTTCTTTAACATGGTAATTGTAGGTTTGTTTGCATTTTTAATCAGTTTTCTCTCTTCATGCTGACTTGGCACCTTTTTTTTAAACAGAATTTCATGTAAATTCCTAGACTGAGTCTTGGTACTGTATAAACAATCTTTCTAGTTGTTTATCATCTTCAGTCATCATTACCATCATCATCATTATTTAGAGCATCCATTTTCCATGCTGGCATGGGTTAGATGGTTTGACTGGAACTGGTAAGCAAGAGAGCTGTACCAGGCTTCAGTCAGGATTGGCTTGGTTTCAATGACTAGACACCATTCCTAACACAAACCACTCCAAGAATGTAATGGGCACCTTTTACATCACTGGCACTGGCCATGACTACAATTCCTCTTGACTTGACATGTTTTCTCAAGTACAGAAAATCACCAAAGGTCTCAATCACTTGTCATTGCCTCCATGAGATTCAACATTCAAAGATCATGCTTTACCACCTTGTCTTATGTCTTCCTAGGTCTATCTCTTCCACACATTCCCTCCACAGTTAGAGGTCGGCACTTCTATACAAAACATCAGTGCAGTCTTCTCTCTTGCACATCACTTCTGATGTTTTTATGCCCAATTTTACTCTCAAGATGCTTACACTCTATCATACATGCACATTGACAATCCACATCCTGCAAAGCATATTAGTTTCATTTCTTTCAAGCCTTCACATGTCCTCTACAGTCGCAGCCCATATTTCACTGCCATGTAGCATGGCTATTCGCTCAGAGGTGTCATACAATTTGCTTTTCACTCTAAGCGAGTGGCCTTTTGTTACCAACAAAGGTGCATTTGGAAGTATATCCACCCCGATTAGCATCTTGGCTTAAGTTGTTAAAGCCAGACAGAAAAGAATGAAGAACAAAGTCTCTTTAGAATATTTTCCTTATAATATCTTTTATCAGTTAAGGCGATGAGCTGGCAGAAACGTCAGCACGCTGGGTGAAATGCTTAGCAGTATTTCGTCTGTCTTTATGTTCTGAGTTCAAATTCTGCTGAGGTCGACTTTGCCTTTCATTCTTTGTGGGTCTACAAATTAAGTACCAGTTGCATACTGGGGTCGATCTAATCGACTGGCTCCCTCCCCACAAAACATTCCGGGCCTTGTACCTAAGCAGTGGAGGGGCACAAATAAACACATAGATCTGAAGTACTTCCACACAGTTTACATCTACCAAATTCACACACAAGGCTTTGATCATCTCAAGGCTATGGTAAAAAACATTTGCCCAAGGTGCCTCTCAGCAAGACTGAATCTGAAACCACGTAGTGGCAGAGTGAGCTTCCTTACCACACAGCCAGTAAGTATTCATGGTGCTACCTTATTCATGGCTAATATTTTCAAAATATAATATAGTTATGTCTAGATAGGCTTTTGTTATAAGTTTGCTCAATCAAGGTTGACCTGCTGCTAAACAACAACTCCAAATACTACTACTACAACTACTACAACCTCCACCACAACTAAGGTTTTAATGCCTTAAGCCAAAATGCTACTCAGCAGGGAACATACCTACAAATGCAATTTTGTGTATAGAAGACCAATGCAGATGATAAACAACCAGAAACACTGTTTTATACAGTACCCAGATTCATTGTAGGAAGTGACGTGAAATTCAGTTTAAAAAAAAGGTGCCAAGTGTGCACGAAGAGAATAAAACTGATTTTTAAAAAAGCAAACAAACCTGCTATTATCACCACCACCACAACCACCACAACAATTACCACCACCACCACCACCACAACAATTACCACCACCACCACCACCACCACTACCACCACTACCACCACCACCACCACCACCACTACCACCACCACCACCACCACGCACTGCTGCTACTGCTGCTGCTGCAACCACTGCTACTACTACCCACACATATAATGTTGCCCACTTCCACGATACATCTTAAACAATATAGTAGAGAGAACAACATTTAAAAAAATCTAGACAGAGAAATAATATATCAGATATTTCAATGATGTATTGCATGTAGCATGTTGCAATAAAAATTGTTATCAAAGTGAGTGGGTTTATGTTTACATTGTAAACATATAACTAAATAACCAATAAAAGCTGTGTTGCAGTTGCAAAATCACTTAATAATGAATAACAGTGAACATTTGACAAGGTAGACACAAATGTATGGCTTACTTCACTGCAACAAAACTTTTGTCAGTGACTGTTGATAATCTGTTATTTGTTTTCAATATATCTAACTCTTTCAATGCTTTCAAGAATTAGTCATTGATACACCAGTCGTTTTTTTCAAGTCATCAGCGGAACAACTTTTTTTATTTCATTCTACCTATCTGCCTTTTTTAGTAACTACATTATTGTGTCTATCCAAATTATCTATCCAGTAAAAAAAAATAAAATAAAAAGCAGGTGTCACTATTTCATCTCTATTCTTGTTGAATGAATTGATTACATTCCAACCCCATGGTTTTAGGTTTAGTCTCACTGTGCACCACCTTAGGAAACTGCCTTCTACTATAGCCCCAGGCCAACCAAACCCTTATAACTGAATTCGGTCGATAGAAACTGAAAGTAGCTTGTGTAATCACTTTTCCTAGCACATTTTTTGGTTCCTTTATTTTTTCTGATGAAGAACTAGCATCCAAAACGTCAAAACTCTTTCCCCTCTTTTTAAGAATTAAACTAATACATTTGTTAAAACTTGTATTATTAGTATTGTCTTGTTTTTGAGCTCATTGCCTTATATATATATATATATATATATATATATTTATATTGGCCTGCTCGCTTAGCCAGCGAGGTGGCGTCATTCGAAGGCTAAAACAATGCGAGCGCATTGTGACCAGCGATGTGTAACAACATCTGATAGTCTGGTATATATTTATATATACTAGCACTATGACCCGGCGTTGCTGGGTCATAGTGCTAGTGCATGCATATACAGCTGCGTGTGTGTGCACATACACGCGAGTACTGTCCAAATCACCACCATCAGTGGCAGGACTCCGCTCTCTTCTTTTTCCCAGGGGATCAATATGCCCTCCTTAATCCACCGCTCCACCTCCCCCTCGAACTCACTTCTGGCATCTCCTTTCAGAGTATGCTGATAGCAGCCCACTTTATTCTTTAACATCGGGGGCTCTCCCTTCCAGTGCCACTCCACTGTCCACCTCTTGCCATCAAAGACAGCCCGAAAATTCTGGTCTTCAATGGCGTGCGCAGCATGCTTTTCCTCACGGTTGTCGCCGGTGCATGCTCTCGCCCTACACGGTTTCCCCGCCGACCCAAATGTTACACCAGCCTCGTTAACAGTGACACCTCCCAAGCAGGTGATTGCATCCATCCCCATCACCAAGTCGATCTCATCCACCAAGTGACCAACCACGATCGCTCGCAGCGTCAGCTGTAGTCCCTGCACCACAATCCGCGCATCTGTAACCCCTTCGCAGTGTACTTCTCTTCCGTCAACAGCTCTAACACTGCTTCCTCCACTGCATGTCTCTGCCACTTCTGTAGTCATCAGGGTTGTTGTACAGCCCGTGTCCACAAGGGCTCGTGACATCTTCCCCTCCACCAGAATGTCAACCACAGGTAGCACTGATAAGCGCGCCTCTACTGATCCGAAGGGACAACTACCGGCGCAGTCTGTTTCCCCGCAGACACTTGCTGGCTATATGCCCCGGCTCTCAACACCAGTAGCAAATCACCTCAGGCTTGGGTGACACGCAGTCACGCACCACGTGTGGACCTTGGCACCGGAAACACTGTCCTTTGAACGGTTGCACATGTTCTTTCTTTAGCCCCTCTCTGCTGCTCCTAGCTGGGCCACTTTTCGATGTTGCAGTCGCTGCTACCGACGTCATCCTGCTGCACGAAACCAGTACGCATGCCCGAGATATGATGTCCGCCATCGGCATCGAATGCACATTCGGAAGCTGCTGTAGCTTGACCGACATGTTGTCAGGAAAGCCAGTCACGAACGCCAACCTAACTGTCCGGTCCAGCGACTCTCCCTCGTAACTCGCCAGTTTAGCCAATCTCCTAAGTTCATTGGCAAACACGTCCACCTGTTGCCCAGTCCATCTTGTTCTACCCAGGCGAGTGTATGCCTCGAATATTCCCTCTGCAAAGGCCTCCATCAACCGGACTTCCACTTTCTCCACGTTGAGTTGGTCTGTCTCTTCCATCTCTAAATACAACGCCAACGCCGGTCCATCCAAGTACAGCGGCATGAAGCTCGCCAGGTCACTTATACCATGGAGCTTCGCCACCAACTTCACTTTCTTCAACCAAGCGACTACATCCGTGTCGCCGCAAAACGGTTTTATAATTTCGTGCGAAATACGGGCACTCATCATCATTTTTATTTATAAAACTGTGTGAGAATTGTTTTTGTTTATATGCCAACATAGCTTGTCGTGTGAATGATGAAGAGGACAACAGAAAAGGTGAAAGGAAATATAATTAGGTCTTACCTCGGCGAAGATTAGTCTACCAAACTCAGCGTCCAGTTGCTTCCGTGTCTCAGCTCCAACTCCCACCTCGTTGATGCCACACGTGCGTCGTCCATCACCGCTTCTGCTTCCTGCAGCGCATGCGCCCTGCAAGCCCTACTTCCGCCCTCCCCTATCTGTCGTCCTCTCCACCGACACCACAGATTATAAACCTGGAAAAGTACAGGACAAGTTATTACACCTGTAAAACTATATGACAAACTATTACTTCTAGTAAAGTAAAGAATAAGAAACTATTTACTTAAAATATAGCAACAAAGAATGCCAGTTCTTCTAATTTATCACTCTTTACAGTTCTCATCTTTTAAATTTATTGTACAAAACTGTTCAGCTAATTTATAAGTTTGTCTAATTAGTCACTTTTTTCTGCATTCAAGGTAGTAAATTAGCCAAATTCTACTTAAATAAGTATAGTGTTATTTGTAAACTATAAATAAGTAATTTTTAATATTCAAATTTTAATTTTAGCTGCAATGTTTTCAGTAAAATATATCTTATTCTTTACTTTACTAGAAGTAATAGCTTGTCCTATACTTTTACAGGTGTAATAACTTGTCCTGTACTTTTTCAGGTTTATAATCTTAAGAATATTGCTTTCTATGCTCACATTTTTCCATGTAATCCATGATTTTTCAAGGCATTGCTGTTATAAGATAATTAATAATGTATCAATTAATAATTTAAGATTTTACCTTATAAAATACTGAAAGATAATATTTCAATTTTTCCATGTAAGTGATGATAATATTTCAATTTTTTTCAAGTTTAATTTAAATATATGTTGTGATTGAATTATTTGATTATCCATCCACGCCAAATTAATGGCAGGGATTTTTACCTGGCTGGAATGTCTTTGATGATAGGTTTGCTGTATCAGGGTTGATTTGAGGCAGAAAAACAAAATTATGGTAAATTTCTATATTAACACCTGCACGATTTTCATTTGGACTTTCTGCGTGCAATCAAGTACCCTGACCTCCTAATATGCTGCAAATCCCTTATTCTGGTTTGGCAAAAAGGAGGGGGATTCCTCCATCCCAGAATCATTGGAAATTTTTTTCCCGTTGAATGAATTCCTGTGACCTCCTAATATGCTACAAAACCCATTACGGGGTGGGATGAGGTGGAAGCCTGGAAAATTTCACCCCATCCCCACCCCCATTGATCTTTGCATCTGCATGATTTTCACTAAGCTCGAAAAAAAAAAGGCTTCCACCTCACCCCACCCCATTTTTTAGACCCGAAAAAAGGGTTTTGTAGCCTATTAGGAGGTCACAGGAACTCATTCAACCAAAAAAAAAAATTTCCAATGATTCCGGGATTGGAGAGGGGCGGGTCCCCCCTTGTCTCACCCCCATTTTTTCCGAACTAAATGAAGGGATTTGCAGCATATTAGGAGGTCAGGGTACTTGATTCCCTGCAAAAAATCCAATTTTTTGGGGTTTTTTCTTAGTGAAAATCGTGCAGGTGTTAATATAGAAATTTACCATAATGTTGTTGTTATTTAGCCTCAAATCAACCCTGATACAGGAAACCTATCATCAAAGACATTCCAGACTTCAGCAAACCGTCTTTTTAGGGATAATCTAGGACATTACGTATAATTGCCGTGTAATTCAGGTAGGGAGATACTTTGGCTGCTATTTTTAGCATGTCGAGCGACCAAGTAGAGGCTCTTTCATTGGTTCGATTATATGATGAGATTTTTTACTCATATATGTAATATGTATATATATCAGCAGCAGAAGTTAGAGAGTAAGTCAAAAGCTGAGAGTTTCATGTACTAGCACTTACCAAACACGAATTTGTATATTGTCACTCTGTAACTTTTGACGAAATAACTTTTAAAATACAAAATTTTGCCAATGACATTAAGAGTAAACCCTATTCTATGTGACAAATTGTACCAGTATCGGAAGTTTCAAAGTGTTTAGTTAAAAAATAATAATTAAATAATCTGTACGTCAAATGAATAGATCCAAAATGATTATTAAAGAGGTTTTTTAAAAGATATCTTAGTGGTTAGGGGCATTCAGCTCATGGTTGTAAGGTTGTGAGTTCAATTCCCAATGGTACATTGTGTCCTTGAGCAAGACACTTTATTTCACATTGCTCCAGTCCACTCAGCTGGCAAAATTGAGTAGTACCTGTATTTCAAAGGGCCAGCCTTGTCACACACTGTGTCATGCTGAATCTCCCCGAGAACTATGACTGAGTGCTCCTTATTAGAACTACATTATTAAAGGTGTCTTTTACAAATATAAAATGGTAGAGTGGGATTTGAGGAAGATTTAGCTGACATTTCTTGCTGGGTGAGGGACTATGCAAAGGCCTTCTTGATGGTATTTAGTATTGATAGTTACTGCAGTAACTTGCAAGATTTGAATCTAATTGGTAATTATAATAGTTAGTATTGTTGGTTATGTTGGTTATTTGTAGTTCTAGTAGTTACTGAAAGCTATGAGAGGTTATAATAGTCATAGTAGTTATTGATGATTATGAGTGATAGTAGTGTAAAATATTGTTTAGATATTGGTAGCAATAATAGTCAATAATATTAGCTATGTTAGTTATTAGTAGCTGCAGTAGTTAGTATTGGTGACTAAAGTAGTTACCAGAGACAATAACATCTGAGTTCAAAAGCCTCTGAGGCTAGTTTTACCTTGTCTCATTTGGAGAATCAATAAAATGTAGTACCTGGGTTCATTTAATCAACTCTAGCCTTCTTCCAAATGTGTGGCCTTGTACCAATGTTAGAAATCAATAATAGTATTATAAAATACATTCAATTATTGATCACATATTTAGAGAAAAAAAATTCCTTTTGTTTTTATTCATGAAAATTTTGGTTAATATTGGATCAAATATTTATTCAGATTGCATAACAATATAATATGAGGAGAATGTACACCAAATATAGATGTACTTCTTTTCTCAGTTGGAGTTAGCTTGATGATCCAATGAATCAACTGGCTAACTCTAAAAACCTTGTATCTATTATAGGTCTTTCTGTAAGAGCCCATCCTTCTCCAAGGTATACAGTTCATTGGTGTAATATATGTATGTATGTATGCATGTATGTATGTATGCATGTATGTATGTATACATGCATGCATGTATGTATGTATGTATGTATGTATGTATGTATGTGTATGTATGTATGTGTGTGTGTATGTATGTATATATGTGTGTGTGTGTGTGTGTGTGTGTGTGTGTGTGTGTGTGTGTGTGTGTGTGTGTGTGTGTGTGTGTGTTTGTGTGTGTGATTAAACTGCATCTAGTCGTGAGGCTCCAGTTCAGGAGTTCTGGATTTTTGAGGAGCATGCAGTCACCCCTTAATTACCATTACTCTCAGATTCATTTCAAACTGGAATGTTAATACATGTCAGTGTCCTGTCTATGGCTAAGTAAATTTCCCAAGTGCAGAGGAAGCTCCCATTATTTTTGGCAAAGCCATAAGGAAAGTAAAACTTCTAGTAGGGAGATACATTGAAATAAAACTTCTCAAAATAGTACCTGTTATTTTGCAATGCTTGTGATTGGAACCTACTGTGGCAACTGAAAGAAAGACAAAAGTATTACTTGTTAATTTTCAACCTGCCATATATATATATATATATATATATATATATATCTAATGGTAGGTTGAAAATTTCATAGGCTGACTATGAAGGAATGATGCTAGAGCTGTGAAATCTTGTTTGCATGAACTTCAACTTGTCTTTTTAAATACTACACTGTTTTTTTCCAGGTAAACTGATATCTCATTTTTCAAAGAAGACTTCAATCGTAACTAGTAGCCACTTCTCTTGAAAATGAACAAAATTTGGCATCGTTATGTTATCAAGTACCTCCAGAAAAAGGGTTTATCCCCCAATGACATTCATGCCGACATGGTTGTTACATCAAGGGATGATGCTCCAGCTTTATTAACAGCACATAAGTGAGCAGTTGAATTTAGGAAGGGAGGGGAGAGTCTTAAAGATAACCCATGGTTTGGACATCCTGTAATTGCCACCACTGAGGTAACCATTGATTATGTTCATCATGTGGTAATTGGACAACAAGTAATTGACTATAAACCAAATAGCCAATGTTATAAGCATATCTTGTGAGAAAGTTAAGAACATCCTGCATAATGAACTTGGCATGAAGAAGGTTTCTGTTTGGTGGGTGCCAGGTCTTGTGATACCTGATCAAAAGCATACTATGCTGATCATATCAGACATTGTTTCAGGCAGTTCTAGCTGGTTTCTTTGAACATTTCCTAATCCAGGATGAATGTGGGGTTCATCACTTCGAGTAAGAGACAATCAACACAGTAGAAACACACCTACTCACTTGCTCCAGAGAAGTCCAAGGTTGTTTCATCTACAGGGGTGGTGATGGCCTCAGTTTTCGGGAATTCAAAAGACATTGTATTTATTGATTATCTTGAAAAGGACCACATTGTGCCAGCCCAGCACAATTGCAGTTGCTTAAGGAAGCACTTAATTCCACCAATCTTATACTTGCTAAACAGGCTGACATTAAACACTCTGTCTTTTAATGTATAACTACAGATTGTTCTGAGACAGTTTTTGTGGAAGATGTCTAGTTGGTTAATGTGCCACCTACAGGGTGTACACAATTCTGAACCATACAAGAAAGTAACAAGAATGACAGCTTTATAGACCCGTACTTTGGTGTTAAGTTTAATACCCCTTTCATAGGTGATGATGGAGTTTGCCAAATGTGATGGTTGCTTCCACAAGATGGTTGATAATTTCATCATTAAGGGAAATGCTCAAGTTCACTTTGCTATCAAGAAATGTAAATGACCTCACATACATTAAGTTTTTTCCCATCAACTTGTATAGGAGTAGCAGGGAAATTGTGAACCAGCAACCTCTGTTTGATGCCTCAAATTTGCTTAGGAGTAGAGTAAAGATTATATAGATATATATATATGTACATATATATATCTATATCTATGCATGCATATATACATACGTGCATACATACACACATATATATATGTATGTACAGATATATGTGTGTACAGTTTACACAGAACGTTGTTTGCATGGTTTCACCTAGCAAGATTTTCTTTTTAGTCTATACTTCCTTTATTGACTTTTTATATGAAAAAAAACCACTTCATCCTTTCCAATTTGGTTTTTACTTCACAATCTTAAATTTACACTTCAGTTAGAAATTTTTTTTTTTTTTATATGTTGTTAAATATTCTCTAGACTGAATAATAGAATTTCAAATGTCAACAGAGTTGATTTCTCTTGAAAATAAAACTTAAATTAAACTAAATAAAGAGAAAGATCAGATACAGGATAATCGCTACATCAATATCATTAAAACACAAGTCATACATAGCAACATTATGAAAACTACAGCAAAAGCTTTGGAAAGACGATAAAAAAAGAGAAAGAGAGTGCCCTGCTGCTGCAGCTGCTGTTGTTGTTGTTGTTGCTGCTGCTGCTGCTGTTGTTGTTGCTTATAAAAATATTAATTTCCAGCATAGGCACAGGCATGGCTGTATGGTTAAAAAGCTTACTTCCAAAATGTGTAGTCGTGGGTACAGTCCCACTGTGTAGTGTTGTGAGTGAGTGTCTTGTACTATGGTCCCAGGCTGACCAAAACCTTACGAGTGGATTTGGTTGATGAAAACTGAAAGAACCTCATCGTGTGTGTGTGTGTGTGCATGTACCCTTGTCTCATGTGTTCACCCTTGTCTTGACATCATGTGATGATTGTAAAGAAACATTACTGTCATACAAATGATGTTGTTCATTTCCTTTGGAAGTGAGTGAGGGTCGGCAACAGGAACAGCATCCTGCTGTACAAAATCTGCCTCACCAAATTCCATCTAACCTACATAAGCATTGGAAATTGATTTTAAAACAATGATCACACACACACGCACGTGTGTGTGAGTGTGTATAGATATATTTACACGTGTGTGTGTGTATGTATATGTATATGTATGTATGTATGTATGTATGTATCTATCTATCTATCTATCTGTCTATCTATGCATATATGTGTATACATGTATGTATATGCATATGTATATGCATATATTTGTGTGTGTGTGTGTACGAGCATGAGTACACATATGGATGTATGTGTGTGTATGAATTTGTATATGTAAGCATACATGAGCATATGTATGTAAAGTTAGGTACATATGTGTATATGTATAGATGAGAACATGTATATGTATATCTGAGTGTGTATATATGTAGATTATATATGCAGATCTATATAGAACGATTTATAAGTACATGTAAATTTGTCAAACAATTGACTAGTGAATTCTTGAAGGTCAGCCAGTGGTAATTGCAAGGGTAACCGACCATAAAGAATGAATTAGCAGTACAAAGTAATAGACTGACACTCCCTTTAATATGAACCTCAATACTTACCATCCTTAGCATAGCCATCCTCCCACTCCATCTACACATTTAAAACAGATTCATCAACAAACTTTCAACACACATTTTGATATACTTAGTAGTTACTACTATAACATATAGCCACAACAGAGAGAAAGGATGTGGTCAAAGCCGAAAATTTGAGTTTACAGGATGCAGAAACAATCTTGATATATCACCTGATGAAGCACAAGATCTTATAATGCAAGGAAATGGTTACATAACTAAATACCTGCAGACTTGGAGAACTATGTTGGAAACAGTTGCAGTGATCACAAATAAATGTTCCTCTGTACTCCTTGTTGATTTCAACTTATTCAATTATGCATTTACACACTACAGAAGCCCCAATGTAAATCTGGTAGTAGGTATAATACTACAGTTCGATAGCACTGGGTGAAATCTGAAAGTGGATGAGCTTTATCTGTACTCTACTACATCCTTGACAAAATCTAACCTATATATATATATATATATATATCAGAACGCCATGATAGACCATTAGCTCCTACATGCTTTTTTTCTCTCCTTGTTTCTTTTCTGTGTATCTTTCTGTCGAAGAGCGTAGGCTCGAAACGTAAAAGACTTGTTCTATGTCTATTTCTCAGCACCATACTAATACATTTGTTTGTTTGTACTCCACCTGCCTTTGTCTTTTGTTTATTTTCATAAACCTTCCCGTTATATATATATATACATGAACCCACAGTATGGTGGAAACCTTAGCCACTCATAGAAAAAAGGAGTACTGGTGGAATGCTCCAGTGAAGACCTCAATAAAATATAAGCACAACAGACCTGATATAATGATTTCGGATTGAGAAGAGAAACCGTGTGCAGTTGTGGAAACTAGATGCCCAGCGGATGTTAACATAAAACTGAAGCTCAATGAAAAAGAGAACACCTGCGCCGAATTATTGAGAAATCTGCAGTTACTCTATCTAGATTAAGAGTTCAGGTTTATACCTGTAATTATTAGGGCACTGGGATATGTAACATGCTGCCTAAATACCAATCTTGAGAAATTAGACGTCTCAAAACCAGAAAGGAGAAAGTGAAGTCGAAGACAACACTTTCCAGAAGTTTATCATTTGAAAATATATGAGCATGTCTAGATATGCAACTATATGCATGAAAATACATACATAAAGCAAAACATACAAATCTGCACATATACATACATACATACATACATACATACATACATACATACATACCTCAGAGAGAGGGGTGGGAGGAAAGTTTGATTGATAGATATATATTGATATAAATATATAGCTATCTAAGATGATGGCTCATCAAGATTGAATTGTGTTAACTAAATATTGTCTGTTGCTTTTCTGATGCTTTCAGATCATGCTATACATACATACATACATACATACATACATACATACATACATACATACATACATACATACATACATATATACATACACACATACATATATGTATGGATATATGTATGTATGTACACACACACACACACATACACATGTGCTCGCTGGTATGAATACATATATACACATTTTTCTTCTAATAAACTGATTTATGCATATATTGGAACTTCTGTATGAGTGTGTCTGTCTATGTTTGCACACATGTGCATATGAGTGTTTTATGTATATGTTCATTTGTATGCACGTCAGTGTGTGTGTATACATATAGCAGAAAATCACTGTGTTGTTTTTATTTCTGTTCTTGTTACGGTTTTTATTACATTTTTATTGTTGTAGCTGTTGGTAAATGGAAATGTTAGAGCAATGGAAAAAAAAAATACTTTGCAAATGTTGCTTTCGACTTTTATGCTTCATATTTTACATTTTATTATTTTTTTTATTCCAGTCATTGGACTGTAGCCATACCGGAGTACTGCTTTGAACTGTTTAGTCAAACAACTCTACCCCAGTACTTATTTTTAAGTCTGGTGCTTATTTTTATCTTTTGCCGATCCACTAAGCTGCAGTGACATAAAACAAACCAATACTAGTTGTCAGTGGTGGGAAGAGGAGACAAACATGCATGCACACACACACACACACACACACACACACACACACACACACACGAATCTTCCCAACAGTTTCTGTCTACCAAATTCATTGGTCACTCTGAGCTCAAATCCCAGAATTTATATGACTTAGAAGTGTATTTAGCAGTGGGCTCATGGTTCAGGAGTTCAAGAGTTTTGAGGATTGTGGAACCACTTCTTAGCCACTATTGTTCCCAAGTTCATTCTTACCCAGAGTAAAAGCACTTGTCAGGGTCTCAGCTGTGGGTTAATTTACAAGTCAGTTCAGTTAGGCAGGTGTGGTAATGGTGGTCAGGGAACCAATCTAGGGGAAGAGGAAGCCTGATTCCAAATTTCTGCTGCATTGCAAGCATATCCAGTCCTGGGAAAGGTTTTGGGAGTGAACCCTGAGAAACAGTTAGGAGTTGGAGTACCTGAAGCTGTTCGAGGTTGTCTTCTGGCAACTTCTGTAATGACACTGGTGCTAAATTGTAATGGCCATGCTGTTCCCTTGAACCCATCAGTGATGTGGAGAAGGAGGACACACTGCATTAATGACAGATAGAGGCCTGGGGATATAGTAGAAGACACTTGCCCAAGGTGTTGCACAGTGTGACAGAACCCAAAACCATGTTCTTGCAATGTAAACTTCATAACTACACTGCCATACCTGTGACTCTGAGTTCTGCATTCACATTTTGCTGATGTCAACTTTGCCTTCTATCTCTTCAGGGTCTATAAAATAAATAACCAGTACTGTGTAATATTGTATCAATGAAGTCCTTCTCACAAAATTGTTGGCCTGGTGCCAAAACTGAAAAGAATTTTATTACAGATGCCAATAAGAACCAGAATGTCCTATCTACAACAACAGCTAAAGTTATTAACTGAAGATATAAGCTACAAAAGAATGTCTATTGTACTGAACGACAAAGGAGTGGTAACTTAGTAAAGTGTGTTGTGATTATGTATTATTCCAATATTGTTCCCAATATCAGAATTTGTCACTTTTTCTCTGACTTCTCTCTGAATTTTCCCCAACCCACCATTTGCCCTCTATCAATATTCTTAATATTCTTTACATTCTAAGACCTGACCTAGCTCACTCAACCCACCTCTTTCTTTACTTTATCTCACTTTCAGTCAGCATCACATGCTACTCTGCTAATATTCTAAGATTATGGTCTTCATGTTCAGGCAACCTTTAATAATCTAATGTCAGACCTATCTACCACAGCTCATCTCAGATTCAAGCAGCCTTAACTTGAAGAAGCTGGAGTTGTAGATCCAGCTGAAGGTTGACTGAATATCTATCTAACTTTATTTTATTCCTTGTTTCTATCAGTCTGTCTTTCTTTCTTTCTTTCTCTCTTTCTTTCTTTCTTTCTTTCTTTCTTTCTTTCTTTCTTTCTTTCTTTTTTCCCTTCTTCCTTTCTTTCTTTCTTTTTTTTTCTATATTTTTATCTATGTATCTATCCATCAATCTATTTGTCTTTCTATTTATTTATGAATCCATGTACCTATCTATCTATTTATCTATCTGTTTGTCTGTCTGTCTGTCTGTCTGTCTGTCTATTTATCTATCTATTTATCTATTTGTCTGTCTGTCAATTTATCTATCTATCAATTGATCAATATCTCTTTCTGTCCGTCTGCCTTTTCATGTATTAAAATGCTTATCAGAAGATAAGGGCAGCACTCATCATAAACTTTGCAGTCCATCTTAATCAGGTGAGACTGATATAGTTTATGTTCAGCTTTACCATACACAGGTACAACATAGGCAGGAAAGAAAATTCAAAAGACTGCAGTTCTGAAGATGAAATGACTGACTGAAGTTTTCAGTGCCTAGGAGATGGGACACTAAGAATTGCAGAAAATGAACAGTGGCTAATTCAGAGAAAGATTGTAGTTGTAGCAGAGAGGGGAGGGAGTGAGAGAGAGAGGAGTCAAGCAGTGTGAGCCAAAGATCAAGGTATGTTGGTGACTGATTCACTGTCAATGTGTTGAATGGCCTTTATTTTGGGATGTGGCTTTAGATGTTTCTGTGTGCACTGCGTAGCACCTTGGGCAAGTGTCTTCTACTATAGCCTCGAGCTGACCAAAGCCTTGTGAGTGGATTCGGTAGACGGAAACTGAAAGAAGCTTGTTGTATATATGTATATATATGTATGTGTGTGTATGTGTTTGTCCCCCTAGCATTGCTTGACAACCGATGCTGGTGTGTTTATGTCCCCGTCATTTGGCGGTTCGGCAAGGGAGACCAATAGAATAAGTACTGGGCTTACAAAGAATAAGTCCCGGGGTCGAATTGCTTGATTAAAGGCGGTGCTCCAGCATGGCTGCAGTCAAAATGACTGAAACAAGTAAAAAGAATAAAAAAAGAAAAGAAATATGAGCAGTGTTCCGATGGGGGCTATAATTCAGTTATTGGAAAATCAATAACTGATCAGAAACCTTAGTCTTTATACTGCAGTTCTGGCAATCCTTTACTCGTGAATTCTGTATAAGAGACCATTTGAGCAACTTCAAAGGTTTTAGCTGCATGTTGTTTATAATAAGAGAAGGTAAGGTACCAGACTGTTTCTTTTTGATCATCATCATTGTTTCAGTGTTCACTTTCCATTCTTACGAGGGTAAGACTAAATTTTGTTGAGGTAGAATTTCTACAGCTGGTTGCCCTTCCTGTTGCCAACCCTTACCTGTTTCCATGGAAGATTGGAAATGAAGGACACTTCTTACTTCTTTATTGCCCATAAGGGCTAAACATAGAGGGGACAAACAAAGATGGACAATGGGATTAAGTCAATTACATTGAGCCCAGTGCGTAACTGGTACTTAATTTATCGGCCCCAAAGGGTGAACGGTAAAGTGGACCTTGGCAGAATTTGAACTCAGAACGTAACAGCAGACGAAATACCACTAAGCATTTTGCCCAGTGTGCTAACATTTCTGCCAGCTCACCGCCTAAATGAAGGACACTTCTTGCCAACAGTGACACACAATTACAACCATCACATGAAGTCAAGGCAAGGTGTCAGTAACACTCACACACACACACCCTCACACACACACACACACACACACACACACAAACATGTATATAAAATGTAGGTAGTTAGGGTAATTCCCAGATGTTTCCTCTTGATGCACATCTGCTTCATCCAATATGTAGTCCCAATTACTGCTGTATGTTAGTTCAAAATTCATATTAAAATTGAGAATTATGGAAATACCATTTGCAGAGTTATTGTATAACAAAACAAGTTATT
Source organism: Octopus sinensis (assembly GCF_006345805.1). Lineage (NCBI taxonomy): Eukaryota > Metazoa > Mollusca > Cephalopoda > Octopoda > Octopodidae > Octopus > Octopus sinensis. The sequence continues at coordinate 88,267,478 of NC_043001.1, read as the reverse complement.
GAAACATTTTTGGTGTTACTCACCATTACACATGTTCCATTTGCTAACAGGAATTACAAATTAGAAAATTGCTATTTTTAAATCTCACAATGGGAGATAATCAGCAGTATTGGAGTAAAGGTTGTTTGCCAATGTAACATAGCAGTCCTGGTTTAGGACAAAAGTTATTGCAATTTTGCCCCATGAAACATCATCTCCAACTGGCTATACAACACAATCTGTGTCCTTACAATTTTCGATGTGCTGATGAAGAGAAATAACCTGGAAGTCACAGATATTGTTTTGAGCTGAGTTGGGGTGCTAGATTCCCTTGTTCGAAAAATGTAAGGACAAAGATCGTGTAGTATAACCAGCTGGAGACAATGTCTCCTGGACCTAAATTACAGCAACATTCATCCTAAACCAGGACTACCATGTTACGCTGGCAAACAACCTTTACTCCAGGAATTACAAAGTTCTACATGTTAGATAGCTATGTAAGAAATTTTCTATTAGAAATTCTCCACATCAAAATGTAACTAATTTTTGTCTTTGTGTCTGTGTGTGTGCATGCATGTGCGTCTGTGTGTGTGTATTTGTGTGATATATGTATGTATAAAAATGAGTAAGTATTCAAATGAATATTCATATTATTATTATTATTATTATATTATTATTATTATTATTATTATTATTATTATTATTATTATTATTATTGTCGTCATCAGCAGTAAATAAAAGAATTGATAATAACAACAATTATTATTTTATATTAGTGGCCAGCAAGCAATAATAGCATTAAATTTCTATACAATAAAAATTATAATTATAATAGAGGGTAGACAAAGCACCAGCTTGCTATATGAGTTACAAGCCACCATTATGTTTTTCAGTGTGATTAGTGGCTTATTTGAGGTTTTTAACTCTCATATATAGCAAGCTGGTACTTCGTGTACACTCTATTATAATTATATATGATGTGTGTATGTATAAATATATATGTATGAATATATAGATATATATATTATATATATATATATATATATATATATAAAAAGTAGAAAAAAACACCTTTTATCAATTCAAAATGAACAATTAAATTACACCATCTAGAAAATACATATAATAGAAAATATTAAAATTAAAATAAAATAAAATGTCAATGATTAAGTAAATTGCAAAAACATAATAATAAAAACATGTATATAATTTGTAGAAAAATGACACGTGTTTCGTGGCTATATTAAGAAATCACTTAGATATAATATAGTCACTCATCAGGTTAAAAATAAACTAGAACAAAAAATAATTAATTAATAAATATACTTCAATATATATATATATACGAAAATACTAAATATACATAAGTGAAAACTAAAACAATACTTAAATTATTAAATACTTAAAATTAAATAAAATACACAAGCTAGTGCAAGTCATTAAATTGTAATCAAAATAAGAAATGGTCAAATATAGACAAACTCCTTAAATAAGCTAACCATATAATAAATATACATGTGTAGTATCTATAGATTTAATATAACAATCTATAACAAAGTTGACTAAATATCAAATAATATAATACCTAATAACTTGAAATTTAATACTACAAATAAATAAGCCACCTAATAATTAAATACTATATTGTCTGACGAAATTAATTCTTAATTAAATTAAATGTAATTCGTTACATCCCTTTATATATAATATATATATATATATTAAAAAAAAAAGAGATATAAGAATTAATATCTATCGTAACTTATATCTATCAATATGTATAAAAAGATATAATAGTGAGAATAATATGTTAATTACTAAGTTCAATCAATTAAGTTAATCTATCTGTATTTTAAATTTATTAATAGTTTTAAGCATCTAATTAATATACTCAATAATAATACAATTCCTCGTTCATTAATAATGCATAAAAAAAAATTAGAAATAGTACAAATATACTCAATCCATTAATATTAACTATTTATTTTAAGATCATGTATAATATCTATAGTATTTAAAATATATCACACGATAAAAATTAAACATAACCTTTATATTAAAATAAAACTAGTTATTTAAAAATAATAATACTACTTAATGAAATATTATCTAATATTTAAAAGAAATAATAGTCAAACAATATTAATTCTCAAATTAAATAAGATGTAAAACATTAAAATCCTTTATAATAATTAAAGGATAACATATCCAATATTGAACGTAAAAAATCTATCAAGAAACTATAAATAAATAATATATTACAACAATAATAACAACAAAGTATTAAATTTCGAAAACACAATGAAAATAGAGAAACGCTAAAATGTCAAACTTAACTTGCAAAGTGAAAGAGATGACTGCGGAATGGTCAGGTGATGTGTATGGACAAAGACGGTTGCGTGAAGAAGTACTGATCTCTAACTGTAGAGGGAACCTTGTGTAGATGTAGACCCAGGAAACATGGGACACGGTGGTGAGCATGATCTTCAAACTTTGAGTCTCACAGAGGCAATGACTGGTGATTGAGACCTTTTGGGATGTGCTGTGCTTGAGAGGACCTGTCAAGCAGCTGCACCCATGCTGATGGCACATAAAGAACATTTTTTAAATGTAGGGGCTCACAGAGGCCAAAGTGGCTGAGTTCCTCTTGAGTGTTGAGCCTGGTGGAGGCAAAGGTGGCTGAGTTTCTTTCCAGTGTTGGGCGTCATGGAGGCAAAGTAACTGAGTTCCCTTTAAGTGTTGGGCCTCACAGCGCAATGGCAAAGACCTTTGGCATTTTGTCATGCATTGAGAAGAAGACTCATCAAGCTGAGCAAAATTGCAGTTGTGACAGATACAAGTTGTCATGCAAATTGGCACCCATGCCGGTGCTATGTAAATGTACTCTGGTGTCACACAATGGCACTCATGCTAGAGGCATGTAAAAGCACTCATTACACTCTTGGAGTGGTTAGTGTTAGGAAGGGCATCCAGCCATAGAAACCACACCAAATGACTGGAGTCTGGTGCAGCCTTCCAAACATACCAGCCCAGTCAAACCGTCCAAACCATGCCAGCATGGACAATGGATGTTAAATGATGATAATGATGATGATGATGATGTATAGTGTGGTGTGTATATATGTATATGAATATGTGTATATATGCATATGTATATGTGTTTATATGTATATATATTGTTGTGTGTACATATATATGTATGTGTGCATGAGGTTGTTTGCATATATGTACCTATATAAAGGTATATTCTGTGCGTGAAGTGTGTGTGTTGTGTGTGTGTGTTTGTGTGTCGCTTCCTTTTTCTTCTTTCACTGGGGCTGTCTGTGCTGCTCCTGATTACTATTTAGATATTAACACTTCATCCAATATGAAATTTGTATTATGTTTTTTTCTGTCTGAAGAATTTCTAATAGGGAATTATTTTACATGTTTATCTAACATGTATAACTCTGTAATTCTTATTAGCATATGGAACACATGCAAGAACAGCCAAAACAAACCTCTCTGGTGCTGACAGTGAAGCCTCATATAGTCTTCTGCCTGCTATCTTCTGTCAACTTATCTCATTAACATCCCATGTATGCCAGCATGGCGGGCAGACATCAAAAGACGATAATGATGGTGATATGTATGTGTGTGTGTGTAAGAAAAAGAGATGACAAAAGAATAAAAAATTATTTATGAACTTCATTGGCTTACAGACAGCTGTTTCCACTTCAAGATGCGTGGACTCATGTTGAGTGCCTGAGTAACACCTTATATATATATGTGTATATATATATTGATATATATATATATATCTATATATATAATCTTATATATTATATATATATATATATATATAATATATATATATATATATATATATATATATATATATATATATATATATATATATATATCTATATTAAATGAAAGAATGGAGTTGAACGGACGATTTAACAAAATTCCTTTATTTTCGACATATGTTTCGAAGGCTGCACATATCCTAATTTCGAAGGAATAAGATTTAACAAATTCCTTTTGTTAAATCGTCATCAACTCCATTCTTTCATTTATTTGTATTAAAAAAAAACACACAAATTTCCACGTGAAAGCACGTGATCTCTGCCCTTGGCATGTAGCTTCACCATGTTTTTCTGACGTGAATTTGCTACCCAGGTATCGATTAACCGAATTATCCATACTAAGATAATTCATTCAACTACTTATATATATATATATACACACACACATATGTGTGTGTGTGTGCATGTGTGTATAAATATATATATATATGTAAATATGTATATGTATTATGAATATATATGTTTTTCAGAATTGTCTAGCAAAGTCAAATCACTCATATGACTTTGCTTTGCTTTGCCAGGACTAGAGTAGAAGACACTTGCCCAAGGTTTATGCCAATAGCACTGAACTTGAATCTATATGGTTGGGTAGCAAATGTCTTACCACCATACAGTCTCACACAGACACCTGCAAAATTATATGTATAAATTAAGATAGGAGTACAAAAAGTGTCTTTGGCCCATGGCCACTGAAATTATTGGTATTGCACTACCTGTTCATTGTGGGTCAAACAGGAATGTATGCTGATGATCATGTTTTTTAGGAGTTTGCTTGTATACATTGATGTACACGTGAAGACTGGGGGAGATATTGCCAAACATGAAATAAATAGATTTAATAGAGTGTCAGTCAAACAGGAAATTTCCTGACCAAAGGGTGACTAAATGATAGTAAGTAGATAAGCCAACCAGGAAGTTTTTATATTAGGCTAAGTTCTAAAGCTGTGCTGATGTCTCATGCAACAATATCATTTTAATCGCATATCTCCTAGAATAAGGGACCACATTCAAGTAGCATAAGAGAGTTAGCCTCCAGTCTTCCTCTCTCCTCTCTCTCCTCTCTCTCTCTCTCTTCCCTCTCTCTCTCTAGTCATCCCCCTCTCTCTCTCTGTTGATCTATCTATCTATCTATCTTCTATCTATCTATCTATCTATCTATCTATCTATCTATCTATCTATCTATCTATCTATTCTATCTAATCTATGTAACTACTATTTTGTCTGCTTGTTTGCCTATCTCTTTCTATCTACTGAGCTAACCATTAATTTTACAATCTATTTCTCTCTCTCCTCTCTCTTTCTCTTTCTCTCTTATATATATGCATGTGTGTGTATGTGTATGTATACACACACACACACACACACACACACAGGGTGCATGGGTAAATTGTTGCCATTTTACATTTTTAATTTCATGAATGCACATTGTTTGTTTTTGATTTTGTTGACTACACAATATAGTAGGGTCAGTTAGGCACCATCTGCGACAAAAAAAAACAGCACCATGACGCAATACTCTGCCAGAAATTTGGAAACAACATGCTGTACTGCCTGACATTTGCACTGGAAGCTCAGAGTGATAAAAATAAAAAAATCCAGTCAACATCACGGTGTTTGGAGTGAACACTAGTCATGGCGATATCATGCCTCCATTACGTTAAGTGCTTGGAGGAGCTAGTGCTAGCCCGAGTCAAGAGGGTAGCTGCTGGAAGACACTACGTCTGGTTACAGGTCTCTGCACCATGCCAGACATGTAGGAAAACCCAGTCATGACTGTCAGACAATTTCTGCGACCACATCACCCCTAACATCTAGCCACCTAACTCCCCAGACTACAGCCCCCTTGTTTATTATGTGTGGGGTGCAGTTGAGGGAGATACCAACAAAACTCCTTGCAACAGCAAAGATGAATGAAGGCATGGGTTTATGGCAGCATTCACCAACTTTATAAAGGTGACCAACCAGAAGAGTTGCAGGAGATTCCAAAGTCGTCTGGAGGCCATGGTTGAAGCAAATGGCGATTTTATTGAAAAATTTACTCTTTAGTATTTCATGATTTTTTTAACGTAATTTTGGTAATATATATCTGTTAAAATGAGATATCAATCTTATTTTCATTTTTGTGTAATTTAGGCGACAATATATTTACTGCACCCTGTATATATATATATATATATATATATATATATATATATATATATATATATATATATATATATATATATATATATATATATATATTAATAGTTATCACCATACTAATATGGCAGTCTATAAATATAAGACTAAAGCTGTCGCTGATTAGCTTTAGTCTTATATTTATAGACTGCCATATTAGTATGGTGATAATTATTAATATCCATAACGCTGCCGTAATCTCCTTTAGAGAGACTTAGTAATTTTAATATTTTCTATTATATATATATATATATATATATATATATATATATATGTATATATCCAGCCAACAAGCCAGCAAAGCATCTATCTATCTATCTATCTATCTATCTGTCTGTCTGTCTGTCTGTCTGTTTGTCTATCTATCTATCTATCAATCTATCTATCTAACTATCTGTCCTCTATCTAGTTCTCTATCATTCAGTTGTCTTTCTAACCATCCATCCACCCAACCATCCTTCCCCATCCATGCATCCATCCATGCATCTGCTTATCTGTCTATCAAATATGAGTCGATTGATTAAGTGACAGAACCTATGTTGCTTTGTGTTTGTTTAACAATTGAAACCTGTTGTCATTGTACAATCAATATCAAGCTGCTACCCTCGAACTGATACACTTGGATGGCTATCTTTTCCCCCACTTACTTCTCTCTCTTTCTTCTCTCTCTCTCTTTTCCTCTCTATCTCTCTCTCTCATACATGCATGCATATATTCATACATACATACATACAGACATACATACATACATACATACATACATACATACATACATACATACATACATGCATACATACATACATACATACGTATTTGTGTGTGTGTATTATATATATGTATGTATGTATGTATGTATGTATGCATGCATGTATGTATGTATGTATGTATGTATGTATGTATGTATGAATGTATGTGTGTGTATGTGTGTGTGTAGATAGATAGATAGACAGATAGATAGATAGATAGATAGTTAGATAGATAGATAGATAGATAGATAGATAGATAGATAGATAGATAGATAGATAGATAGATAGATAGATAGATAGATAGATAGACTGACAGATAGACAGGCAGATACTCAGGAACAAGGCCATGTTTTGAAAAAGATACAGGTTGACTAGATTAACCACAATATATTACTGGTATTTGTTTTATTAATTGAAACTAAAACATTGTAAATATTTAATCTTATTCAGTTTAAAGTTTGACAGCATCAAAAGAATCTGCATCCTTTGATCATGTTGTTACATTGACAACAGAGCTATGGAAGGTGAAAGCATATCAGATGCGATTTGAACTTAGAACATAGAAGGATGATATCAAACTTGCTTTATTCACATGTGGTTTCCCTAGAGGTTGCACTTATTACAAGGGAGATAATAATTTCTTTGTAATATTTGATGGGATTAAAAATTTGAGTTTAAATAAAGGAATTATAAGGAATTAGTTTACTGGTTTTCAGCTATCCATGTTTGGCCATGCTGGGGCACCAACTTTAAGGGGTTTGGTTTAATTGGTGGATTTGTTGGCATTTTGGAAGAAGTGCTTTAATGATGGACTATTGTTCCATCCCTTTGTGTCATGAATTAAAATCTTGTTAGGGTCTGTTGTGGCTTTCATACTTTTGTGATTGCTATATCATGTATCAATCAAATACTAGGTAAATTATTCTCTTTCTCTCTTTCTCTCTTTCTTTCTTTCCTTCTTCTTTCTTTCTCTCTCTCTCTCATTTTTTCTATTTGTCTATCTGTCTCTCTTTTTCACTTTTTTTCTTTTTATCCCTCTTTCAGATTTAGCTATAGCCAACAAGATAGTGTTGATCCAGTTCTGGTTGCAGTTGGTGACTTGTGTATCTCAATGACACAGAGAGCTATGCCAGTAAAATGCAAGCTCTTGTTACAACCACCACCCATGCCTGACTGGTCAAAGGATAAAGGCCAGATAAGCTCTTCCCAGAGATGAAAATGGGCTTATGTAGGGCCAGACCCAATTTTATGTCCCTACCTAACCTGAAAAAAAAAAATGTTACAGAAGCTTCAATGATATTTCAAAACCAACAAAACCCAGGAGAGGAAGGTCTTCTCTCAGGAGCATAGGCCACATATTAAGGACAACCCAGAGTTGAGAAAAGTTGTTAATGGTCTATGCTCCATAGGGAATGAAGGGCTTAAATAAGTAACAAGATAGAGTTTTCTAAAAAATACTGGGAAGGAAGATAAAAGGAGATACCTTTTGTATTCTCCAGCAGGACTTCATGACAATCATGTAGCACTTGTTAAGGAAATCATTATGGTTTGATCTGGTTACAGAACGATGCATCATTCTACTTCTTTTACCAAGCAACCTCAGTACATCTTTCAATTGGATAATTATTTTATAAATCTCTATCAAATAATTAATAGACCATTTTGATGGGATGATATGTATCTTGACGTGTCGTTTTTTGCTTGCAGGCAGTCCGGGGCTATAGTAGAGGGCATTTACCCTAGGTGCCATGTAATCAGGTTCAGTCTCATTGCATGGAACCTTGAGCTAGTATTGTTCACCTATAGCCCCAGGTAGACATAACCCTTTGAATGAATTTAATACACAGAAACTGAAATAAACTTGTGTGCGTGTATGTGTGTGTGTGTGTACGTGTGCATGCATGTGTGTGGGGGGGGGGGGTGTATTCTAGTCTTGTCTTGATATCATGCAACAGTTGTAAATGAGAATCACCATCACACAAATGATATTACTAATTTCTAATCTTCTGTGAAAACATGCCTGACCACAGGGAAATATCATTTATCAATTTGCTTGAAAAACAAATAAAATTTAATGACAAGAGAGTAATAGGAAATCTGCCTCAACAAATTCGGTCTGGCCAACACAAGTATGGAAAAGTGAATGTTAAAATGATGGTGTATGAATGCATATACACAAAACTCACATACATATATATGCTTACATACAAACCTACATGTGTATGTATGTATGTGTTTGTGCGTGTGTGTGTGTGTGTGTGTGTGTGTGTGTGTGTGTGTGTGTGTGTGTGTGTGTGTGTGTGTGTGTGTGTGTGTGTGATGGGGTACTGAAAAGTTCTTGGCTTTAAGGGTATTGTGAAAGGCCTGGTAGGAGGCCCAACCTCCTGAGTTCTTTTACAGGGCTTAGCAAAATTGAAGGACTGCTGCAATAAGTGTGTGAATACCTTCTTGGTATTTTCTTTTACCCAAAGCCAGGAACTCTTCAGCAGACACTCAGGTACACACACACCACACACGCACACACACATATACATACATACATGCATACATACATATATATATATGTATGTATATGTATATATACATATGTATGTATATATGCATGTATGTATGTGTATGTATATATATATATATATATATATATATATATATATATATATATATATATATATATATATATACTTATATATTCTTTTATTCTTTTACTTGTTTCAGTCATGCTGAAGTAACATCTATATATATATATGTGCATGCATGTATGTATATAAGTATATATATGTATTATCATCATTATTAGTTAACATCTGCTTCATGCTGGCATGGGTTGGATATTTTCATAGGATCTGATGTGTGCAAGGTCTGCATCAGGCTCCAGTGTCACTTTTTTGCATGGCTTCTATGGTTGACTGACCTTCCTAATGCTAACCCCTCTGTAATGTAGACTGGGTGCTTTTTTTGTGCCATCCGCACTAATGAGGCCACTATGCAACTCACAGAACTACAAACCTTGGGGTGGGAGAAATGTCAGATTTATGTAAGACAGTAAGGGGATTGACTGTTGATGAGAAGTGGCAGTAGGGAAGAGTAGGTTCTTGTAAAGGATCTGCATGGCTACTCACATCTTGTTGGGGAGGGGGAAAGAAAGACAAGATGAACAGTAAGAGCTTCAAGAGCTACATAATGGTGATGAGGCACCTTGGTGACCCCACTAGGCATAAGGTGAGTTGAAGAATCATTTTGCAATGAGAATGTGGGAATGGGGAAATAAACAACCAAAATGGGTATGGTTGAAGGGTGGGTGAACAAGGAGCTCTTAGTTGGGGGATATAGTGGGATGCTGAAGAGAGTGGAGAAGTGGAGAAAGCAACAAGAGTAGTAGAGAGCATACAGTTGTCAGGGAAGGACACAAGAAGGAGGAACGACATGGTTGGTAGTCTGCAGGAGCTGAGTGGCAGGGTGGAGAGGTAGGCTTAATACATGGAAGAGGATGAGTCACTGTATTGTGGGTGAAGAGCACAATATATAGCACTTTCAGAACACAGTTCCACTGATGAAGGTAGGTCTTCTCAAGAACCTCATACTGCCAGAGATCTCAGTCCTTTGTCATCTCCTCTGTCAAGCTTAAGTTTCTGAGGCCAGCCTTAACAATTTCATCCCATGTTTTCCTGTGTCTCCCTCTTCTGCAGAGTTCCAGCCACATTTAGCAATTGTCATTTCTTTATACAGCTATCTTCATCAATACACACTATATGTCAATATCAGTGCAGTCTTATTCCTCTTTTACTCAGCATCTTTGTACTAATTCTTTTATGCACCCTCACATTGTACATCCAACAGAATATGTTTGCTAAATATCTTTCTCATCTTCTCAAGTCTTCTGCATTCAAGGTCCATGTCTCACTACCATGCAGCATTGAAGTTCAAACACAAACATCATTCAGTCTGCCCTTCACTCTTGGGAAAAAGATCTTTGTTGTCAGCAGTGGTAATAGCTCCCTGATCTTTCCCCAGCCAGTTCTCACTCTAGTTATAATACTTTCGGGGCAACCATCTCCCATGATAATTATATCTCCTAGATAACAAAACCTATCAACTATTTCTTGTGAGCCATCTGGGTATTTAAGAGATTTAATTTCCATTGTGCTTGTATGAACTGTTCCAGTGCATTTACTGCATGTGAAGTTTGCATTTTGAATTCCACTACAACACTTGTATGTCCATATCTTACATCAAGTATGTATATGGAGTTTATTCCTATTCCTTTTCTGCATATCAAGCAAGGGTATTTTCCTGTAAGTACCAGGGTTCTATTTTCTTTCTTGCTTACTAAAACCTCCATCTTTGCTATTTTTAACTTAAGGCCTCTCACTTCCACATTTAGCTGTCATGCCTGGAATTCCTTCTTTAATTCCCCTATGGATGCAACCTTGAGAACTGGATCCTCAGCATATAGAAGCTCCTCTGTGACGGCTTATGGACTCCTACTTCATACTAAATTTATCACAGAACTTTCACTTTACTTGCTACATCCATTTACATAGCTTGAATTACATACATAAGCCATTCATCTACACCTAGATCCATCAGTGCCCACTAGATTACTGGACATAGTACCCTGTCAAAGGCTTTCTGCAAATCAATGAAAGCTAGGTATTTCTATGTAGTTGCCTCACTAGGAAGATTGTATCTATGGTCTCTCTTCTGGGGGAAAAGCCAAGCAGCATCTCATCCAGGTCAACTCTATAACAGATCAAGTAGGCTATGACTTTCTCCATGAGGTTCATAACTTGATCTAGAACTTTGATTCCCTTATAGCTGCTTCTCTTTAAGGTATCACCTTTACCCTTGCAGCAGCTTATGATGATACTACTATGCCAGTTATTGGGTATAGAACCCTCCTGAATGACTTGATTAACTATCCAGAGGGTCTTGCATCCCACTTCCCCAGTTATTTTAAGCATCTCTGCAATTATTTCCAATAAACCAGAGCCTTTTTCCCTATTCATATCCTTGATTACTTATCTACCACATTGCTGTCAACTTGAATTGTTGGTCCTTTTATTGGGTTAGCATGAAATAATCCCTGTTTATTCCATACATTCTCCACATTCAGCAGCTTTTCATAATAGCACTTCCAAGCCAGATTCTTTTGTTCTATAGCGACGGTAAGTTTACCTTAATTAGAATTCCTCTAAACTTATTCCCAATTGCTGGATCTTTTAATTTCTAAACCTTCCTTCACCATGTTGTTTTACTTTTTTTTGTTTCTACCTAATCCTGACACAAAAGTTACAAGCCACAAACCTATGTCGCATAATGCATTCTTCACCAAAAAAGGTTTTGGTATTCATAATAATCCTTCTGTCCCATTTCCTGGTGAGAATGTAATCTACCTGACTTTTATGTTCACTAGATTGGTAGGTGATGAGGTGGCTGGATGGTTTCTTAAAGAGTGTGTCGCAAATTTTAGATCAGTTGCTCCACAAAACTCCATAAGCCTTACATTTGCCTCATTCCTTGAGACTTAACCATAGTTTCTATGTACATTGCAAAAGCCACCAATATGCTGACCAACATGTCTGTTAAAGTCTCCAGCTATAACAATGAAGTCACTGTCACACATAACTGAGGTAATCTACAGGAGGTTCTCAGGGAAGTGATCCTTCTGTTCTGGCTGATACAGTTGTGTGTCATATGCTGAGATACATGTTGCTCCTTTGATACCTACAATTAGTTTAACTATTTATCCTATCACACACCTCTATTAATTTATCTATCTGTCTTCCAGCTAACAGTATACCTACTCAACCTCTGTCATCACTATTGTTCACTCAGAAGAATTTAAATTGCTGCTTCTTACTGGTGAGAAGTTTAATTGAAGACCTTTTCCATCTTACCTTTTGCATACAGCTGACATCCATTCATCTCTGCTCCAGTATTTCTTCAATCTCACAACCTTTCATCATGTCTACATGTTTTGAAATCTATGAAAGAAAGTGGCTTGTTTTCTGTGATAAGGCTTCTTTGTTCTTTGTTGATCACAATCTAGCTGCATCTGTATGCGTGAGCCATGCTTGGACAGCAGGTAGTAGATTGACAAGTACGATTAATTTTCCCTTTCATTAAAATTGCCATCATTCATTCATTTGTTCTCCAAGACTTGTACATGCTTTATCAAGTACCACACGCACACACATTATGCAGGCAAACTTACACACATACCTTTTGTTCAGTATATTCAATTTTCTAACATAAGGAAAACTGATGTGGAACATTTGCAGCAAAATTTGCACCAGATGTAAAAACAATAACCATTGCATGGTTGTTTAGAACAGAACATGGAAATTATATACTTCTAAGAGTCAGCCACACTGTTGATAATTAACAATTGATTCAGATTAAGGTGGTAGATATTTGTAGACATATTCAGCTTGCTGTATTCAACTTCTCTACTCATATTACAAATGTTATAATGTTTATCTGTAATTATTAATGCATTCGTTTATGTTATTGAGTGTTTAAGTAAAAGTTTGGATAATTTAATGTTTTTACACGCCCACCAAATTTGTGTTCTGCAAATTTATTTTGTTAGCAAATCAGGGAAAATGTACAAAACTTTTTTTTAAATCTCAGCATGTAATTCTCTACTGTTGTTCTAAAGATATATCACTATTTCTTAGATAAAAACATGATTCTGCACCCATGAGGTTACCTAATAAAAATGGCAGAGAGAACCCTACTTTGGTATACTCCGCCCTTCTCCTTAAATGTTAAGGGCTTACCCACCCTTTTTTTTCAATATCATCAATTCCAACTTTCCTCCCTACCATAAGTACCACTTGATCTTTAATTGATCCACCCTCAAATTATCCTACACCTCACTGCCTAATATTGAATCCACCATAGCCTCATCTAATAAACACATAACACTCCTAAGGAAAATAATAAATATAATAAAAATGATTATAATAATAAGAATAATAATAAGTACATCTGCCATAACGTTGACATTAATATTAAGCCTAGTAATGGAAATGCAAACAACAGCCATAATACTACCCTTCATGAGAATACTATTGATGGTGGTCCTAATGCTATGGCTAACAGCCATCCTAATGATAGTGATAATTACTATGATAATATGACCAGTGGTAACATTGATAATATTAATAATGATAATGCTAATAATAATAATTATTTCTACTATAGCCACAAGGCCAGCAATTTCAGGTGCAGAGATAAGTTGATTACATTGACCCCACTAGTAATTAATTTATCGACCCCGAAAGGATGAAAGGCACTTCCTAAGGCATTTCTTTATAGAGGTGTCTGTCTGTATATGCTCCTTTATACAGATGCATAGTTTCCTAGTGGTGCTCCCTATGTAGGATGCACCACATTTATTGCAGATTACCTTGTATACTACATAGGCCCTCAAATTTTAATGTCGTTGATGGGGCAGTTGGTGACTGTGCACCCCACAGTGATCTCTGTGGTATTTTTCCTTGACAGAGCTTGCCTCAGGGATGTACCAACTGTATGTTAAGTGTGTACCAACTGTATGTTAATATGTATATATATTTGATTATAGTTTGAGTCAGCTCAATGTAGGACATGTTCATCAAATCAGATGTTTGGGGGCAGATGAGATGGATGTGTCCTACATACCTATGTAGAACTGAATCAGATTGATATTACTATTTTATATTTTTGAGATAAGGAATTATATATATTATTTACAATGGACGTCCTCAACAAATGTCCCCATCTTGTTTGTTGTTATCATGTTTCGGCTGGTGTACTCTCCAGCCTTCAGCAGGTGTTCTGATGGAATTTTGAACCCAACCAAAGTACTACTGCCATCCATACAATTCACAATGGAAAAGGAAAAGACAATCAGCTGGCATTCCTGGACATATTAATAGCACACACTGAGCATGAGATCAGGACATCTGTATACCACAAGCCAACCTTCACTGGACAATTATTCATCATGTGTCATTATTCATTTGATATATATATATATATATATATATTACTCTTTTACTTGTTTCAGTTATTTGACTGTAGCCATGCTGGATCACTGCCTTTAGTCGAGGAAATCAACCCCAGGACTTATTCTTTGTGAGCCTAGTACTTATTCTATTGGTCTCTTTTGCCGAACCGCAAAGTTATGGGGATGTAAACACATCACCATCAGTTGTCAAGCAATGTTGGGGGGACAAACACAGATACAACAAACACACACACACACACACACATATATATATATATATATATATATACGACGGGCTTCTTTCAGTTTCTGTCAACCAAATCCACTCACAAGGCTTTGGTTGGCCCAAGGCTATAGTAGACGACACTTACCCAAGGTGCCACGCAGTGGGACTGAACCTGGAACCATGTTGTTGGTAAGCGATATGGACTAAGCCTATATGTACACACACACACATATATATATATATTAATTTATCGACCTCGAAAAGATGAAAGGCAAAGTCAACCTCGGTGGAATTTGAACTCAGAATGTAACGGCAGACGAAATACCAATAAGCATTTTGCCCAGTGTGCTAACGTTTCTGCCAGCTCGCTGCCTTTCTTTCAGTTTCTGTCAACCAAATCCACTTACAAGGTTTTGATTGGCTCAGGCTACACTAGAAGACACTTGGCCAAGATGCCATGAAGGAGGACTGATTTTGAAATCATGTGGTTAGAAAGTAAACTTCTTAACCATACAGCCATGCATACATGAAACTGAAGATTCGTTCCATCATTACTCCAAGTTTCTCATTTTTATCCCTTTCTTCCAGTCATCTTAAAGAATGAGATAAAAATACACAAGTCAGAACATTAGAGGAGCAATGTTTATGCTTCAAATGAATGAATGAATATATATATATATGTGTGTGTGTGTGTGTGTGTGTGTGTGTGTGCATGTGTGTGTATATATATAAATATATATATATATATATGCAAGCTTGCATACGTGCTTGTGTGTGTGTTGTAGTGAATTGCTTATGATAAAAGAAAAAAGTGCATACTAATGATATGGACTTAGCCTAATATATTTTATTTCCAGTTTATTTAAATGAGAACCAGCAATAACCAATGACACATCTATTCTTTGACTGTAGGATCTGGAGCCAATTTGCTAGTGTGGTGATGGTGAAAATAATCCCTCACACTTTTGAAGTGGAAAAAAGAAATATTGAAAAATACATGGGCTTTGCTGCTAAAACTGCAATCTTATTTTGAATAAAATTTATTTATCAATAGTGTTTTGCAACTCAATTTTTAACCATCAGTGTCATGGATTGAACATTCCTTATTATTCCCATGATGGAAGCTAAAATTATGCAAGAAATGAACTAACCCAAATAATCGACTATTCCAAGCTAACGTTATTATAGAAGACTGAATTGATTTACCCTTTCACTTTCTATATGAATGCCTTTTATATGCAATTGTGTAACCATAGAGTGGATCATTCGTGTGTTACCGAGCTGTTAACCAGGAGCAAGCTGTTTTAACGTTTCCTTCATTCTCTTCCTTCAAAGTACCACAGAAACCAATGGAGCTTTTTGTTGGGTTTTTTTTTCAGTCTTCATCATGGCACTCTCTTTTCAGCTTGTCTAAACCATTAGGCCTGTTTTCAAGCTGAATAATCATGCAAAATAAATAAATAAATAAAAAAATTAACAAAAATGTTTTAGCTTCTCTCATTTATACCAAAGTGAAATTATCTGCTTTGGTCATGTGTAACTTTTAGAAAGAACTGGTATTCATACTCATATGTAAAACCATGCTCTCATCAAATGTTGACATTTTAAACCTGTTATGTATTGCTAGCTAATTTAAATCAGGACTCACCACTTCTCATACCTAACATATGAAATGCTATTTTATATTAATTGAATAGCTATATTTTTATTTTTTTTAATTTTTATACATATATACACATATGCAACACACAAACTGCAGTTTATCAATATTATAAAATGCTAAGTCACGTGTTGAGTTTTGTTTGTTGCAACTACATCTGTTGTGCAAATAGTTTAAAAGCAATGGTTAATTCATTTTCTCACTGATACACATACAAATACTTGCACACACACACACACACACATACACACACACACACACACACACACATACATACACATATGCATACATGAACACATATATGAACTCACAAACGCATTGATATTCTTAAATATTTTACTCATTTCATGAACTGCAGCTCTGCTGAGACATCACCTTCAAGAGTTTAGTCAATCATATTGATCTCAGTACTATGCAAATCTGTTACTTATTTTTCTCTCTCTATTTTTCAAACTAAGTCAGGAGCAGTTATACATTTAAGTGTATAAAAATAAGAACGTTCTCCTATTCTTAATAATATATTACTGACTATATTTTACATGCAGCGGCAATACACATAAGTTTGGAATGACAACAAGATTTCTTTTTAAGATATATACATTATTTATTTTACATATTTTACAATCATGTTTGATGTTGGAAGTTTGTAAGTGTTCGCATGTTTTTGTGTCTGTGTGTTCGTTAGGCGTAAAAAGGTACTGACCAGTGAATTGACGATGGGATTTGATTCACAGTTAATGTTGTTGGTATCGGCTTGGCAACAGGTAATAACAGATGGCTTAAGGTAGTTCTTAGAAGAAACTAGAACCCAAGAAACAGATAATTGATTTACCGTTTATGAGGTACACTGTAAGAGTTCCATATCAAGATATTGCATGTCGCAGTTGAGATTAATTGAATCACTCGTTGTGTTTATCTTTCTCTTGATATGAATATACTTCCAGACATGTTTCTGTAGCCGTTTTCTTCGTGGCGAGAATTTCACCTAACCGCTATAGTTGAATCTGTAGTTGTCTCGTGTACAATTTAAATCTTCGATGTTTGTCGATTGGTTCTTGCTGCTTCTTCATCATATGTTCTGCTTGGTAATTTTTCTCTAGTTATAGATATCTTGTAACCGTTTTCTTCATGGTGATATTTCACACTAACAGTATGTTAGGTATCTGTAACATCTTGTATTAATGGTGGTCGCCTGCCTCGAAACTGGAACTTGGTCGAGTATCTCTGTGTGGTCAGAGACTTAGCTCTTAAAAGAACTAAAAGCCTAAGACGAGCTGTGTGTGGTCAGAGGTTCGCCCTTAGAAGGACTGGAAACCTAAGACGAATATTCTTCTGAGAAACCTTATTTATAGGCTTTACATGGCTCCCAATGAACTTCCGAAATGGAAAGCTGTGATTGGCTGCTTGGACTATGGCGCGAAAATAAGTCGAGACATTTTGCGCCAAGTTATAACCAGCGGTGCGAGCGTAGTAGAGACCAACGTGTCAGCCAATCGAATTAGTGTTTACATCAATGTTGAACCAGCCAAAGCTGTTTGTAATCTCGACCGAGGTCATTCTATATACTCTTCTCAAACAGTGAAGATAGCACTGAGAGACGATATTGCTACAAGTGTAATGTTTTTTTAAACATCTTCTGACATTCATTATCCTTCCATCCTATCCATTAACCATGCGGATGTTGAGAGATTGGCATTTGTTGATAACATCACAACCAAATTTTGCCACTTTTCTCAGTTTTCCACTGCCCTCTGTGAGTTGGCAAAATTGAGGCATGTCCACGCTTTGATGTTAACAAGTGCAATAATCAATCCAGGCACCTGTTTCTCTCCAAGCTGCAACCATATGCCTCTACTTAAGACATGCCTTGGCTCTGAATACTAGACCATTGACCTGAGCATGTTTCCTTGGGAAGCCTTAGCCAGTGTCTCTCACCTACTAATGCAATGTTAACACCATTCCCTCACCTGGTTTAACCCACAAGCTGAAGTGGAGTACCAGGGTGTGGTGCTAGGAGCCATCAAGTGACAGGTAAGGAGCTGAATGAGAACTAGTGATGCCTGTCCACCTGATCATTCCTGGTAAGATGCAGCTGCCATACACCAAAAGGTACTACTTCTATTCAGATCCCTCTACACTTTCATTATACTCACTTCAGATTTATGCTTTGAGGTAAAAGGCCATCAGGTTTGGTTGTGGATGCAGGAAAAGTTGCTTCAAGATACCTGTGGATCAGGAGGTGCAAATCTTGGAAGGGGTGGTGCTACCAAGGGTAGCAGTAAAAGGAGGCAAGCTGGGGCTTGATTAATCCCAGCTGGGCCACCTAGATACTGGTGTTTGATATTGGAAGACTGGAAACACCTAATGGCTTCATGAAAACATCACTGATGATGCAATAGCTGAATCCCAGGATGATGTCTGAAAAAATGAGAACCAGAAGCTGTAAAAAATTTATTTTTAATTTTACATGAACAATATAAAAGGTACTTAAAAAACAATTATAAGGATACTCAGTAAAAATAAGTGAAAATAGTATAGATTAACATTGGGAACCACCAATTATGAATAATTTAACCTGGAATGTGTATGTGTGTCATCCCATAAGTTCTGTTCAAATTTTGAATAAAGAAAACAAGTGATCAAATGTTATATTTAATTGAAATTTTAATCATCAATGTACTTTCCTTGATTATCTATTTACAAGCTTTTTAATCCTATCAATGTAAAACTCTTTTGGTTTCAAAGTGAAGAACTCTGAAATGTCAGTTTCAACCTCCTCCTGGCTTGCGAAAGTTATGTCCCCCAAATGATTCTGTAAACTATGAAACAAATGGTAGTCTGAAGGATCAAGGTCAGGAGAATAAGGTGGATGAGGAATTTTTTCCCAACCAAGCTCTTCGATCTTCTGTGATGTGATCTTTGCAGTGTGGGGGCGTACATTGGCCTAATGAACTCTTTTTTGAGTTGGGTCATAGCTGCATTTTTTGTTAACTCTGAATAATCTTTGTGTCAAAAAATAATAATGGCAGACCCTCAGCTTACTAAAAAAATGAAGAGGCATGCTGTTATTGTGGTTATAAAGGCTGAGCATAGGGCTTTAGAAATAACTCGATTTTTAAAAGTTGCCAGATCTTTCATCTACAAAATTTGTAAGGCACTAGAGACTGAAGATGGAAGTATATTACCAGTATCAAAGCATAAAAAAGCATTCTAAATGCTCTGAAATCATCAGAACACCTGAATTTATTCAGCAAATTCAACAGACCATTGATTACAAAAGTCCATGAATCCCAGAAAGACCATGAGGTCAATTGCAAAAGATTTCCATGTGTCAGAAGGAACAGTCAGAAATGTTGTCCACAAAGACATCAGATATAAGTCTTATATGATGAGGAAAAGTCAATTTGTCAGAAAAAGCAAAAGAAAATCACTACATCAGATCTAAAAGACTCTTAAACAAACTGAAAAATCCAGCAGAAGAAGATTTGATTTGGTTTTTCTCAAACGAGAAAAACTTCAACCAAGATCAAAAAGTTAACAGAAGAAATGACAGATGGTTATGTGCAGACCCTTCTGAAGTTCCAAGTGTTATGCATACAAAATTTCCTGCAACTGTCATGGTTTTAGGGGTTGTCAACAATGAAGGATGTGATGCCGCCTTCTTTCTTTCCATAAGGCTGTAGGTTAACTCTGCCATCTACATTGAGGTCCTGGAAATAATTGTTAATCCTTGGATAGACAGTGTATGCAATGGAAAGCCATTTATGTTCCAGTAAGACTTTGTACTATTGCACATAGTTCTAGTAACACAGGAATGGATGGCTGAAAATTTTCATGATCACTTAACCCCTAACATTTGGCTTCCTAATTCCCCAGATCTCAATCCATTGGATTATTACATGTGGAACGTTGTTGAGAGAGAGGTCAATGAACATGCCCATAACACCAAAGATTCTTTGAAAGCTGCCATTGTCAGAGTAATGTCAAAAATGAACCAGGACCACTTGATTCGAATATGTAGATGATTTAGATCTCATATAGAAGCAATTGTTGAAGCTGAATAACATTATAGAAAAGGTTTATTTTTTATACTCATAGCATTTTTTGATAAATAAAGTTATTATCTGTTATTATATATTTGTTTTTTTTTTTAAACATAAATCTGACCTCAAATATCTTACTCACCCTGTATATATATATATATATATATATATATATATATATATACGCGAGAAAGAAGCAACAAGAATGGATAGGTTTTTAGTACGATCGTTTCATACAAGGACAGGTTTTATTAAAAGTTGCAAAGATTACAGCATATAAACGAGTCCCGTACTCATCAGCTAAAATACATGTAAGTTCTCTAGACATCCTAGTGTTTGAGGCTATACTCATGAAGTAATGTAGATAATTAAACAGATTTCTAAAGTTCATTAAAGTTCTTTAAAGATGATGTACAGTCTTATCACAGAATTTTAAAAAAGTTTTGATAGCATCACAGACAAGGTGACCTAATCCATATGAATTTCCATAGATATGATGAGGGATTATATACTCACAGAAGACAAATTTATCCATTGTTACTTACAACGAGGTGGGTCTCAATTCCTGCTTATTAGCTAATAAGCAGGAATTGAGACCCACCTCGTTGTAAGTAACAATGGATAAATTTGTCTTCTGTGAGTATATAATCCCTCATCATATCTATGGAAATTCATATGGATTAGGTCACCTTGTCTGTGATGCTATCAAAACTTTTTTAAAATTCTGTGATAAGACTGTACATCATCTTTAAAGAACTTTAATGAACTTTAGAAATCTGTTTAATTATCTACATTACTTCATGAGTATAGCCTCAAACACTAGGATGTCTAGAGAACTTACATGTATTTTAGCTGATGAGTACGGGACTCGTTTATATGCTGTAATCTTTGCAACTTTTAATAAAACCTGTCCTTGTATGAAACGATCGTACTAAAAACCTATCCATTCTTGTTGCTTCTTTCTCGCTTATAATCACCCCACATTACTGTATTGTTAAATCAGTATAGTTTTTTTTGGTGCATCTAAGTTAGGTACCATATTCAAGTAATTCTTTTAAATTAACTTGAATCTTTATTGCTCTTTGAATATATATATATATATATATATATATATATATGTATATATATATATGTATATATATATATGTATATATATATATATATGTATATATATATATATATATATATATATATATATATATATTTATATATATATATATATACTTTATTTGTAGGTTTACAAGACTACCATTGATTTCATGCTGAGAGAATTTCTCAACAGTTATCAACCCTGACACATGGAATGCTGGTACTCGTCTCCATCCAATGTTCCATGCTACAGGCTTGATAATTGCTGAGAAATTTCTCTTGGCATGAAGCCAATGATATCCTTGTTAACCTACAAATAAATATTTATTCATCAATGCAGTGTTGAGCACACATTCTCACTGTTTGATATTAGCATGCACAATATATCTATATATATATATATATATATATATATATATATATATATATATATATATATATATATATATATATATATATATATATTACTTTATATAATCGGGGTTCAGTAAAAAAAATTTACTTTACCACACACCGAACTTTTAGAAATAGCAGCCAAAGAATTTAGCAATTTCCTCTACTATAAGAAGAGTCTCCCAGACAATGTATACTCAAAAACAATTCACGTAGGTATGGAGGGAAAAATAACGAAAGATCACTCGTACATCAATTACATCAAATTTAAACTTAATGAAATCTTGGGCTTATGACAGGAATGTTGATATAGGTATGTATTTCTAGCATCTCTATATCTAACTAACCCAGAAACGGCGTTCTCAAGTAATCGATGTATGAGTGATCTTTCGTTATTTTTCCCTCTATACCTACGTGAATTGTTTTTGAGTATACATTGTCTGGGAGACTCTTCTTATAGTAGAGGAAATAGCTAAATTCTTTGGCTGCTATTTCTAAAAGTTCGGTGTGTGGTAAAGTAAATCTTTTTACTGAACCCTAATTATATAAAGTAATGTTTTAAATATACTGTAAATGGTCCTTTTACATACTGAACACTACTTGGTAAAATTATTAATTACTAATTAATTAATTTTACCCTTATTATTATTATATATATATATATATATATATATATATATATTATATAAAATCTGTTCTGTGTGTGTGTTCTAGGATCTCGGGCATCCTCCATCTGATTGTGCTCAAATTTGATATGTAGATATCGACGGTATCAGGGCGTGTATAAGTCTTGAAAACATTACAAAAATCGATTCCAGGTGAGAATGCGATCGATAAAGCCGTGGGAATGTGCATTTGTATGCTCAAGTACATCAGCTGTTGTGATCAATACTATGCATATGCGAGAAAAATGCACATGCAGCTTGCACAAAAAAAGCCAGCTGGCTTGAAATAATGCCACAAAATGGGATGGTCAGACAAGTTGTTTTGAAAAGATTTGGCTTAAATGTTTGACAACTCAGCACCGTTCATCGGACGGGGTGGAGCATTTAGCATGTATATATATATATACATTCGTGTGTGTGTGTGTATACACACACACACATATCATCAGCCTCATTTAATCATCATCATTTAACATGTGTGTGTGTGTGTAAGTACATGTATGGATATGAATTTAATTG
The DNA here is from genome assembly GCF_006345805.1 of Octopus sinensis. Lineage (NCBI taxonomy): Eukaryota > Metazoa > Mollusca > Cephalopoda > Octopoda > Octopodidae > Octopus > Octopus sinensis. The sequence goes on along the minus strand of NC_043001.1, from coordinate 88,244,136 downwards.
ATTTGGATTTTGGGGTTTAAATCATTAGTATGTCATGAGCTCCATTTCCAAACCAGGAAACATTTTGTGTCCTTGAGCAATGCTATTCCTTTTACATTGCTGCAATCCATGCAACTAAAAAAGAAGGTACCAGTGGCAGTTAATAACTGCAATAAACTGACATCCCATTCACAAGGGAGTTTTGTGTTATCAGACTCATAAACACTATAGAAACCAAGATAAGATCCAGGTTAAAGTACCTCTGGGCTTAAGACTAACTTTGAGTGTGTGTGCATGTATGTGTGTGTGTCAGGGGGTGCTTGTATGCGCGCGTGTATGCATGTATGTGTGTGTGTGCGTGTGTGTGTGGAGGGGGTAAATACATTTAAGCAAAAAGAAATTTTATAGACATGATGTAGGTATATCAAAGAAGATTAAAAATGTATGCATTTAGTGTATCTCAAACACTCAACACTATATATATACACACACACACACACACACACATATATACATATATATACATTATTTATATATATATATGTGCGTGTATGATACATGTATAGACATACAAGGTATCATATATGTGTATGTATATATACACACACACACACATACACACACATACATATGTATACACGTGCATCCAGTCAGTGTCTAGATGTAATTATTACAAAACTGTATATTCTCAACAGAATCAAGCTGTTGCGAATAATGCTTTCATGCAAGCCCACATCAATCATTTGAGATTGTCTTCATCCTAGCAGATGTGCCGTATGGGCTGGTAATTACACTAAGGTATCAACAAAGAGATGTCAGTTCAAATCCCACCGGGTGCTCTAACTTTAATCTTCTTTCATGAAAATGCTTTCTATTTGCATTTTGGGTTTGTTTGAATGGAAACATGGATTTCAAGATGAATCCCAAGTGTATCAGCAATAAACTTAATTCATGTGAGTTTACACAAGTGTATGTGAATGTGTACACATACTTATATTTGCATGTTTTGTATGTACATGAACACATATATGCACACATATGGCATGTATGTATTCCAGAGATTTCCAGAGAATTATCAATTATGATTATCTCCCCTTTTCATTTGAAATTGGTTGCAATTGCCTTCAGGCATTTGTTTTACCTTCTCTGAGAGTGAAGATAATCTCAGTACATCAAGAATTTATCTTGTATGATATTTAATATATCTTTATTTCCCTTTGTTCCCACTGGCCAATTCTGTGTTATTTCCCTTAACTCAATTTTGCTATATATATTTCCATACATACATACATACATATACAAATACACACACACATACACACACACACACACACACACACACACACACACACACACACACACACACACACACACATACACACACACACACACACACACACACACACTTACATATACATGCATGTGTGCATATTCATACACGTATTGTGAGTGTCAGATTAACTGCGCATAGCCTAGTTTTGGACAACGTAACAGTGACATTTATCTTTGCTTATATTCCATAACCAAGGTTGACATATTAACAGAATGACTACTTTTATATTATCTTTCTGCAATCTGCTTCCAAAATGAACAACTGGGAATTCTTAATAGACACTTCAAACATCATCACAAGGGTTTCTTGAGCATATACATTGGCTATAATTATGATAGCTGAAAGAAGGAGAAAATTTAGGATCCTAGAGTTTTGTGATGAAAATGACTTAACCATTTGTAATACACAAGAAACTGGCTACCATCTGATCTCCAGCCAGTCAGATAAACACACAGGTGGACAAACTTTATTCTCACCAAGGAATGAGATAAGCAGACAGTTGTAAATGTTAGGTCATTCCCTGGAGAAGAATGTACCATTCCACAGAGATTAGTGATTAGCGGTCTTAAGAATTAGGTGGACTTGGAGGCTAAAAGCCAATTTGGAGAAAGGATACATAGAAACTGGTAGCGCTATGAAATAACAGCAGGTTTAGAAATGAATTAAGTGGTGCATGTGATGAGGTAGAGTAGATTTTTTAAAAAAATTATAACATAGAGGACAACAAGAAGCTCTTGTGGGAAAACTTACAGAGAGTGACAGACCAGATCTAGGCTGGTATAAGGTTACAGCAAAAGGATGGTGGTGGGATAGTTCTGTAGATAGAACCATAAAGGTTAAGACAATGTCCTGGAAAGACCGGAAGAAGTTGGAGTAGCAAAGAACAATACCAAATAGTAAGAAAAGATAGATATCAGATGTATTTAGCAAAAGGAGGAGCTGAAAGTAAATTAAACAATTCTCTCTTGTCACATCCAATATAAACTGACCCTCCACATCAAACACAATTCATACCAGCTGTCCTTATGCACATCTCTTCAGATGGAACATTTTGAAATCTTCAAGTCCCTAGCAATGGCTCTGATTGGTTTTCTGGGGGGTTTTTTTATCTATATTTCTTGGACTCTTTGTACAAAGTTATGTGTTCTGATTTTATTAGGACCCTATGCATGTGTTTTGCATTTAACTACCAACGTTGGGGCTTTGTGATCAGCTTCCAGCTCCTTCTCAGCTTTGAAAACAAAGGATCTGGCACCTTTCAGGAATCAAGCTATCTCTGTATCACTATGATGTGCTTTTAAGGCATCAATTTTAGTGAGCCTTTTTATTTGTTGAGTCAACTTAATAGTTTATTTTATTAAGCTGAAAAGTAATGTGAAAAGAATAAGTTAGAAGAAAGAGCTGACACACTGTGTGTATATATATATGTGTATGTTTGTGTGAGTGTGTGTTTGTGTGTATGTATGCATGTGTATGTGCGTGTTTGTGTATGTGTGTGTGTGTGTGTGTATGTATACACACATATATATATATGCCTTCGAAATGCAGAATAGATGAAACAAGGACAACTGAAGAAGGGGAATATTCTTTATGTTGCATGTCTCGTTTCTCTGGTTTTTTTTTGTTGTTTCAAAAAAAGTTGTTTTCTTGTTTTTGTTTCTATGTTTCCGTTTCTCATTGTGTTCTACATTTTTTTGATATCCTGTACCCATATATGCATGTATATATAAATATATATGTAAGTATGTATATAAATGTATGTATATATGCATATATTTATATATTATTTATATTATTATATGATCAAACACCAGGCATCTTTTTCCAAGTAAGTTTTATCTATCTATCTATCTATCTATCTGTCTATCTGTCTGTCTGTCTGTCTATCTATCTATCTATCTATCTATCTATCTATCTATCTCTATATATATACATACACATATACAATATATGATGTGTGTGTGTTCCCAATTCAACTTACTTTCTTCTTCAATTTCAACTCCCGGTCGATGCCCGCAGCAAGTTCTTAAAAATTCATCTTACTATTTTTATTTTTCCATACATAGCGCGACATACATTCATTCGTTGTTACTACGTTTATTCATACATTGATAACTTGATTCGTCTTACCCATCTCACTCACTACGAAAATTTAACCTTTTAGGCTACTTTCAAGCCTTCGCCATAACTTGATTTATCTTTCCTATCTCTCTCTCTACGAAATTTAACCTTAGGCTACCTCAAGCCGTAATCCCATCTTTCCCCATCTTTCCGCCATCGGCGGTGCGCCCGCCCCCCCCACCCCCACCACCAATACCGATGAACATTGTTCTCACCCCCACCACCAATACCGGTGAACACTGTTCTCACCCCCACCACCAATACCGGTGAACACTGTTCTCACCGCCACCACCAATACCGGTGAACACTGTTCTCACCCCCACCACCAATACCAGTATACCCTGTTCTCACCATCTACACCGGATACGCCCTACTCATCTACACCGGATACGCCCTACTCCCTCCTCCCCCCCACTACCCCTTCTCCTCATATGCTTTCACTGTGAAAAGACAAGCTGCTAGCGCCATAGCTCATCAACTGCCCACCGATCTTACGCTTCCTCCTGACACTGCCTCAATCCGACCATCCCCTTTTAGTACCCTCCCGCCTCGTAATATCCTACGTTTTTATTTCTTACGAACCTACACCAACCCTTCCTGCCATCGTTCCTCCTTACCCCAACCTTCCCCACTGGTTGCTCCCCTATATTACCCGCCTCAACTGGACCCCCCCTCCCCAACTCAACTCTAGAATATATCTGTATTTCTTTCCTCTACCTAATTACGTTACTCAGTGACGATAACGAATTTCCACTGCTAACACCAGCTCCTGCCCACGGCGTGGTCAGGTTGGAAGAGAGATCAAAAGAAAAATACCACGAAAACTATCACCACCACAACAACCCTCCTCTTCTCAGGCGCCGAATCCCCCCCGTCCCCCCCACATCTCCTTCCCAGTTTTCAGAGTTGGCACTATCAATGTTGGTACATTGACAGGCAAGTCTAGTGAGATTGTAGAGATGCTAGAGAGAAGACAGGTTGATGTATGCTGCATACAAGAGGTAAGATGGAGAGATGCTTCGGCTAGGGTCCTCACGGGCAAGGCACTTAGGTACAAACTCTACTGGCAAGGTAACGCGGAAGGTGTAGGGGGTGTAGGCATTCTCCTTGCGGAGGAATGGGTGGATAAGGTCATAGAGGTTGTCAGGGTTTGTGATAGAGTGCTTAAGCTCAGGTTGGTCCTACAGAGTGGCACAGCTATGATTATCTCAGCCTATGCCCCACAAGCGAGACTACCAAATGATCAGAAGGACAACTTTTATGATACCCTTCTGCAGGCTACTTCAAAGACTAGTAACAAGGACCTCATCTTTGTAGGTGGAGATTTTAATGGGCATGTTGGGCGGGAATCGGGTATCTTCACTGGGGTACATGGTGGCTATGGTATTGGCACCAGAAATGATGAGGGAACTAGACTGCTGGAATTCTGTGATGCATGTAACCTTTCAATCTGCAACACTAACTTCAAGAAGCCAGTCTGCCACCTTATAACTTATCAGTCAGGAGACTCCGCTAGCCAAATAGACTTCATCCTCACCAGACAACGGGATGCAGGGTTGCTCTTGAATACAAAGACCCTCCTGGGTGAAGAATGTATCCCTCAGCATAGACTAATCATCAGTGACTTTAAGCTTGAGGCCAGAAGGACTCCAAGAAACAAACCAATCCAGAAAAGAAGGATTTGGAGGCTAAAGAACCCTTCGCATGGTCAGAAATTTAGGGACATACTCATCAAGAAATTTGATGAGAGGGAGGAGGAGCTTCAGACGTCAGACATAGAAGGTAGCTGGGAATTCCTACGGGACAGCTTGTTGAGTGCCACAGACCAAGTCTGTGGATGGTGCAAAGTCCCTTCCAGACCTAGAATTACGTGGTGGTGGAATAGTGCAGTAGATAAAGCCATCTGTGAAAAGAGACGGGCCTGGAAAGCCTGGAAGGATGGGGGCAGCAGGGAACTGTACCAGATAGCCAAAAGGGAGGCTGGGCGGCAGGTATACATTGCCAAAGATGTAGCAGAAAAGAAGAAGTTTGCCAATGTCCAGCGTCGCGAGGATCAAAGAGCTGAAGTATTTCGGATTGCCAGACAGTGTGTCAGAGAAAATAGCGATGTTATAGGAGAGAAATGTGTCCGCATGGATGATGGGGCACTTGCTTTTACTACTAGTGAAAAGAAAGAGGCTTGGAGAAGCCATTATGAAAGACTGCTGAATGAGGAGAATGAATGGGAGGAGGAGAGCCTGCCAAATGTTGACCCAGTAGAGGGACCAGCTACCCGAATAGACAGCTCCCTTGTAGATAAGGCAATTAAGGATATGAAACCAGGCAAAGCCCCTGGCCTATCAGGAATCACTGCTGAGATGCTTAAAACAGCTGGCTATGTGGGCTATGCCATAGTCACCCGCATTGTAAACCAGGTAGTTCACAATGGAGTCATACCCAATGACTGGTGCAGCAGCACCATAGTCAACTGCTACAAGGGTAAGGGTGATGCTCTAGATAGAAATAACTACAGAGGTATCAAACTGTTGGACCAGGTGATGAAGGTCTCAGAGAAGGTCATAACCAATCTCATTAGGGAGAGAATTTGTTTAGATGAAATGCAGTTCGGTTTTGTACCAGGTAGAAGCACCACTGATGCTATATTCCTGGTCCGACAACTGCAGGAGAAGTACCTAGCTAAAGATAAACCCCTCTACATAGCTTTTGTAGACTTGGAGAAAGCCTTTGACAGGGTTCCCCGTTCCCTTATCTGGTGGTCGATGCGGAAACTGGAGATTGAAGAATGGCTAATAAGGGCTGTACAGGCTCTATACAGAGAGGCTGTCAGCAAGGTTAGGATTGGCAACGAATATAGTGAAGAATTCCGGGTAGAAGTAGGTGTGCACCAGGGCTCAGCCCTCAGTCCCCTTTTATTCATCATAGTCCTTCAGGCAATAACAGAGGAATTCAAAACGGGATGCCCCTGGGAGCTCCTCTATGCCGATGACCAAGCTCTCATAGCAGAATCACTACCGGAACTAGAAGAGAAATTTTGGGTGTGGAAGCAAGGGTTGGAATCAAAGGGCCTTAGAATAAATGTAGCAAAGACCAAAGTATTAGTAAGCAGCAAGAGGTACTCAGCACACATCCTCTCGGGTAGGTGGCCCTGCTCAACCTGTAGGAAAGGTACAGGTAGAAACTCCATAAGATGCACCCAATGTAAGTTATGGACACATAAGAGGTGCAGCAACATTAAAGGGAAATTAACAGATAAGATAGCTTTCATGTGCGGCAGATGCACAGGGACAATAGACACAACAGACACTCAGAAAACAGATTCCATCACACTCCAGGGAGAGAAACTAGAAGTAGTTGATAGTTTCCGCTACCTGGGTGACCAAGTTAGTAGCGGAGGTGGATGCACAGAGAGTATCACCACTAGAATACGAATAGCCTGGGCAAAGTTCAGAAAGCTCCTACCCCTACTGGCAACAAAAGGTCTCTCCCTCAGAGCAAAAGGTAGATTGTATGATGCATGTGTGCGAACTGCCATGCTTCACGGTAATGAAACTTGGGCTGTGACTGCAGAAGACATGCGTAGACTTGAAAGAAATGAAGCTAGCATGATCCGCTGGATGTGTAGTGTCAGTGTACACGCAAGACAGAGTGTAAGCATCCTGAGAGAAATGCTGGATATAAGAAGCATCAGATGTGGTGTGCAAGAGCGACGCTTGCGATGGTATGGTCATGTGCTGCGGATGGATGAAGAGAGATGTGTGAAGAAGTGCCACTCCCAAACAGTTGAAGGTATCGGGGGAGAGGTAGACCCAGGAAGACATGGGATGAGGTGGTCAAGCATGACCTCAGAGCATTGGGCCTCACTGAGGCAATGGCGAAGGACCGAGATCTCTGGAGATATGCTGTGACTACAAAGACCCGGGCTGCTTTCTGCAGCAATTCCACATACCCCCTACCCATTCTAAGTACCCCGGATCCCCAAAGTACCCTGGATCCCCAAAGTACTCCGATCCCCAAAGTACCCCGGACCTCGTTGCCCCCGTGCCGCTGACACGTTAAAATGCTCGAACCGATCGTGACCGATGCTGGACCCTCCGGCCCCTGTGCAGGTGGCACGTAAAAAGCACCCAATCCACTCACGGAGTGGTTGGCGTTAGGAAGGGCATCCAGCCGTAGAAACTCTGCCAGATTCAGACTGGAGCCTGGAGCGGCCCCTGGCTTCCCAGACCCGGTCGAACCGTCCAACCCGTGCTAGCGCGGAAAGCGGACGTTAAACGATGATGATGATGATGATGATGATATATATATATATATACAAAGTATGGGAGGTTTAGTTCACAGGTGATCTAAATAATTAGGTGCTAGGTAAGTGCTGTAACAGATCACTAGAGCTCCAAGGTTATAGCCGAGACGGTAATTATGGAGCCATTGCAAATTATATATATATATATATATATATATATATATACACATACAGAAAGAGAGAGAGAGATTATATATTTATTGATGAATACACACACACACATACCCATGCACACACACTGCATAAACAGATGTCATTTAGTCTCACAGTACTCAGTATGCAGTTTCCCTTTAGCATAGTTTTTGGAATTTGCCATTTTTTCCCACTTTACATATTAAATGTAGTAATGCAAAGTGAACTTTTATATCAAAAACAGAAAAATGGTTTAAAAACATCAAAAATTCAAAATCGTCATCATTATCATCATCATTTTTATGCTGTAATATATTAGGTGACTGTTTCATAACAACATTATTTATTAATAGGGTTGTTAATCTATGATTGAATAAAAAATACCCTCTCGTTTCATTGGCATGCAAATAAAATATTTGGTTTTATTAAACTTTGTTCTTGGAGCTGAAATTTATGCAAAAGAAAATGATATTGACTTAAAAATTTTATTACTAATTGATAACATTCCAGCACATCCATGTGATTTAGAACACTCGAACATTAAAGTCCTATTCTTAACACCTGATATTACATCATTTATCCAACCATTAAATCAAAGCATAATTTGTAATTTTAAGAGAAATTATGTCAAATATCCATATAAAAAATACTGAATGATACGGAAGAAAAGTGCTTAACTGTTTTAAAAGTATGGAAAAATTATAATAATTTCCATTGTGTAGAGATAATTGCCATGGCAATTCCTGAAATTAAGAAAGTCACCTTAAGTATATGTCAAAAAATCACTTTTATTGGGATTCATTCTGAATAGTAAGAATACAAAACAAAAACAAAAAAAAAAGAAATCTAAAATCAAGCATAATTAATATTGTCAATTCAATAAGAGGTGAAGGATTGGATGATTTAGTTGTTAAAGATATTTGATGTATATTTTTTTTAGAACAGAAATTGAATGGAGACGATTTAGATGACAGTCACCTTAACTATCAATGATAAAAGTATGTGTGATTTTGATGAACCATTCTCAGTGATATAATGAAGATTGAGGTGATTTTGATAGTGACTTGTGAATATAGATACATACATACACAAACATACACACATACACATAGTTTTATGTAAAAGGCAACCATACTGGTGACACGTAAAAGGCACCCACTTCACTCTTGGAGCGCTTGGTGTTAGGAAGGGCATCCAGCCATAGAAACCAAGTAAAAATCAGACTGGAGCCTGGTACAGCTCTCTGGCTTACCAGTTCTAGTCAAACTGTCAAACTTATGCCAGCACAGAAAATTGACTCTGAACGATGATGATGATATAAATATATATATAGTGTGACAAGAAATAATTTTCTTTTCTTTTTATGGAACACAAAGAAAGATATATAGGACTGCAAAAACAGAAGTGCTCAAGTGAAATTGAGACAGAGACAAAGATCATTGATTAGAGAACAAAGATCAAATTTGGGCCAATGGCTTTATATAACCCCACGCTTCTATACATGTCATCATATACAAATAATACCATGGCCTTCAGCTTATAGAAGAAATACATATATAAACACCGAAGGTAAAAAATATATTTATGCACATATAAAAATACAAAAATATATAGAAGTACCTGTCGACTAAAGTAGGTGATAAGAAAGAATTATTAAAACATATCAATCAACTAAAAAATGTTTGCCCATTGATTAAAAATATGTCAAAAATTGTCAGTTCTTAAAAATAAAGCAATCCATGGTAGGTTTGGTATCCAAGGAGCGTAAGAGAGTTCCAAAGAGGGTTAAGTTAAAATCCACAATCCTCTTTGGAACTCTCTTATGCTTCTTGGATACCGACCTACCATTGATTGCTTCATTTTTAAGAACTGAATATTTTGATATACTTTTAATCGATGGGTAAAAGTTTTTAGTCGATTGATATGTTTTAATAATTATTTTTTGTCACCTACCTCAGTTGATTTTTATATATATTTTACCAGACAGGTCCTTCTATATATTTTTGTATTTTTATATGTGCATATATATATTTTTTACCTTTGGTGTATATATATGTATTTCTTTTGTATGCTGAAGGCCATGGTATTATTTGTATATGATAAAATGTATTGAAGTCATTGGCCAAAA
>NC_043001.1:88154143-88226643 GCF_006345805.1 Octopus sinensis | reverse complement strand
AAATAAGTACCAGTTGATCACTGGGGTTGATGTAATTGATTTACTCCCTCCCCAAAATTGCTGGCCTTGTGCCAAAATTTGAAACCAATATTTTTGCTAATTTCTCTTCAGGCTCTTTGTTAACTTTACTAAGAGACATTTTGATGGTAAAGATAGTTTTTAATCTGTCACAACAGGAAAAGAAGACATTGCATCATGATCTCTGTAACAAAAGTTATAACTACACTAGAAAACCTGCCGAGCATTTGAGAAAATCAATTTCTCATGATCTTTTAGTGCTCATGATCTTCTTAGTGCTGATTGCACTCACCAAGTATGAAATTTTCATTCTGCATTAACCTGCTTATGATTACATTGCACTTCCTCTGCATCCCTTTATATATATATATATATATATTATATATACATACACACATATATATATATATACATACATATATATATATATATTTATATATATATATATATATATATATATATATATATATATATATATATATATATATATATATAGTGAGAATTTACAAAAAAGACAAAAGACGAAGATGGGTGTGTAAACAACAAATGGATGTATTAGTTTAACGCTCGAGAAATAAGAAAGTCTTTTATGTTTTAAGCCTATGCTCTTCAACAGAAAAGAACAGAGAAATAAACAGGGAGAGAAAATAGAAAAAGGTTAAGTGCCTAGTAATCTATCATGGTGAATGCTGGACAGAGAGGTCACACAGGAGAGCTAGGAAGAAGAGAAGATAATAAGGTAGTGGTGATCCCAAAATGAAGATGCGCATATGTGTGTATGTGAGAGCATGTATGTGTGTGTGGAAGGGGGCTAGTAACATTGACGTGTGTGTGTGTGTGTGTGCATGTGTAGGTGTGTGGATGATGGTATAGGTGCTGGGAAGTGGTCAGTGTTAGTGCATGCGAGGTGGTGTATGGTGGTGTATGGTCTGGTGGTATGTGGTGTGGTGGTGTATGGTGTGTGGTGTGGTGTAGTAGTGTTAGGGTGTAAGGGAGACAAGAGTGGGGAAGCAAGGATGGGGTCTAATAGATGATGTGGGGCGGGATGGGAAATATAGGGATGGTGGGGTTGGAATGTGTAGGGGTGGGATAACAAGGGAGGTTGTGGCGATGAAGGGAGAGGGTGGAAGGGAGAAGGTGGGTAGGAGTGAAAAGAAGAAGTAGGTGCCAGAGCAAGAGAGGAGAGGTGGGTATGAGGAAGTAGGTGTGAGAGGAAGCAAGGAGAGAGGAGGAGGGTTAGATGAAGAGGAGAGGAGATTTGAGCCCATGTTGCGCAAAGGAGCGAAGAGAGAAGATTAATTCCTGTTCATGGCGAAGACAGGAGTCTGGATGGCCACTGTGCAAGGACAATCCGAACACAGACAAGTGTTGTAAAGAATGACTGGTAGAGTGGAAATGATGCAAGACCGGGGTGTCATTGCCAGGTTGGATGTCTCGGAGGTGTTCCATGAAATGGACAGCCAAGCGGCGTCCCGTTTGACCTTTGTATAGAGAAGGACAGAGAGAGAGCAGGAGATGCAGTAGATGACATTGCTAGAAGTGCAGGTGAGGGAGTCAGTGATATGATAGGGTCGATGATGGGTGCCTGCGAGGAGGGTGGTGTTGGAGAGGTAAGGGCAAGTGTGGCAGCATGGGCAGGAGCAGGGAAATGAGCTGATTTGGGAGGTTAGATTAAGGAAGAAGCTGTGGACCAAGAGGTCTCGTAGGTTGTGGGCTCGTTTGAAGAAACAGTTTCTGTCTACCAAATCCACTCACAAGGCTTTGGTTGGCCCGAGGCTATAGTAGAAGACACTTGCCTAAGGTGCCACATGGTGGGATTGAACCCGGAACCATGTGATTGGTAAGCAAGCTACTTATCACACAGCCACTCTATATATTTTTTGTAGAAGTGTGTTTTAATATATTTTGTTTTGTATATGAGTATATTTCATTTGCATTTAATGTGTATACGTACTAATATATTTTGTTTGGTATTATACATATTTCAATTGCTAGTTTGTTATTTTAAAAAATGTTTTTTTTTTTTTTTAAATGCAGAATCAGAATCTCTGATGTTTGTTTTTTGTAAAGGTATGATAAATATTGTTTGGGGATGTGTTGTTAAAAAACTCATATTGAAATATGTACTGTTGCTTTTAACTTATTTCTTTTCTGTCAACATATATGCTTGTACATTTTAGTATTAACCTTATATAAACATGCAGCTACAGCTGTACAGAGATGAGAAATGATATTTTTTATACCTGTTCATATGATCTACAATAACACAAACAGTGGAGGTTTCAGCAGAGGAATTAACTATTGAAGATATATAAACAAAGAAGAGATGGAAAGAGAGAGAAGGGAGGGAGTGAGAGAACGAGAAATAGAGGGGGGAGGGAGGAGGACAATAAGATATTTAAAAATACTATCATGCAGTTAAGTTTACAAAAAAAAGCCCACAGTTAATTAAAATTAATCATTTTGTCAAAGAAAATCTTAAAGACCACATTTTGATAAAAATATATTAAAATTTCAATTCTTAAAAATTTTGTAAACTATGGAGAGTTTAATAATTACTTCTTTTAGCAAAAGTTACATGATTCCAATTAATTAATGAGTAGTTTCCTCCATTATAAGATATATGTATATATATATATATGTCAAACCCATACTAGCAGGGAAAATGAGCAAGTGAGCTCTAATGCTTTCTTTAGCATGGTTTCCACAGCTTGATGTCCTTTATAAAGCCAGTCACTTTACAGAGCATACTGGGTACTATTATATGTGTATGTATGTGTGTGTGTGTATATATATATATATATTATATGTATATATGTAAATATATATATATATATATATATATATATATATATATATATATACTTACTTGGAAATGGATGCGTTGTGTTTAATTAAATATCAAATAATAAATAATATACAATATGTGTGTGTGTGTGTGTGTGTGTGTGTGTGTGTGTATGCATGTATTTATGGGTACAGGACAACACCAATGGTACAAATAACATGAAATACGTAAACAAATGAGGGAAAAACAATTGAAGTACATAAACACAAGAAAAAATGGAAAACAGGATAAGTTAACACAGAGAAAGGACCCTTCATCAGTTGTCAGCTCTCTATATATTCCTCATGCTCTCTATATATTCCTCATTTCGAACATTCAATGAAAATATGTGTCTTCAAAGACAGTTGCTCCGCAAAATTCTTAAGTAAAATTTAGGATTTATGGAGGGTCAAAGTTGGGAACAAAAAATGACAGTGGAGACATACAAGGAAACCAAATGACAGCAAACATGGAGGGTCGTTAAACCGAACCGAGAGGAAAATAGTGAATGATGGGAGAAACATTTTTTTAGAAAAGAGAAAAGATAGAAGAGAGTGAGAAAAAATATGTCCACTCATTTAAAAGTTAGTGCAGGAAAAGAAAGATGGTCATGTGAGAAAAAGAAAGATGGACGATGGTCATGTGTGAGCAATGAGAAAGAGAGAGAAAAGAGAAAGAGTGGAGAGAGAGCCTTTCTCTGTGTTAACTTGTCCTGTTTTCCATTTTTTCTCGTGTTTACATATTTCACTCATTTTTCCCTCGTTTGTTTACTTGTTTCATGTTATTTGCACCATTGCTGACATCCTGTACCCATATATATATATATATATATATATATATATATATATATATATATATATATATTATTTATTATTTATATATGTGTGTGTGTTTGTCTATATATATATGCATGTGTATGTATGTATGTATATATATATATATATATATATATATATATATGTAAAAGTAAAAAAATATATACAAACTGGGACAAGAACGTGAAACACCTAGAAGACGACACAAGAAACACAGGACGGGACATTCGAAGCCCTTAATCATCAGTCAAGAACCGGATCATCTTCGCAATTTCGGCTGATTAATCTTGAGATTGCTCCGATCTGGGCAGCCCCCAAGGGAAATCTAAGCCAAGCACATTAGATCCCTTGGAAGAAAGCCTCGAATGTATACAACACAAGGACGGAAAACGGACGATGTACACGAATAAAAATGCAAAAAAAACGTAAAAACAATAAAGAGAGCACGGATAAGAATACAAATACGTAAAAACAATAATGGTAAGGATAAAAACAAAACCAGGACGTCAGGACAAGGGTATACCCATGTCTGTATGTGTATGTGAGTATGAATACATGTATGTGTGCAGACATGTGCAAAACACACACATGCACACAAACATACATTGTTTTAAGAATATTATTTTAAAATTTTACTTAAACAATTTCATGAGGCAAGTGATAATAGTAACCTTGCTTATATGATGTTTAAAATGTTTGGAGTATTCCTTTTGAGAATCAGAAATGAAATGAAAAATGTGCACTTGAAACAGTTGTTTATGCATGTGCTTTTGCAAGATTATTTTTAACTAGAACATAAAGGTAAGTATTTTCTTCATAACTTTCATATAATACTTCAAAATATATTTAAAAAATAGATATTTCAAGGCAACACAGGCTCAGGTTATCAGCTGAATGAGTGGAAATATGTAACTGAGAGTATTGGAATTATGAGCCTTTCTGTTATAATGTATTAAAGAATACAATACACTTATATATTGAGTTCTGGAATTCATCATTTCTCAGTGAAACAGCAGAAATATATATACTCATATATATATTCAGTAAAATTTAGATTCAGATGAATATGGTACTTAAGTTAAAGGCACCAGAATTTAGTATGGTATTATCCATATAATTCAAAATGAGGTGATTATAATCAAAATAAGTAACAAGGATATCCAGAGGTAATGCAGTATGATTGTTTCATGTGACTCCATTTAATGTTTGCATTGTTCAATTAAATGGAGTCGCATGAAACGCTCGTACTGCATTACCTCTGGATATCCTTATATATATATATATATATATATATATATATATATATATGTACGTATGTATATGTAGCCAACTCATGTCTTCAGTTCCTTGAAGACATTACCCAAAATCATTGATGGCAACTCATGGGTGAATGTTATCTGTCTTGACTTTGCTAAAGCTTTCAATTCTGTGCCAAACAAATAACTCATGGCAACACTTTCTGCAATGGATATGAAAGATGATCTTTATAATTGGATGTAGTCCTTCATTGGTCCTTCGTGGTCCTTCCTGTAGTCCTTTTTGGTAAAGAAGAGGTAGTCACGATTCTAGGATATCATTCTTTACCCTATGAGATGACAACTGGTGTACCACAGGGACACATTCTGGAACCCCTGTTGTTTACTGAATATATTAATGATATAGATGCCAGCTTGAAGAATATTATTGTGTTGAAATATGCAGATGACATCAGGCTGTACCTGATGAAGTATATGAAGTAAAAAGGACAGATATTATATGCTATAGATCTTTTCTACTATTGTATCTGGACACAAAGTAGCAATGGATTAGCAACTGGAAACTGAGGCTGGCTGCACTACCATACATTTTGGGAGGAAAAACTCAGCCTTTACACACTCTTTCAACAACACCAATGTTTAGACATCTACTATTTTCGTTTTTGTCAACAGAGATTTGTGTTGAACAAACTACATCTCTAAAATTGTCAAGAAGGTTGAGGGTGTCTTAGCATCACCCAAGTAAAACCTTTTGTCAGCCACTCACCAGCTATCTATTTAAAGCTGCATATGGATATGGTATCTTCACAGAGTTTACATCACCAATCTGGAACCCCTATTTTGCTCAGCATATCAATCTTCTGGAAACTATTCAGAAATGTGCAACCAGATGAATACCCATTGTCAGGTGTCTACTATATTCTAAATGTTTTACTTCCTTGGACATGGAGACATTAAAGCTTCAACATCTGGCAACTACTTGGTAGACATCCACAAGATTATCCACCATCTTTCCAACAACCTTGAGCACCTTTTTGAATTCAATAAGGGCAGAACGTTTTGAATACAAAATAGCAGATCAAAGAGGAAAAGAAAGATGGACGATGGTCACGTGTGAACAATGAGAAAGAGGGGGACAGAGAGCCTTTCTCTGTGTTAACTTGTCCTGTTTTCCGTTTTTCTCATGTTTACATATTTCACTCATTTTTCCCTCGTTTGCTTACATATTTCATGTTATTTGCAGCGTTGCTGATGGAGAGACACAAAAAAGAAAGAAGAAAGCAAAGGACCACTGCTGTAGTCACATAAGTGTGACGAAAGAACTCTGGCTGAAATACAATTAATATGAAATAGAGCTGAAGCAAGTGAATACCAAATATATAGTGCATCTGTTTTCATTGGCTATATTGGCAATATGACAATCCCCAAATACAACAATATATATATAAGTATATATTTCGTTTTTGTATTTGGCTTGGAAGATTCTTTATGTGAATTCGTGTGTTGAAGCATATTTTATTGTGTCCGGGGAGAGTCGTTCTCTTTGAGCGCTTTATTAATTTAACACACTCACTACTTATTTATTTTTACTATTTTTAATAAGTTAATGAGTGGAAATCAGACCAGTGAGTGTGTCAAATTAATAAGGCCCTAAAAGAGAATAACTCTCCCCAGACACAATAATATATATATATAGATATATATTTATCATCATCATCATTATCATCCTTTAATGTCCATTTTCCATGCTAAAGACGGTCTTCACCCATGTAAGGTGTTGTTATCTGTTTGGTGAGATATGAAAAGTTGAGGCCACTTTGAACTTTTAAACCCAAACCAAATGATAACAAAAGAGATCTACTGTGAGCAGCCTGAGCAGCTTAAGTCAGTGCTGGAAGAGAAGCAACCACCTTTGTTTTCAAGGTGAAAGGTGTTCTTCCATCAGGAAAATACTTAGCTACATACAGTGAGGATGACCTTCTAAAGACTGGAACAGTGTGAATGGGAGACAAAGCCCCACACACCATATTCACCGGACATTGTCTCATATAATTATCATTTATTCTGCAGTCTTTATTTGGACATAAACAAATATGAATTGTGTAGACAAGATCAGAACAGTACTGGAGGAGTATTTTTCGTCACAAACAAGTGAATTTTGGAAGAGAGGCCTTGCAAGTCTATCAGAAAAATGGAAGATCATTGTAGAAAATGAAAAAGAGTATATTTTAGATTAAAAAAGAACTTAGTTTATCTTAATTTTGAAAGATAAATGGAGAATAAAAAATGCTGCATTATTTATGGGATGATTCAATATATATAGAAAATCCTGGAAGATTTAGCTCCCAACTTTGAGATTGAAAGCTACACCAACCATCAAACTAGACATCACCACGTAGTACCAAAGATCCCATCTTTTCCATCTAGAGTAAGGACCCAGTATTGTAACAACTGAGAGTTGAAGAACCTGCAACTTTTCAAGACTCTGCTGAAAAACCTCAGAGATATGTAAAGTGTAGATATGAATGTTTTCAAAGAACATTTAGACAAATTTCTGTCTGTGGTACCAGATGAACCCACATTGCAGCAGGAAATACAAAGAAAAATATCTCTATTTGATTTGCTATTTCACCAGAAATAGTTCCAGAGAGAAAGGCAGGTAATGAGTGTGAGATAAAAACCAATCACGTTAAATGTGAAGCTCTGGCATGGCCACAGCCTCTAGCTTAAAACAGTAGAGATAAAAAGATAGATCTATATATATATATATATATATATATATATATGCATGCATACACACACACACAAGCGAACACACATACACACACACACACACACCACACACACACACACACACAATTACTTATATGTGTAATAAAATGAAGCTGTATATATTGATATTTAACAACTATGTGTATATTCAATCATGGAAAGATTTTACTGCAATAATTGTCTGAAAGAAATTCTCTTCATGGGCATAAAGTCTTTAAATGATGTCATCGAAATGTAAGATTCATGTTTCTGTGTGATTACACTTCATCAATTACAGACACTGATTTGGTTGTCCACAGTCCTGTGTAAGAAGAGCTGCCATTCTTAAATATAAACAGCAAAAAATATATTTGTTGGAGTGTGCTAAGCTCAGTCAAGCTGAAATTAATCAAAAACACACTAACCAAAATCAAAATCAAATAAAGTTGTCTAAAGCTCATGTGTGCTTTTACCCACAACTATATGGAGAATTTCCTCTCCAAGTAAATTATATGTGTATATGTATGTTAACCAAAGCATACAGTATCATAGATCCATTTCAGCTCATCTTACCAACTAGACTCACACTGGTTATTAGATAACAGTGTAATTATCAAATAGCCAGTGCTATTACAGGGCAGTTACCTAATATAACATGGCAGTTATCTAATAGCCATGCATTCCTCAGAGATGGCAGGTTTGGAAACCTATTGGTAAGATCAGCTGGAATGGATCTATAATACTGTATACTTTGATAATATACCCACTCTGATAATAAATATAGGAATACACCTTTCTCTGACATATAAATTCTTAGGTAACTCTGTGTGTGTGTGTGTGTGTGTGTGTGTGTGTGTGTGTGTGTGTGCGTGTGTGTGTTTGTGTTTGTGTGTGTATGTGTTTGTGTGTGTATATGTGTATGCATGCATGCATGTATGTATGTATATATAATTGTGTGTGTGTGTGTGTGTGTGTGTGTAGCTTTGCTGATACATTTAAACAAAAGACAAAAACATCAGTGAAATAAAACTGAGACATGAAATAAAAAAAACAGTGCTTTATACATGAAGTTCCTTGTGATATTTGTTCTACATCAAGTTATAGACACTCCCTTGCCTCAATCATCATCAGAAATATGTGAACCAGTAACTGACCTACTAGAAAAATCTTGTAACTGATGATGCTAGTGTTGACTAATTGGGATATAAAATGAAAATAAATGAATAAATACACGTGCTTTAATTAAATGACCCACATATCTTCCCCTGCTCTCACTGTCTTCTCCACCATTTCTTGGCTGCTATAATCAAAGAAGAGCTCTTCAGCAGGAAATATAAATAACTTCAGTGTTATTATATAAGTCATATTTCTGACCAGATGATGGACACTTATAATAACAGGCTGTAATGTCTCTCACTTCAGCTGTATTAAGTTGCTGTTCATAATCCTGGAGCTGGTAGGGACTGGAGGAGTTAGTTTTAATAATCTTGGTAGTGGTGAGAATGTTGCCAGTGGTGATGATGCTGGGTTGATGGTGCAGGAGTTAGTGATGGTGGTGGTAGAGATGATGGTGTTGGTAGTAGTAGTAGTAGTAGTAGTAGTAGTAGTAGTAGTAGTAGTAGTGGTGGTGGTGGTGGTGGTGGTGGTGGTGGAGTTGATGGTGATGAGAGTGTTAGGGACATAGGGATTATTCCATAACAATGAGTATTGTTGTGTTGTCAGACATGACATTAAATCTCACCCCTGTGGTATCTACAATAACATGATTGGTGCTGTGTATAAAGGTTTGAATGCAGCTAATTTCTCTTGGAGGGGAGCAGGTTGTTGATCTTTTATCATGTTTATATATGCATGTAAGTATGTATGTATGTATATATATATGTATGTATGTATGTATGTATGTATGAATGTATGTATATATGTAGGTATGTATGTATGTTATACATTGGTATGACATATATATATATATATATATATATATATATATCACAAGTCCATCATAACTTATTAAAAGTAACACCCTAATATGTAACCCTGTAATTCTAATACCATACATACAAACAAACATACAGACATACATTTGCAATTATTTGGTAAGTGGTGCTGAATTTTACAATCAGTAAATAATGATAACAATATTTTATAAGAATAAAGCTTATAAAATAGTATATATATATATATATATCACCATCATCATCATCATTTAACGTCCATTGTCCATGCTGGCATGGGTTGGATGGTTTGACTGTGCTGGCCCACTGGAAGGCGGCACCAGTCCCCTGTCTGATTTGGCCTGGTTTTCTATGGCTGGATGCCCTTCCTAATGCCAACCACTCTGAGAGTGTGATGAGTGGTTTTACGTGACACCAGCATGGGTGCCATTTGCACGACATCTGCATCTGCCATGACTGCAATTTTTCTTGGCTTGATGAGTCTTCTTCTCAAGCACAACATAATGCTAAAGGTCTTGGTCATTGCTTCTGTGGGACCCAACATTTGAAAGGAACTCAGCCACTTTGCCTCCATGAGGCCCATTTCTCAAAAGGAACTCAGCCACCTTGCCTCCATCAGGCCGAATGCTCAAAAGGAATTCATCACTATGCCTCCATGAGGCCCAACACTTGAAAGGAACTCGGCCACTTTACCTCCGTGAGGCCCAACATTCAGAGGTTGATTTTTTACATGTCACCAGCATGAGTGCACTTGACTTGATGGGTCCCCATAAGCAGAGCACATCACTAAAGTTTTCAGTCACTAATCATTGCCTCTGTGAGGTTCAAAGTTCAAAGATCATGCTTCACCACCTTGTCCCATGTCTTCCTGGATCTACTTCTACCTCAGGTTCCCTTCACAATTAGAGATCAGTACTTCATACACATCACATGACCATACCAGCGCAGTCATCTCTCTTGCACACCACATCTAATTCCTCTTATGCCTAACTTTTCTCTCAAGATGCTTACACTGTTAAACATGCTCACTGACATTGCACATCCAGTGAAGCATACTGGCTTCATTCTTTCAAGCTTACACATATCTTTGGCTGTCACAGCCCATGTTTCACTGCCATGCAGCACAGCTGTTCCCACACAGGCATCAAACAATCTGCTTTTCCCTCTGAGAGAGAGAGGCCTTTGTTGCCAGCAGGAATAGGTGCTCTCTAAACTTTGCCCAACCTAATCTTATTCTCACAGCTACGCTCTCGGAACATCCAACTCCACTACTAACCTGGTCACCTAGATACTGGAAGCTATCTACTACCTCTAGCTTGCACCCCTGGCAGTTGATGGAGTCTATTTTCCACACATGTTCAGCATTTATTATGCCTGTGCACCTTCCACATACAAAAGTTAGTTTCTCTGTTAACTTTCCTTTGATGTTGCTGCACCTTTGGTGTGTCCAAAGCTTACACTGGGTGCATCTTATGGAGTTTCTACCTACACCTTTTCTACAGATTGAACAGGGCCATCTACCTGAGGAGATTTGTGATTTGCCTGCCTTCCAACTTACTATGACTTCGGGTTTTGCTAGGTTAACTCTAAGGCCCTTTGATTTTAGACCTTGTTTCCAAACCTAGATCGTTTTCTCTAGCTCAGGAAGTGATTCAGCTATAAGAGCGAGGTCATCAGCATAGAGAAGTTCCCTGTCTTGCATTTCTCTGTTATTGCCTGGAGGACAATGATGAACAAGGGGGTGTTGAACACCGATCCTTGGTAAACCCCTACTTGTACCCTGAATTCTTCCATGTACTCATTGCCCACTATCACCTTGTACAGCTTGTACAGCTCTCACCAACCACTCATCTAGCCCTAGTTTCCATATTGACCACCAGACAACAGATTGGGGTACTCTGTCAAAAGCTTTCTCCAAGTCAGCAAAAGCCATAAACAGAGGTTAACCTTTGGCTTGGCATTTCTCCTACAGTTGCCTTATGAGAAATATAGCACCAGTGGTGCTTCTACCTGGCACAAAACCAAACTGCGTCTCATGTAGACTAACTCTCTCCCTCACCTGATCCAACAATTTGGTACCTCTGTAATTATTTCTATCTAAGGCATCATCTTTACCTTTGCAGCAGTCGACTATGATGCTGCTGCAAAAATCATTGGGTATAACTCCTTCATGAACCACCTGATTTATACTACAGGTGACTAGACCATAACCCACACCACCAGATATTTTAAGCATCTCAGCGGGGATTCTTGATGGGGGCTTTCCCTGTCTTCATATCCTTAATTGTTTTGTCTACCAGGGTACTGTCAATTCGGGTAGCCGGTCCCTCAATTGGGTCAACATTCCGCAGACTTTCTTCCTCCCATTCATTCTCCACGTTCAGCAGTCTTTCATAATGGCATCTCCATGTCTCTTTCTTTGCAGACTCATTAAAAGCAAGTGTGCCATCATCCATGCAGACTCATTTCTCTCCAATGACATTACAATATTCTTTCACACACTGTCTTGCAATCCAAAATACTTCAGTTCGTTGGTCCTTCTTTTTTCATTTCTCCCTTGGCTAGATATACCTGTCTCCTAGCTTCCCTTCTGGCTATCTGACACAGTTCCCTGCTGCTGCAACTCTTCCAGGTCTTCTAGGCCTGTTTTTTTTTTTTTTTTTATTGCTGTAATGGCTCTGTCTATGGTATTGTTCCACCACCATGTTACCCTAGGTCTGGAAGGGACATTGCACCACCCATGGATTTGGTTTGTGGCACTCAGCAAGCTATCCTGCAGGAATTCCCAGTTGCCCTCTATGTCACAAGTTTGTAGCTGCTCCTCCCTCTCATCAAATTTCTCAATTAGGATGTCCCTATATAACGTACTTAAGTATTTTAAAAATAAAGTTTTACAAGTGAGCATATCAAACATCTTTTTTGACTCTTTTACTCTTTTACTTGTTTCAGTCATTTGACTGTGGCCATGCTGGAGCACCACCTTTAGTCAAGCAAATCGACCCCAGAACTTATTCTTTGTAAGCCTAGTACTTATTCTATCATTCTCTTTTGCTGAATTGCTAAGTTACGGGGACATAAACACACCAGCATCGGTTGTCAAGCGATGTTGGGGGAACAAACACAGACACACAAACACACAACACACACACACACACACACACACACACACACACACATATATATATATATATATATATATATATATATATATATATATATATATATATATACATATATACATATATACAATGGGCTTCTTTCAGTTTCCGTCTACCAAATCCACTCACAAAGCTTTGGTCGGCCTGAGTCTATAATAGAAGACACTTGCCCAAGGTACCACGCAGTGGGACTGAACCCGGAACCATGTGGCTGGTAAGCAAGCTACTTACCACACAGCCGCTTCTAAATTTTTTCATTATGTCTGTATTTTAAAAAATACATTTTAGCAGAAATTGAAGATAACCCACCAAACACAACATAAATCATTCCAGTGTTGGTTTATGAAACTTTTATGCACTGGTTATATTTCCTGTGAAGTTTATTATCTCCCCTGTGCTTCTCTCTGTCTTTTTCTGAATGTGTGTGCTCATTCTAACATCAATTGCAATGAATGCAATAACCAAACTAGGTGAAATAAATCAATATTTTGGCCAGGAAACCCAGGGTAGCTGTATGTCACAAGGCTTTTTGTGGTTTTTATTATAACACCTGTACCCTCTTAACTGATTGAATGCTATACTACTCGTTGAAACCTTACCTCCCAGTATGTATCATCTTCATCATCATCATTTAACGTCTGCTTTCCATGCTGGCATGGGTTGGACAGTTTGACTGAGGACTGGTGAGCCAGAGGCTGCACCAGGCTCAATCTGATCTGGCAAAGTTTCTACAGCTGGATGCCCTTCCTAATGCCAACCACTCCGAGAGTGTAGTGTGTGCTTTAAAGTGCTACTGGCATGAGGGCCAGTCAGGTGGTCCTGGCAACGACCATGCTCGAAAGGTGTTTTTACATGCTACCTGCATGGGAGCCAGTTCGGCGGCACTGGCAACGACCATGTGCCACTGGCACATATGCCAGTAAGGCGATGCTGGCAACGATTATGCTCAAATGTTGTTTTTCACGTGCCACTGACACATGTGCCAGTAAGGTGATGCTGGCAACGATTATGCTCAAATGGTGTTTTTCACGTGTCACCAGCATGGGAGCCAGTGCTGGAGTATCTTAAGTAACATGGTTATAGGATAGTAAAACACATCTTGAAGGGTTTTTGTCAAACAAATTGACTTCAAGATTTTTTTCTTTTAAATCTAGTATTTATCTTACTGGTCTCTTTTGCTGAAGTGCTAAGTTACAGGGATGTAAACACACCAACGTCAGATGTCAAGCTATGGTGGGGTGCAAATACAGACACAACGACACATACATAGACACACATACACACACACACACACACACACACTCACACACACACACACACACACACACACACACACACACTAACACACACACACACACACATGAGACAAGCTTCTTCCAATGTCTGTCCACCAGATCCACTCACAAAGCTTTGGTTGACCGAAGATTATAGTAGAAGACATTTGCCCAAGGTGTCATGCAGTGGAACTGAACCTGGAACTATGTGGTAGGGAAAGCAAGCTTCATACTACATAGCTACTCTTATGCCTATGTGTGCGCGTGTGTTTTAATTAATTAATTAAGAAATAAACAGCATTCATTCTTTGCAGTATATTTATAATGCGATGTAAGCTAAACCTTTTTAGCAACACTGTGGTGCAGCTATTCTTTTGTGATAGCTGTAAAGAAACCGTCTTTGTGTGTTTTCACTTTCTTTTCATGAAAAAGAAATAATGATAATAATAATAAATAAATAAATAAATAAATGAATAAACAAATTAATTTATCATATAGTTGAGAATGAATGCAGTTGAGTACATAATTAATTCATTCATTTGAATAAGTTGCCAGCGAAGCACTATTTATACAAATCACACAAATCATTTGAGCAAAATCACTACATTTAGTGACAATATTTAGCTATTAACCATATTTCTCTTTGTGACCAAATCAAATGGTATTTTATCTCCGATGGGAATCAAAGAAGATTCAAAACCAGTCAGGTAGCTTTATTTTTACTGTTTACAAGAAGAAAGCAAAAAAGATGAAGATGGGTATGGTATGCTGTTAAAATGCTTTACTTTGCATCACTACAGATATAGGTCATATATATATATATATAAGAGAAGAAAATGGATATAATAACCTATATATATATATATATATATATATATATATTTATATATTGTATTTTACTTGTTTCAGTCATTAGACATGGCCATGCTCAGGCATTGCTTTGAAGAAATCTTTTAGTCAAATGAATTGATCCTAGTACTTATTTTCTTTTTTTAAGCCTGGTATTTACTCTATCAATATCTTTTGCCGAACTACTAAGTTATGGGGATGTAAACACACCAACACTGCTTATCAAGCAGTGGTAGGACACACACAGACCACATACACATATGTACTAGTGTCACTTGAGTGGCCTCTTTAAAAGTACACTTCAATCGTCGGGCAAGATGTTGTGCTTGAGAAATCCTGTTGAGTCAAGCAAGATCGTAGTCGTAGCTGAGGTCAGTGCTACCTGACTGGCACCTATGCTGGTGGCACATAAAAAGCACCATTCGAGCATGGCCAGTGCTACTTGACTGGCTCCCTGGCTCCCATGGTTGATGTCAGTGCCACCTGACTGGTCCCCGTGTTGGTGACATGTAAAAAACTACACTCTCAGACTGGTTGGCGTTAGGAAGGGCTTCCAGCTGTAGAAACATTGCCAGATCAGATTGGAGCTTGCTGCAGCCTCCTGGCTTGCCAGTCCTCAGTGAAACCGTCCAACCCATGCCAACGTGGAAAGGAGACATTAAACGATGATGATGGTGATGATTGATATATATATATATGTATATATATATATATATATATATATATATATATATATATATAATATGATGGGCTTCTTTCAGTTTCTGCCTACCAAGTCCACTCACAAGGCTTTGGTCAGCCTGAGACTATAGCAGAAGACACTTGCCCACGGTGCCACGCATGGAAACATGTGGTTGGGAAGTAAGCTTCTTACCATATAGTCATGCTTGTGCCTATGTATATTTATATCATCATCATCATCATCATTATTTAGGGTCCATTTTCCATGCTGGTATGGGTTAGTCGGTTTGAATGGAATTGGTAAGCTGGAGATCTGTTCCGGGCTCTGGTCTGATTTTGGCTTGGTTTCTACAGCTGGGTGCCCTTCCTAACGCCAAGCACTCCAAGAGTGTAGTGGGTGCCTTTTACATGTCTCCATCACAGGTGCCTTTTATGTGTCATTGTCATGGGTACTTTTTACGTGTCACTATCACGGATGCCTTGTATTTGTCACCATCATAGGTGCTTTTACGTGTCACTGTTATGGGTGCCTTTTATGTGTCATCATCACAGGTGCCTTTTATGTATCATCATCACAGTTACCTTTTACATGTCACTGGTACTGTCCATGAATACGATTTCATTTGACCTGATGAGTCTTCTCAAGTACAGCAAATCACCAAAGATCTCGATCATTTGTCATTGCCTCCATGAGACCCAACATCTGAAGATCATGCTTCACCACCTTGTCCTATGTTTTCCTGGGTCTACCTCTTCCATGGGTTACCTGAACAGTTAGAGACTGGCACATACACATGCACACATGCATGCACGCACGTGCACACACATACACACATCGGCACACACACACACATTCACACATATATTTAAAATCATTTTGGATAGAAACAGAATATATGTGTGTGAGTGTATATACACATATATATATATGTATGTGTGTATATATATTTATATATACATATATATATGTATGTGTGTATATATATATACAGGAGTGGCTGTGTGGTAAGTAGCTTGCTAACCAACCACATGGTTGCGGGTTCAGTCCCACTGCGTGGCATCTTGGGCAAGTGTCTTCTGCTATAGCACCGGGCCGACCAATGCCTTGTGAGTGGATTTGGTAGATGGAAACTGAAAGAAGCCTGTCGTATATATGTGTATATATATGTGTGTGTGTGTGTTTGTGTGTCTGTGTTTGTCCCCCTAGCATTGCTTGACAACCGATGCTGGGGTGTTTACGTCCCCGTCACTTAGCAGTTCGGCAAAAGAGACCGATAGAATAAGTACTGGGCTTACAAAGAATAAATCCCGGGGTCAATTTGCTCGACTAAAGGCGGTGCTCCAGCATGGCCGCAGTCAAATGACTGAAACAAATAAAAGAGTAAAAGAGTATGTATGTGTGTGTGTATATATATATATATATATATATATATATATATATATATATATATATATATATATATATATATATATATATACATATATATATATATATATATATATATATATATATATATATATATATATATATACATATATATATATATATATATATATATGTATATATATATATACTTATATATATATATATACTTATATACATTTGATACTTACATGTGTGGTTAAGAATTTGGTCTTGCAATCACTTAATACAATCATCATTTTGCCATACTTATATTGATGGATATGAGTCTTCTCCAGTACAACATCCCTCCATTTCTTACAGTGCCCTGTCATCTTTCTTCCTTGGTCTTCACCTTCTGAAGGTTCCTTCCACTGGCATTGGTGCTTCTTTGCCCAACTCTCATCCTCCATATACACACCATTGCAAACTTGTTTCTTGCATGCTACAGTTGATTCCTCTTTCTCTTCGCTCATTTGTGCTCTGTCATTCATGCACACTAACAATATCTGTGCGTTGGAGCATGCTTGCTTAAGTTTTTTGCAGTTTCAGCACATCTTTTGCATTCAATACACATTTCACTCAAAGATTACATTTTATACACAAGCATCATATGATCCAGTCTTCAGTGACAGAGAGAATACTTTTGTGGTCAGCAGAAGTAATACATCCCTGAACTTTTTTCTATTTCTTTCTTACTCTGTCTACTATGCATTTGGAACACCTGCCCTCACTGCTAATTGAGCTGCCAAGGTTATAAAAGCTGTCAAATATATAAAAAGAAGCTGAAACAAAAACTAGGTACAAGAGGAATCAGATGTAGTGTGCAATAGAGAAGAGTATGCAAGTATAGGAATGTGGTACTTATAGAGTTGGGCAGCTGTAGAAAGAAGTGCAAGGTGTACAAACAGATGGAACCTGTGGCAGAGGGAGACCATGAGGAGATGGGTAACAATTGATATCAAAATGCTAAATCTTACAAAGAAGATGATGAAGGACAGTGCTAAATAACATATACCCACCCATGCAAGCTTGCTGAAAAAATATCAAAATGTGATAGAGGGTAGGAAGTATAATATATATACATACTTACACACATATATATATACACATACGCATATATACTATTTATTAAAGCCTCCAAAAATCTTCAAAAACTGTTACTCAGTTTCATGTCACCGTTTGTCAGACAGTCGAGTATTATATTCTTCACCTTGTTTTGCATTTATATGCTTACTACTTGAGTGTGCATACAATGTTTCTTCCGGCCATTTCATCATGCTGAACTGTGCATCTTTTTCTTCCTGTTTTTTTTCTCTCTCAATTCTTTCTGTCAAAGAGCAAAGCGTCAAAGACTTTCCCATTCTTCCCAAGTGTTAAACTAATACACCTGCTTGTTGTTCTTTCACCTGTCTTCATCTATTGTTCCCTGTAAATTTGAACTATATATATATATATATATATGTATGTATCTTTATTATATATGTGTGCACGCGTGTGTGTGTGTGTACATATATATATCATCATCATCATCATTTAATGTCCGTTTTCCGTGCTAGCACTGGTTGGACGGTTCGACCGGGGTCTGGGAAGCCAGGAGGCTGCACCAGGCTCCAGTCTGATCTGGCAGTGTTTCTACAGCTGGATGCCCTTCCTAACGCCAACCACTCCATGAGTGTAGTGAGTGCTTTTTACGTGCCACTGGCACGGAAGCCAGTCAAGGCGGCACTGGCATCGGCCACGTTCGTATGGTGCTTTTTATGTGCCACCGGCACAGGTATCGCAACTACTATTTCCATTGATATTTATTTCGATGTTCATGTACTTGACTTAATAGGTCTCCTCAAGCACAGCGGGTTGTTCTGAAATCCAAGGTACTTTGAATGGGCAGGGGCTATGCGGAACTGGTGCAGGAAGCAGCCCGGGTCTTTGCAGTCACAGCATAACTCCAGAGATTTCGGTCTTTCGTCATTGCCTCTGTGAGGCCCAACGCTCTGTGGTCATGCTTGACTACCTCATCCCATGTCTTCCTGGGTCTACCTCTCCTCCTGATACATTCAACTATTTGGGAGTGGCATATATACATATATATATATATGTATATATATGTATATATATATATGTATATATATGTATATATATATATATATATATATATATATATATATATATATATATATATATATATATATATATATATATATATACATACATACCTATATATATACACACACACACACATATATATATGTGTGTATGTATATATTTATATATATATATATTTATGTATACATACTTATATATGTGGAGGCACATGGCCTAGTGGTTAGAGCAGTGGACTCGTGGTCGAGGGATCACAGTTTCAAATCTTAGACTGGGCTGTGTGTGTTTATGAGCAAAACACTTAAGCTCCACATGGCTCCAGCAGAAGGTAGTGGTGAACTTCTGCTGATTCATTCACCACAACTTTCTCTCACTCTTTCCTCCTGCATCAAGCAGCTCACCTGTGATGGACTGGTATTCTGTCCAGGTGGGGAGTCTATACACCAATGAAACCGGGTAAGCAGCCCTTATGAGCCAGGTATGGCTTGAGAAGGAAAAACAACATATACATATATATATATATATACATATATATATATATATATATATATATATATATATATATATATATATATATATATATATATATATATATATTTATACATATGTATTTATATATATATATTTATATATATATTTATATATACATATGTATTTATATATACAGACATATGGGTGTGTATATATATAAATGTAAATATATATATATAAATATAAAAATATATATATAAATATAAAAATAAATGATATATATATATATATATATATATATATATATATATATATATATATGTATGTATATATATATATATATGTAAACACACAAAAACACGTACATATGCACATATTTATACATGGAGAGAGAACTCTTCCCGGGGCTCTAGGCAACATCTCCAGGCTTGCTTGTGTTGTTTCTGCTTCGCCTGGCCACCAGCTTTGATGACAGACACACTGCTAAGAGCATGCCACGTTCCCATTGCCGGACAGGCACTCTCCAAGTTCAGGTACATGGTATATATATAGGAGTGGCTATGTGATAAGAAGCTTGCTTCCCAACCGCATGGTTCTGGGTTTAGTTCCGCTGCATGGCACCTTGAGCAAGTGTCTTTTACTATAGCCTTGGGCCAACCAAAGCCTTGTGAGTGGATTTGGTAGACAGCAACTGAAAGATGCTCGTCATATGCATGTATTTGTGTGTCTGTGCTTGTCCCCACACCATCACATGACAACTAATGTTGGTATGTTTACATCCCCGTAACTTAGCAAAAGAGACCAATAGAGTAAATACTAGGCTTACAAAAGAATAAGTCCTGGGTTGATTTGTTTGACTAAAGACGTTGCTTCAGCAAGGCTGCAGTCAAATGACTGAAACAAGTATAAGAACAAAAGAATAAAAGAATATATGTTCATTCCTTGAAATGACAAGACCATCTGGTCATCTTGGGTGAAGGCTGACTAATGACTTATATTGTGATTTTGTTTAAAGTGAGGAAGAGTTATGCTCCATCAACCTCACTGTCTTATCTGTAACCATTTTCAATCCAGTGGCAAGGCCAGGCCAAGATGACTGGGGAATGCAGTGGATAACCAACATATCTTGCTTGCCTCACTTTGCTCTCTGCACTCTACAATTCATTGCTACACCACCTCCCTCTCCATTAAACCATAAAGAGTCCACCAGATCCCACTTTCACATGCACAGGTAGGCAAGCCTTAACTCAAAGTTACTACATGCCATTAGCTCATCTCACCTGCTCTAGCTTGCCAGTCAAAGCAACTTACTGGTGTGTGGCTGCCATTACTTGCAAACAGCTACTTGGAGTTACAGGTGAGAGATGAGTACCAGGTGGAGACCAAAGCAAACAAACCATCTCTAAAATGTGATGTTTTCCTGTCAAAGGTGCTACCTCTCTTTGACACGCCATGCTTCTTGACATACTATACATACCTATAGTGTCTCTTAGTGACCAGTTAGTACAAGGTAGATAATAATTTTTACACGATATTTGGTAGGATTAAAAGTTTGAATGCAAATTCAGTAAGATGTATAGAAAATGCTTACTTAATTTTTTTTTGCCTTATTGGGACAACCTTAAAACATATGGTCTTAGGTGATACATAGAGACATACATACCTACCTACATACATACATACATACATACATACATACACACACACACATATATATATATATATATATATATATATATATATATATATATGCACATATATATATATCAGGGTCCCCCGATCCTTTATCTGGTGGTCAATGAGGAAGCTAGGAATAGATGAATGGCTGGTGAGAGCTGTGCAAGCCATGTACAGGGATGTTGTAAGTAAGGTAAGGGTTGGCAACGTGTACACTGAAGAATTCAAGGTAGAGGTTGGGGTCCACCAGGGTTCAGTCCTCAGCCCCCTCCTATTTATCATAGTCCTCCAGGCAATTATGGAGGAATTCAAGACAGAATGCCCCTGGGAGCTCTTTATGCTGACGACCTTGCTCTAATTGCTGAGTCACTATCAGAACTGGAGGAGAAGTTTCAGGTGTGGAAGCAAGGATTAGAATCAAAGGGCCTTAGAGTCAACCTACCTAAAACCAAAGTCCTAATAAGTAGGAAGGTAGACAAACCACATCTGCCTTCAGGTAGATAGCCATGCTAGATCTGTAGAAAAGGCGTAGGTAGAAACTCTATAAGATGTACCCAGTGTAAGCTATGGACACATAAGAGGTGCAGCAATGTCAAAGGAAGGCTAACTGGGAAGATAGTTTTTGTATGTGGCAGATGCTCAGGAGCAATAAGCACTGAAAATCTACAGAAAACAACTTCTGTCACTTTCCAGGGGGAAAAACTAGAAGTAGTTGATAGCTTCCGTTATCTAGGTGACCAAGTCAGTAACGGGGGTGGGTGTGCTGAAAGCGTAACTGCTAGAGTAAGAATAGCCTGGACAAAGTTCAGGGAGCTCTTACCTCTGCTGGTGACTAAAGGCCTCTCTCTCAGAGTAAAAGGCAGACTGTATGATGCATGTGTACGAACAGCCATGCTACATGGCAGTGAAATATGGGCCATGATTGCTGAGGACATGCGTAAGCTCACGAGGAATGAAACTAGTATGCTCCGATGGATGTGTAATGTCAGTGTACATACTCAACAGAGTGTAAGTACCTTGAGAGAAATGTTAGACCTAAGAAGCATCAGCTGTGATGTGCAAGAGAGGCGATTGCACTGGTATGGTCATGTGGCAAGAATGGATGAAGATAGGTGTGTGAAAAGGTGTCAATCCCTAGAAGTTGAGAGAATCTGTGGAAGAGGTAGACCCAGGAAAACCTGGGACGAGGTGGTAAAGCACGACCTTGAACTTTAGGCCTCACTAAGGCAATGACTAGTGACCAAAACCTTTGGAAATATACTGTGCGTGAGAAGACCCGACAGGACAAGTGAGTCCATCCCAGCCAGCCTGCTTATGCATGCCTTTCCTCCTTTAGACACACGAAAACCTGTTCAGGCAAGCGAAGTTGAAATCGAACCTCATCCGACAACAGGCACCCATGCCAACCTCCCTTCATTGGACACTAAACTCTGCTTGTGAAGACCTGTTGGGGCAAGTGAAATCGGAATCGAAATTGAACCAATCCTATGACTGGCACCCAGCAGTTGCCAGGACTGCTGGACTGACTCCTGTGCAGGTGGAAAGTAAAGAAACACCGTTTCGACCCTGTGCTTGAGGAGATCCATTGAGTCAAGTACACCAACATCAAAAATCAATGGAAACTGCAGTTGTGATCTCTGTGCCGGTGGCACGTAAAAAGCACCATCCGAATTGTGGCCGATGCTAGCGCCATCTTGACTGGCTTCCGTGCCGGTGGCACGTAAAAAGCACCAATCCGATCGTGACTGTTGCCAGCCTCGCCTGGCACCTGTGCCGGTGGCACGTAAAAAGCACCCACTACACTCATGGAGTGGTTGGTGTTAGGAAGGGCATCCAGCTGTAGAAACACTGCCAGATCAGACTGGAGCCTGGTGCAGCCTTCTGGCTTCCCAGATCCCCAGTTGAACCGTCCAACCCATGCTAGCATGGAGAACGGAAGTTAAACGATGATGATGATGATACACATATAAGTGTATGTGTATGCATACACATATATGTATGTATGTATGTATGCACACACACACACACACACACATTTGAGTTTCTCACCCAACATGTCACTGTTAAGTCTACATTTGTTGCCTTTAGTATATCTCTCATCTCTCAAACCAAGCTCCCTTCTATTCACTGTACAATGACACCTATATAACCTTTGCATTCCACTCCATTATCACCATCATTGTGATCCTTTGTCTATCACCCATCATGAGCCTATGTATAATTCATATGTTCATTTCATAATTCATTTCATATGTTTATATCCAATATGTTCTACCCATTTTTCAGTGCCAATCTTAATGCCATCTCCCACCAGGCCATTCATTATTGACATCCCCCATTCTCTCTCACCATCATTCCCCTCTACAATTATTCATCACTCTCTCCCCCCTTTCTACTTTTCACTCACCAGGTCATGTTTCCACCATCATACTATTATCCTCTCCACCCACTCCTCATTCTTTGATTCTTTGATTCTGACTCCCTCTTTTGGTCACACTACCTTGAGCAAATGGACATACCATGGATTAGTGAAGACTTTATAGTGTAATAGGGTATAACACATCCTCGGTAGTGCGGGTGCCATGATAGAATGCACCCAATACACTCTTCAAAGTGACTGGGTGAATGGGCAGAGACAATACCATGAAAGGATATGACAACCTCTCTACCATTGATTCCATGGTAAAATACATCTGCTACACTATGTAAAGTGACTGTATTTGGAAGGGCATCCAGCTAAAGAAACTAAACTAAAAAATGAAATGTACCATTGGGACATGGTTTTCCAACCTACCTGGGGAGGCAGTAGCTCTGAATAAGAAAAAAAACTTGGGCCATCATGATCTGTCCAATGCATGCTGGCAAGGAAAGAAGACATAAGACGATGATGATGATGACGACGATGACGACGGCGGTGATGACGACGATGACAACAACGATGATGATGATGATGGGGGGATGATGGTGATGATGGTGATGATGATGATGATGATGATGATGATGGTGATGATGATGATGATGATGATGGTGATGATGATGATGATGATGATGATGATGGAAGGAGGAGTGTGAGCACATGTGGGAGGAGGAGGAGGAGGATTCTTGATTTGGTAACTAGTTTATGTCAATTCAGTTTCAATTGTAAATGAATTCCATAACCAAATTAAAAATATATTCTTATCATATATGGTAGGGAGGGATAAAATAGGGAGTCATAAAAGTAGCCATAGTATGTTTCAGAATGGGTGGTAAGGCCTGGTAAAAGTCTGTGTTGTGAGTATGGGTAGAGATATATAGATCTTGACCGACCTCTAACCTGGTAGTCTTTTATCTACTTTTACTTAGATAATGAGCACTGGGGATTCTTTATAACCACATACAAACCCATCACAACAAAACTACAGGCTTTCATTTATCAACCCTTTCAAATCAATAAAAGAGTATAGCACTATATATTTTTGCAAGGTCTTTCTGTATACTCTAAACTACTTCCTACTTCATTGCACCCTAATCTCCAGCCCCATGGAATAAGGATATATTTTTAATCTGATTACGGAATTAGATGCTCGTTGTGAACAAATTCACTTAAAATCAAAATAAAATTAGCTTGAAACCACTTATATTTGTATGTATATACTCATGTATGTGTGCATGCTTACATACATATGTATGTATACCTGCATGTATGTGTGTATGATATGTGCACATACAGAACACACAAGTACTAACCGACACAGACACACTTTTAGTAACTGTGCCAATAAGTAAGATTCATTGAGATATGTTGCTACTTTGGCAAAATGATGTGCACAGGTGTTGAAAAAAATCAAAGGAAGACTGGACGGAAAATAATTTGTTTTAATTACATGCGATATATATATATGTATATATATATGTGTGTGTGTGTGTGTATGTATGCATATATATATATATATATATATATATATGTGTGTGTGTTTGTATGTACGTATCTATATATATGTGTGTGTGTGTGTGTGTGTGTACATATAGAAATATAAAAATATACAGCGTATAAAGATACTGAAGATTTAGTATACACCACGTGGCAAAATTATGAGTTGAAAATATGTGGAAATAAATACAAAAAGTGGAAGAGAAATGCCTTAGTTTCATATAGTTTGATATCTTTTTATAAATATATATATATTATATATGGATGTCGTGAAATCCAACCGGTTTTCGCTATTTAAATTAGCTTTTCAAGGGACATTGTACAGTAATCAGTTCTTGTGACAGAGGGGTTTCATCATTTGGGTTGTGTGTGTGTATGCAGAAATTATTTTATGGCGAATGTGGAGGTGCGCATGTGTGTCTGTTTCAAGCAAGTGTGGACGAGCATATGCACCTAGGCGCATGTATGTGGGTATGCATACGCGTGTGTACCGTTGGCGATTTTTTTCTTCTGTCTTCCCTTCTCTGGATCTTTCCTTCTCCTATGTTTCCGACGAAGAGCTCCGCTCGAAACATTAGACCCTCCTTCTCCCTTCCTTCCTGAGCGTCCAATAATACTATATTTGTTCCACGTCCTCACGTTGTTGTGTTTTCTCTTTGTGTTTTCATGTTTGGATTAACTATATATACATATATATATACATTTCACATATTACATACATATTAGTCAAGATAAATGTTGCTATTCAGTTGTGAAAAGAGGGAAAACTGCTGTAAACCAGAGTAGCAGCATCCCCATCAATGACAACTGTTTCCCTTATATCTGATGAGAATGTTACAGGTACCTAGCAGTAGATGAAAACATCTTTTGATGGCACCTATAACAAGACACATGTCACTAAAGAATATTACAGCTGAATAAAGAAAATATGGGCCTCAGAACTCTTGGCATCCAATAAAAGAGTGGTCCACAATGTGTTTGCAGTACCAGTGCTCATACCAACATTTGGTCTACTTGATTGAATGCTTGATGAAAACCGAGCCATTGATGTGCAAACCTGGAAGATACTAACAGGCACACACAATTTCCACATAAACAGTGACATAGACGACCTCTACCTAAAATGAAAACAAGGGTGCGGAAGCTTAACATCAATCCAGACTGCCTTTGAATGTTGTATCATATCTCTTTGGCAACATCTTTTAACCAACAAGTGTAGAAGTGCATCCTTTGACCAAGTTTGCATTCCTGAGACTGATGACATCATGAGATTTGGAAAGCAGCTCTTTGAGCAGCATTCCTTGTCTGATAACCTTCAATACATCTCTTACTGTCTTTTACTTGTTTCAGTCATTTAACTGTGGCCATGCTGGAGCACCGCCTTTAGTCAAGCAAATCGACCCCAGGACATTCTTTGTAAGCATAGTACTTATTCTATTGGTCTCTTTTGCTGAACTGCTAAGTTATGGGGACGTAAACACACCAGCATCGGTTGTCAAATAATGTTGGGGAGACAAACACAGACACACATACATATACACACACATACATATATATATATATATATATATATATATATATATATATATATATATACACACACATATATACAACAGGCTTCTTTCAGTTTCCATCGACCAAATCCACTCACAAGGCTTAGGTCAGCCCTAGGCTATAGTAGAAGACACTTGCCCAAGGTGCCATGCAGTGGGACAGAACCTGGAACCATATGGTTGGTAAGCAAGCTACTTACCACACAGCCATTCCTGTGCCTGAGAAGTCACATGACTCTACACAACGCATCATCAGATGAAAAGATGGGCATGTATCAGCAGAAGACCACATATAGGTATGTTAGCAGAAAGCTCTGGGATAATGGTAGCATCGATTATCAAAGCAATGTATCATGGACCAACAACCTGTCACTTTGAAGGATATGTATTTGCAATCCAGGAATGGGAAATAACCAAATACTTGATGCGCAAAAAGGACAGTGATGCAGGAAATGCACCAAAATCTCATAACTGATGCAGACTTTGTGAAGTAAACACTGAAAATATCATCCACATCATTAAGCAGTTGTCTGAAAATGTCATCACAGCATTATTTACCAATGAGGCACAATGTTGTAGCTAAAACACTGTATAATGAGATCCATTGGAAGGATAACCTGAGGCCAACGAAATAAGAGCCTACAGTATGATAGCAGTCATAGCCACTCATAATGAGAAGTGCTGGTGGGATGTCCTAGTGAAAACCTCAATAAAATGTAGACATAGTGATTTGGAATAGAGAAGAGAAACTGGAAATCAGTTGCCCAGATGTTAGCATAAATCAGTTGCCCATCAGATGCTAGCTATGCTAAACTATTGAGAAAATACCTATGCTGAACTATTGAGAAATCTACATTTACTCTAGTTCAGGTTTATACCTGTATTTACTGGGACACTAGTATAAGTAACATACTGTCTAAGCACCAATCTTGAGAAACTAGGCTTCTCAAAACCAGAAAGGAAAAAGCTGATTCTATAACTACAGATCCAAGCCATCACTGGAACTATAAAAATCTGTAAAACTTTCCAGAACTTTATCATTTAAGTATATATGCACATATCTAGACATGCAACTATATGCAGTAGAATACATACATAAAACAAAACATACAAATCTATACATGCACTGACACCAGATACTGCACATATACACATGCATACACAAATACACTGCTGATATTGTTGAAATTCCAATGAAGGAGCCTTGGATCTAGATTAGAACTGACTCTCTCTATTGGCAAAAAAATTTGAAATAAAACTGAATAATGACATACATACGTACATGTATGTATGTGTGTGTGTGTGTGTGTGTGTGTATCTATGTATATATGTCTTTCAAACATATTACATATACGCATGTACACATGTCATTACACAAGCACAAAATATGACATGATACACATGATAGAGTTACAATAAAAAATTTTTTAAATAATATAGCAAGTCACCGGACCAACTTAAAACAAGCTCAAACAACAGCAACAGCAACAACAACAACAACAACAACAACAGCATCAGCAACAACAGACCTGTCATCAAATAGTTCACTACAGCATTTAATAAATGGAGCTAAATAGGAAAATGAAATATCCAGAAACAACATGGGAACTAGATTGAAATCCAGTTGAAAAAAAGAAAAAAACCCAACTTATGTAAGTATCTGAATAAACTTATTACTTGCCCTAATGGCTCAATAATTTCACTGAAAATCATTTAATTCAATTTGAATCGATTTCTTCAGTCTTTCATCATTTTTGTTTTTCTCACATTTTTTTCAATGATTTATTGAAAATTTGATTTTTTTTTATCTTTGCTACTCTTTTTCATTTTTCTGTTTGTTTGGTTTTAATTTAAATAGCTTTTATTTTATTAAGAATATTTTCCACGAATGAAAATTCAACAAAATATGTTCTGGTATCACTTTTTATTTATTTTTTAATCTATTATTTTGATTATATTTTCTCTTCTATTTTATTCTTTTCTATGCACTTTATATTTCTTCTTGATTGTATAATAAATAAATATATATATATATATATATATATATTAATAAATGAAATAAAACATATGCATATATATAAACATATATGTACGTACCTACCTCTACATGTACATATATGCGCATATATGAGTACAGGACACCAAAGGGACGTCAAACACAAAGAGAAACGAAAACATAGACACAAACCAAAGGAACTGGACATTTTTTTAAAAATAACAAAAAATGGAGTACAGGACAATTAACACAACGAAAAAACCCCTTCTTCAGTCGCTAAGGTTTCATCTACTCTACGTTTCGAAGGATAAAAGCGAGACGTATCTTCAAGAAACTTTCCTTCCTGCGAAAAGCAAATCAATTAAAATTCTGAGATCTTTTCGCAGAGGGGTAAAAAATGGTAAAAAAATGATAAAAAAACAGGACAGTAACGACAGTACAAAAATATAAACAGTAAAAAAATATAACAGTAAAAGACAGGACAGGGAAAAACAAGATAAGAAGGGCTGTTGACGCCGAACGAAAAAAGTATTGCAAACGCAGAATTTTTTGTGAACGACAGGAGAGCAGGAAGAATGTCGTCCAGTTACCTTGAAGGCCAGGCCAAAAAGACAGTCAGGGCGGAAGTATCGTCGCGGGTAGACGACGGGAAGGGGGGAGGAGGAGCAAGAGGAAGGGAGAGAAGAAGGGGAATGGCTGCGAGGAGACCATGAAGAATGGTGAGGGGGAGAGAGAGAGTGAAGAATGAGAGAGAGAGGAAGAGACAAGTTAAGTGGGGAAAAAGAAAATCAAAGAATAGGGATGGGACAGAAAGGTGAAGAGTGCGCGTGAGAGTTAATATCAAGACAAAAACTTGATATACAGAACAATCTTACTTAAGAGGGTGCGTGCGTTTAGTCATATAATATATTAATAAATGAAATAAAACATATGCATATATATAAACATATATGTACGTACCTACCTCTACATGTACATATACATGCATATATGAGTACAGGACACCAAAGGGACGTCGAACACAAAGAGAAACGAAAACATAGACACAAACCAAAGGAACTGGACATTTTTTTAAAAACAAGAAATGGAGTACAGGACAATTAACACAACGAAAAAACCCCTTCTTCAGTCGCTAAGGTTTCATCTACTCTACGTTTCGAAATACATATATATATACATATATATATATATATATACACACACACACACACACACACACTATATATATATATATATATATATACACAAACACACACACACACACACACACACACGCATATATATATATATATATATATATATATATATATATATATACGTATATATAGAGTATAGAGGTTATGAGAGGTAATGGTGTCAATAAAACCTAAAGGTGTCAGGTAATGGTGAGTAAGTGCTATGGATAGACTATAATGAAGCTTCAGCTTTGGTGATTATGCGAATGAGGAGTCCAACGTAGGTCATATATCAGCATGTGTATATATAAATGCATGTTTATATATTAAAAAATTTGCAGAATGGGATAAAAATCCAAGGCTGTGAAAGATTTCAGAACGTTTATAAATAGAAGGTCTTACGTTTGTTTCCGGGATATTTTATATATCCCTTCATCGGAGATGGTGTGAGAAAATGGTTAAGCAATAGTTATTCTAGATAAGATATAAAATAGAGAGTGAAGTGGAGGAATGAAAATAGACGTGAGATATGCAGGGATATTGCATTTATATATATATATATATATATAAGTTAAAACTTATTTGGAAGAGGATGAGTGGTGTTCAATCATATAATAATATAAATAATATATATATATATGTATATATACATACATATATGTACATACTTACATCTCTACCTATATACATATATGCATATGTGGGCATAGGACATCACAGACGTGTACAACAAAAAAAGTACGAAGCACGAATGCATGGAACATAAACTATTCTTTCAAACAATGAAAGACACAAATGGAAAACAAAACAAATGGCATAAAGAATGACCCTTCATCAGTTGTTGGCTGTTTTTCTAGTCTTGTATTTCCAGCATTTAACAACAATAGACGCCTTCGATAAAACAGTAGTTCCTGCAAAGCAAATTAAATAAAATTTGGGATTTTGTAGAGGGTCAAAATTGGTAACACAAACAGGACAGTGAAAATAAACAGGAAGGGCTGCTAAGCCTAAACTAGGTTGTGGTGGGGGGAACGTGTAAATCAAGCTAGGACAGAAGGCAAATAAGAACAAGTCTTCCTTGTTCCAGCTACAATGGAGAGAAAGAAAGAAAGATGGCCGACAGTCACGTGGGAGCCATGTGAGTAAGGGAGGAGGAGTGAGGGAGAGAGAGTGACAGAGTAATAGGATAAAATAGTGGGAGAAGAGGAGGGAAAAGAATAAGAAAGAGAAAAGTGAGAAAAAGGAAAGAGTAAAAAGATCATTTAGAGTGCACATCAGAATTAAGATAAAACTTACTTGGAAGAGGATGCGTGGCATTCAATCATATAATGATAATATATATATATATATGTATATATATGTATATATATATACATATATGTACATACATCTATACATATATATATATGCAAATGTGGGTACAGGGTATCACAGACATGTACAACAAAAAAGTACGAAGCACGAGTACATGGAACATGAACTATTCTTTCGAACAATGACAGACACAAATGCAAAACTGTTTTCCATTTGTGTCTTTCGTTGTTCAAAAGAATAGTTCATGTTCCATGTACTCATGCTTCGTACTTTTTTGTTGTACACATCTGTGACGTCCTGTACCCACATATGCATATATATATATGTATATGTACATATAGATGTAAATATGAACATATACGTATATATATATATATATATATATATATATATATATATATATATATATATATATATCCCAAAAAGTAAGGAATGGAACAGGTAAAACACAGGCTAGGAATGTTTCATAGCAATGCGATGTTTGTTACATAAGTTGTAACATACATAAAGCAGCTTGGCTAATCTTCAGGTCCTATCACCTTTATGCTGTTTACATTGTTATGTGAAGATGAACAAGTGAATAACCAAACTAGCCACAGCATGAGTGGCAAGTTGTAAAGAAAAGAAAGAAAAGATGAAAATCAAAATCAAATGACCAATGAAAGTATTAGTTAGAAGGTAGTCC
The DNA here is from genome assembly GCF_006345805.1 of Octopus sinensis. Taxonomy (NCBI): domain Eukaryota; kingdom Metazoa; phylum Mollusca; class Cephalopoda; order Octopoda; family Octopodidae; genus Octopus; species Octopus sinensis. Next base: position 88,194,773 of record NC_043001.1, on the reverse strand, counting down.
GTCCTAAAAGGAAATAAGGTGGGTATGTTTATAGATGTCACTAAGTAGATAGAAAGTGGAAGTGGGGAGGACTAAAAATGAAATTGCTTTACCCAAAGGCTTGAAATTAGTAATATGAGAGAGAACTGGTTGCATAAAAGTTCTAGACTGCTAACTTAGATAAATTATTGAGACACACTGACAAGGGGTTTAAGGCCAACCAGGGAGTAATAAAAGCCACAAATAGCATCTACATGTGAGAAAAAGGATACAAATATACATGTGTGTATGTGTGTGTATGTATATATATATATACATGTGTGTGTGTGAAAGAGTGTGTATGTATAGGTAAACACATAAATATATGAAAATGTAAATGAACAAAAAGGTTGAAATAGGATGAAAAGTGAAACATAGAAAGACAATAATATTAGAAGAAAAATGTATTTAGCTAACCTCGAATAAAAAGGAGGCCAGGAATCATGAAGTGACACAATGTTGAATTCATGTATATTCACCTGAAGAAAACAGCTTTTTTGCATGATGTAATAACTCTTTTCACCTATAAAATATTTGTTTGAAACAACTGTAGAGAGTGATCCAGTTTCCATCTGTTTTATATTTACTTATTCACCTTACTCGGAATCTGGTGTCTATTAAGTGCAGTATAGTAGGTGCAGAGTGTGTTCCTAGCTACAGCCTTGAGACTTGTGGTATGAGGAGGAGGAAATATAGGATTGTAAATTAGGAAACAGGCAAACAGATATAAAGCAGACCTGGGAATAAAGTGGCCATGTTATTGTAGTATCTTGGAGAAATTTCTTCTACTATAGCTCTTGGTGTTGATAATGAACTTATGCAGATCAAGATGTTAGGAAGGGCATTCAGCTGTAAAAACCTTGCCAAAACAGACGCAGTAGCTGGGGTAGTCTTCTATCTCACCAGCTCCTGTCAATCATCCTACCCATGAATGCATGAAAGATGGATATTAAATGATGATGATGATGATGATGATGATATATGGTGTGTTCAGGCTAAATTTTATGATTTTCTATATCTTCTTTTTTCAGGAACAACTTGATGTATTGCTGAACAGTCAATGGCATTGGGGAGCATAATGATTAAAGTTATAGTTGAGAAAAAGTTAGCTGACATGGAGGACTGGAAGCCATCTGAATATTGGAAAAGTGTTACCTGTATCATGATGATTCGCACTGGGTGTCAAAATGCCAACATCATGACTGCTACCCAATACTCTATGAACACTGTAAAGACTGTAAGACATGACATGGACAGCCAGCTACTACAGAGACTACAAGGCCAAATTGTGATGGCCTTAGGTGCATCTCCTGTGAGGGTAACATCAGGCTGCACCATATCTTTGAACAGGGACTTAGGTTCAGTTCAGAATGGCCACATGAAGCTTCTGGAGATTGTAGCTGCTGAAAAGCCATATGAGTGCCAGCAGGATTTGGCTCTTTGCTATACCTCCAGAAAGAGCCAGAAGTGGTTGTTGGAGAATTTCTACAACTTCACCAGCCCCAATTTCTAGCCTCTTAATTCCCCTGATTGTAATCCCAATGTGTGGGGCACATTTGAGAAAGACACCAATTGCTCTGCTTGCAACACCAAGATCAAACTGGTGGCCAACATCTTGAGGCCATGGTGGAAGCACAGGACAGTTACTTTGAGCAAACTCTTATCTCCCAACCATAATGATGGTGTTGATAATGAGCTTATCTTGCAGACCAAGATAAGTTCATGATCAACATCATCACTACTACCATCAATATAATCATAATCACCATCATCACAACCACCACCAACAGCAACATCACCCCGACTTCCTACGCAACCGCTGAGCCTGGATGCACATTCATCCATCCATCAATGCTCTTGGTGTTGGGGGTTGGCCTGCTTTCTCTTCTGCGGGTCTTACGAATAGCAAAGGACCACATTTTGGACTTCTCTCACTACAGAGGTGCGATCTTGCGAGCTCTAGGACAAAGACCGCTTCGCTCAACAGCAACAGCAACAGTAACATCAGTAACACAAATAACGTAAGTTAATGAATTGGGAAGCCTCTATGCATCCACTCTATTAGAAATAGCAATCAAATCTCCTTCATCTCCCATCTTGCCATCTTAAAATATGGAAGGATATACTAGAGAATGTGGTGGAAGCACTCCGTCGGTTACGACGACGAGGGTTCCGGTTGATCCGAATCAACGGAACAGCCTGCTCGTGAAATTAATGTGTAAGTGGCTGAACACTCCACAGACACATGTACCCTTAACGTAGTTCTCGGGGATATTCAGCATGACACAGAGAGTGACAAGGCCGGCCCTTTGAAATACAAGTACAACAGAAACAGGAAGTAAGAGTGAGAGAAAGTTGTGGCGAAAGAGTACAGCAGGGATCACCACCATCCCCTGCCAGAGCCTCGTGGAGCTTTAGGTGTTTTCGCTCAATAAACACTCACAATGCCCGGTCTGGGAATCGAAACCGCGATCCTATGACCGCGAGTCTGCTGCCCTAACCACTGGGCCATTGCGCCTCCACTTAGAGAATGTAGACTCAGATATGAAAAAAGATAGGCTGGTCATGTCTGGCACACCTTCATACACAGAACTACTCAATCAGCGTTGTCTTGGTGGCAAACCAACATCAACAGCATCATTTAAGAAAATTACCTTCATCAGCAACAACAACAACATCATTAATAACAACAATATCAACAACAACAACACCTACCTCACTACCAACCTCATCACTTGACAACAAATACCACAGCCTAAGCACTGCAATAAGATTTACAAGTAACAAGCAAATCTGACAATAGTGAATTATTTGTAAATGGAAGGATTTTCACACAAATCCCAGATTGAATGAAAAGCAGTATTAAAATTTATCTTTTATCTTGCAAACATTTTCTTCAATTGGAATATTATTAATTTTCTCTTTCTGCTTTATTTTTATCTATTTATTTTTACCTTAAAATCCTCCATTGTCTTGTAAGAAATACTGTGTGTAAAGATTATGGAGAAAAATTTCTTCTGAGTTTAAAATAGTGAAGTTAATCTTTGCACTATAATAATACACAGGTGACAGGAATGCAAGACAAAAGGCACACCTGTTATATTTCAAGGAATTTTGCAACATTCATTGATGTAACTTGGCTGCTTTTTTTTTTTTAATTTTGAAACGATGTCTGAGAGTGTGTATAAAATGTTTCACATTAACTAATGTATGCAAACCGATGTGCATCACATAGTCTATATAAAATAGGATGCAGTAAAATTGTGTGTAAACTAATGCTAAGGGTGTGAAGTTGTTAATATATAACTGAGAGTATATATAAAAGGGTATATATAAGGTTATATGAGTGAAATAGTTATCAGGTGTGAAGTTGTTAGTATAATTTGAGTGCGTAAGTGGGATGGTATACAGTTATGTGAGTGAATTGGTTGACTCCTAGGATATAGCATAAGACACTTGCCCAAGGTGCCATGAAGTGAGACTGAACCTGAAACGATGTGGATGGTAGCAAAACATCTTAACCACACAGCCATTCTTGCATGAGTGGGTGTATGTACACACACACATGCGTGCACACACACACGCACACACACACACACATGCACACACACACACACACACACACACACACACACACACCACATAATATACACACCACATACACATGTATGTATATGAATACCATCATCATTTTACATCCATTTTTCTATGCTTGCATAGGCTGAATGGGTTTTCACTATCACAGCTTCTCACCATATGCGGCAATAATTTCTTCATAAAAGATTACTTTACACCACTTCTTTCCACCTCTTTCCATATTCATCACATGCATGTATTGTATCAGTGCAGTCTTGCTTTCTTTCTTGCATGCTATATCTGATTCATCAGTTCATTTTGTGCACTGTCACTCATGCACACTAACATTACACATCTGTCAGAGTATATTTGCTTCATTTGCCATAAACCTTCTCACACCTTTCAGAATCAGTGTTCATATTTTATAAACATGTACTTTCTTATTTTTGTACACAAGCATTATTAAATCTTTGATATATTCACCACTTAGTCATTGAAGGAGGGACAGCACTAAAAAAAAAAGGGGCAGCACTCAAAACCATTTACTTTTCCAGGGGGCTCCAAGAGCAGTGAGAGGATGAGAGTAAAATACCCTTAAGCCAGAGACAAAACTTGAATGCTTGCAATGGAATAAACTCCACTGATAAACATCCAAAATCATGATAAACAAGACAGTAGATTACGTCTACAACTCAAGATACCCAATCAGTTACCATATTTTCTGGCAAACAAATTGATGTAAGCATGTAGTGTAAACATTGAAATATCACTATCATTCCAAATCCTGCTGTGTTTTACATGGAATTTTTGGTTCTCCAAAGTCATTTTGGTGTATGAGTTGACCTGCCTTTTTAGTGAAAAATTCAACTTGTATGCTGGTAAATTCAATAGTTGTTCATAAGTCAGAAATAAAAGTATACTCAACATAAATAAAAGAGCAGATATATTATTTTATATCATCAAACAATCTTTTATCAGTTATGCCATATAACTGGTAAGGATGCTACCATCAGTTTCAGAGCAATATTCGATGTGAAACCAATGGTAACATCCTGAACAATTATATGCCATAGCTTGTAATATGTTGTTTGATTATAATATATTGTCATCATCATCATTATTGCCATTTAACATCTTCCTTCTATACTGGTATAAGTTGAATATAACTTAGGGGCTCAGCAAAAGAGACCAACAGAATAAGTACCAGGCTTGAAAAGAATAAATGCTGGGGTCAGTTTAGTCAACTAAAATTATTCAAGGTAGTGCCCTAACATGGCTGCGATCTACTGACTGAAACAAGTAAAAGAGAAGGTCTTCTCAGGCACTGCAAATTGCCATTCATTACCCTTTCATTACTATATTTCTATTGACATACACTGCCTTTATTTCAATATATTTAAAAAAAAAAAAAAACTGTTATTATTAAGCTGGTGTTTGGAATATACCATGAAATTCTGATAGAAATATTTAATCTAGCTCATTTTAAAATAAGCATGGTCTCAGACCACTTTGGTATGAAAAGGGTTACACTACTATATTTGAAATGTCTACAATTATTTCTTTTCTTTCAACTGAACCATTCAGTTTTTGTTGTTTGTTCTTTCTCGAGCCATGCCTGGCTCATAAGGGCCGGTTTCCCAGTTTCCCGGTTTCCTGGTTTCCTCAGCATATAGGTTCCCCACCTGGACAGGACACTGGTCCATCACAGGTAAACTGTAAGATGCAGGAGGAAAGAGTGAGAGAAAGTTGTGGCGAAAGAGTCAGCAGAAGTTCACCATTATCTTCTGCCGGAGCCGCGTGGAGCTTAGGTGTTTCGCTCATAAACATACGCATCGCCCGGTCTGAGATTCAAACCCGTGATCCCTCGACCACGAGTCCACTGCTCTAACCACTAGGCCATGTGCCTCCACCAAACCATTCAATACAAAGACTGAAGAAAAATGTCTTCCTAAAAGCAAAATACTGCCTGACTGGATGTAATCAGTTGTAGCAAGGGTCCAAGAAAACAAACAATGTCAGAACAGAAAACCAGTCAGAGCATCAACAATAAGGATCCTTATAAGTCAAGAGGTTATTATTTTCCTTCAGTCCTTGTCGTGGCATGTTCAAAGTTAGTCACCTACACTTTTGGATAACAGAGCAGATGAAATCTCTAGTTTCATTGTACAAAAACCTCTGTTTTAAAACATTTATATCTAAATTAAAACCATTTTATGTAAGAAATTTTTTCTTCAGACATTATTTTGCAATGACAAATTTATCTCATTAAATTCTTCCAAATTTTTTATTATTTTCAAAATTAACAGGTTTTGTCTTTATCTATACAAAACCAGTCACTTAAACATTTTGATATAAAATTATCTGATATCTCTGGTTCTACATAACAAAACCTTTGTTTCAAAAGCATTTATATTTAAATTTTTTCTACTCTGAAAACATTGCCTGAAATTTGGTAGGATAAAACTAGTCATTTACATAAATCTGTGATTAACTGGTACTTTATTTCTTTGACTCTGAGAGGATGAAAGGCAATGTTGATCCCAGCAGAATTTGAACTCAGAACATGTGAAGTAAGATCATTTGTATAAGAAACTGTTATTTCAAACACCAATTTAACAAAGACGTTAGTTATTTTATAAAATCCCTCCAAATGTTTTTGATTACTTTTTTTGAAAATTGATTGAAATATAGGCTGGGTATTTTGTTAGGAATATGTTCACAAAAAGATTCAAACAGTCTGTTTTAAAACTGAAATAAACTATTTCTCTCATGGTCAGTTGTATGTGGACAGTTCATTAACTGCCAGTCTAAATAGCCTACACATATTAACAACTAATAGAGGATTAACAGAGAATATTGTTCATAGAGAAACATCACAATGAATGATTTAGTATTTTGTTTCATCTAAAATATAACCTCAGACATTAAAGAACCACAGATTAAATGTCAGTACATCTTCTAAAGCTGGAGAGAAACAGATATTTCATAATCCTTGATAGAATTATTTTAAATTATTTATGCCCAAAAGCAACATAGGTACTTGTTTCTACTTTTGTCATGATCGTCATCATCATCACTACCACCACCATCATCATCAACATCACTGTGTTCAACATTATCAACACTACCACTACTACCACAACCACCACCACCACTACCAGTCAGTCTTGGGGAATAGTAGAAGACTATATTCAAGGTACCATGCAGCAAGATTGAACCTAAAAATACTTGGTTGGAAAGCAAACTTCTTAACCTTCTGCCTACTTCTGGAAGTCTGTGCAAAAGTGTCTTTTTTTACAAAGTAATCACAACACTCTAAGTTGATGGTTTACAAAGTATTTGTTCTTACAACTGTCTTGTACTATGTGAATTTTAGGTGCTTAATAGAAAAGACAGAAAAAAGTTAGCCAATTTCCATCAGAGAAAGCTGCAAACAATCTCGTGCATATGTTGGCAAAACCATATTGAGTATAATGAAGTTCTTGAGCAGACCAGACTCTACAACATTCAAGGCTGATTTTGTTTCATTGACACTCACTCACTCTCTCTCTCTCATACACATACACTGGAGCCTGGTGTAGCCCTCCAACTTGCCAGCTCCTGCCAATATGGAAAACGGATATTAAATGACAACAATGATGACGATGATGATGTTAGTGGTGATGATACTTCCTCGCTTATTAGGTGAGAAAGCCAACATTTTCCCCACTGATCGATAGTGGGGACTGGAGCAATGTGAAATGAAGTGTTTTGCTCAGGAACACAATGTGCCACCCAGTCTGGAAATTGAGCCCATGATCTAGCAACCATGAGTACAACAGTCTAACCACTAGGCCACTTGCCTTCACACACACACACACATATACAGACACAGGCATGGAAATGTGTGATTAAGAGGTTCACTTCTTAACCACATGGTTAGGGTTCAATCCTACCTCATAGCACATATGCACAGGTATCTTCTACTGTAGCCCCAGGGCAACCAAAGCTTGTGAGTAGATTTGGCTAACAGAAACCAAAAGAAGACCATTGTGTGCATATGTGTGTGTGTTTGTGTGTGTATGTTTGTGTTTATGTGTGTTCATGCATGTATATGCACATGTTCACATGTTTGTTTACATTTTGCTTGTTTCTATGAAAGTTGCAACGTATGAGTGCTGTTATTGTTGTCAGTTATCTTGTCATCAATTCATCTGCTCACCCCACAGCTTTGAAACCATGTTTCAAGATCCCTCAGTTGAAATACAGGTAAGATTTAGCAACAAGAAGGGCAATCAGCTGTGAAACAATCCCTCGATAACATATTTATCCAAGCCACGCAAGCATGGAAAAATCGACTTGTTCTTCAAGTAAGGGAACTTTTATTTCATATGGCTTTGAAGGCATGAAGCAAACAGGGGATTCATTGACAGGAGAACTGACTATAACAGCACCATCCATACATCGTTACTTTTGTTGACACAAGCAAGATGCAAATGTAAACATAAATACACATGCATGCATACATTTATATATACATATTTATCAACTTATCTATCTGTATGTCAACACACACACACACACACATATATATATATATATATCATATATGTGTGTGTGTGTGTGTGTGTGTGTGTGTATGTGTATGTATATATATGTATATAAATTTTGTATGTAAAAATATTTTAATCTTTGGATTTTTTTAATATGCTAGGCCACTGGTTTAAATTGATTAATATCAATTTCTACCCTTATTAAATTTTATATATATATATATATATATATATATATATATCCATGCTAGCATGGAAAATGGATGTTAAACGATGATGATGAGGAGGAGGATATATATATATATATATAAAGATAAATAGATAGATAGACAGATAGATAGATAGATAGATAGATAGATAGATCAGGAGATAGATGGACTAACTGATTTATTGATTTATATACATATGTGTGTCTTTACATTTTTAGTTCGAATTCCACCGAGGTCGACTTTTCCTTTCATCCTTTCAGGGTTGATAAAATAAGTGCTAGTTGTTTACTGGAGGTCAATGTAATCGACTATCTCCTCTCCCAAATTTCAGGCTTTGTGCCTACAGTAGAAAGGATTACATTATTATTATTGTTGTTGTTGTTGTTATCTTTAAGGTGGTGAGCTAGCAGAATCATTAGCATGCTGGGCAAAATGCTTAGTGGTATTTCATCTGTCTTTACATTCTGAGTTCAAATTTCACTAAGGTTGACTTTGCTTTTCATACTTTTGGAGTTGATGAAATAAGCACCAGTTGAGCATTGGGGTAGATGTAATTGACTTATCTCATCTCCTTAATTGTTGGCCTGGTACCAAAATTTGAAATCACCATCATTATCATTAACGAGGTGAGCTGGCAGAATCATTAGTATGCCTGACAAAATGTTTAACGGTATTTCATCTGTCTTTATGTTCTGAGTTCAGAGAAGAGATAGTAAAGATAGAAAAGTGTGCATCGTAATTATTAAGATAAAACTTACTTGGAAAAGGATACGTGGCATTCGATCATATAATAATATAAATAATATATAAATATATGCATATATACATACATATGCACACACACACACACACACACACACACACATATATATATATATATATAAGTACAAAGTGAGATAGGGGTTATGAGTGTAACCCACTATGGGATATCATTTATCCAATATACTGCCAATCTTACTTATTGATGTATATTGTTTTATTCTGTTTTATTCTGTTGGATTTGGATGTTCCTATTTAATTAGTTAATAAATTATATGAATTTGTATTATCTGTAAGTTGATGATTGAAAGGAATCTATTCCTCCATTTTCTTATTTTATATATATATATATATATATATACACTACCGTTAGAAATTAATTAGCACCCTTGATTTGCTCACCATGAAGCATGGTGGGTGTGGTCTGATGGTGTGAGGGGCGTTCAGCTACAGTGGTGTTGGGCGGCTCTATGCCGTCGAAGGCAACATCAACGCAGCAAAGTACGTTGAGATAGTACGGGATACCTCTTTGGTGGCGAGGAGTACGTGCTGGCCAGTCACCTGACCTGAACCCTATTGAGAACCTCTGGAGTCGATTGGGTAGGGATTTGAATGTGCAGCAATACAGGAACCGACACGAGCTGTTTGGGGCACTTCTTGCTGCATGAGGGGCCATCCCTGCACAGTACCTGCAGGCACTCATAGACAGCATGCCAACCCGCGTAGCAGCTGTCATTGCTGCCAAAGGAGGAGCAACAAGATATTGACTAAATTTCACGATTAATAACAATTATGTGGTGTGCTGGGATATGTTTTAATAAATTTTTGATTAAAAACGAGTTCATTTCTGATAATAAGTTAATTAAATTAAGAAAATGTAAGAAAATGTAGAAATTTGAGAAGTGCTAATTAATTTCCGACACAAGTGTATGTATGTGTGTGTGTGTGTGTGTGTGTGTGTGTGGTGATTATCTACTCCTTATGCAGAGTCTGACAACCTCCTGTACTTACACCTTAGATCCATAATGACGTCTGATGTGCCTTTTTAAACCAGGCAATATATTACGTTTCTGATTTGGACCACCATGAGCTGCAGTTAAGTTCTGATCTTTGTGAATCTGAAAATGTATTTTGAGGCCTCTGTTAGATTTGCAGAACTTATGGTATACGCAATATGAAAAGTGTGCACAGATATATAGGCAGAGTTGTTGGTGGAGGTTCGTTTTTCATGGGTTTGCAAATGAGATTTGAGCCCAGTTAAGAGGGTAGGGTGTGTGGCTTATGGTCATCATATTTTAGGTTCCATTCTTGGACTGGGCAGCACATTGTGCCTTTGAGCAAGGCACTTCATGTCATATTGCTCTAATTTACTCTGCTGAAAATAAATACCAGCTGATGCAGTTCTCTCTCTCCTTCCCCACTCTCCATCTCTCATTCTCTCTCTCTCTCTCTCTCTCTCTCTCTCACTCTCTCTCTCTCTCTCTCTCTCTCTCTCTCTCTCCACACAGCTGTCACATCTTAGATGAGCTACTGGATCATAGGGCAGCAGATTTGATAAGGTGTCTACATCTCTTTGCAATTGCATTAGGCATGCTAAAACAATCAGTGAAAATGTGGTACATGTTACCAAACAATATGAGTGTGTGTGTGTGTGTGTGTGCACACGTATGTGTGTATGCGTGTGTGTGCGTGTGTGTGTGTGTGTGCACACGTATGTGTGTATGCGTGTGTGTGTGTGTACGTGTAAACTACATTCACACACACATACATAATGAGTTTATTGTATACAGAACTCTGGAGCAGTATAGCTCATCAGGAAATGTTAAAAAGCTGTTGTAGATCGTGGTGATGGTTGTAGTGTTGATGATGACAATGATGATGATGATGATGATGATGATGATGATGATGATGATGATTGAGTGGTGTTGTTGGTAGCAGTGTTGGTGATGGTGGTGATGATCATCATCATTATCCTTGTCCTCCTCATCTTCATCATTATACAATTATGTTGACGACAATGAGGGTAACTGTCATGGTGATGATGGTGGTCGTCGTGGAGATTATAAGCTGGGGGTGTTAACGATGATGACGACCACGATGATACGGAGGAGGAGGAGGATGTCGAAGTTGATGTCTTTGTTCATTTCACTTATTTTGGATTAGAGATTCCAAAATAGAAGTTAGGGGAACAAAAGCCAATGCATAGCAAAATATAATGGTACATTGTGGTGGTGGTGGTGGTAGTGGTGGTGGTGGTGGTGGTGGTGGTGTTGGTGTTGGTGTTGGTGATGGTGGTGTTAGTGACGTTAGTGGCTTTAATATTGTTGGTAATTGCGGTGGTGTTAGTGGTTATGGTGTTATGGTATTATAGCATTAGGCTGTTGGGGGCTAGTATATAATGTGGCTAAATTGTTGGAGATGGTGGCAGGATTGGTATTGGTGGTGGTGGTGGTGGTGGTGGTAGTGGTGGTGGTGGTAGTGGTGGTGGTGTTGATGATAATGGTGATGGTGGTGGTGGTGGTAGTGGTGGTGGTGGTAGTGGTTGTGGTGTTGATGGTAATGGTGATGGTGGTGGTGGTGAAGGTTATAGAGAGATTGTTGTGGTGTTGATAGTGGTAGTAGTGTTGATGGTTGTGGTTTGGTGTTGGTGGTAGTGGTGGTGATGGTGGTGATGTTGGTGATGGTGGTGGTGTTGATGATAGTGATGGTGGTGGGGGAGATATTGGTGATGGTGGTAATGGTTGTGGTGGTGGTGTTGGTGGTGGTAATGGTGGTGGTGGTGGTGGTGGTGGTGGTGGTGGTGGTGGTAGTGGTGTTAATGCTGATGGTGGTTGTGGTTGTAGTTGTGGTGGTGATGATAGTGGTCTTAGTGCTGATGGTGGTTGTGGTGGTGGTAGTGGTGATGGTAGTAGTCTTAGTGCTGATGGTGGTTGTGGTGGTGGTGGTGGTGGTGGTGGTGGTGGTAGCATTGTTGATGACTGTCATGATGGTGGTGATGGCAGTGATAGTGTTGGTGATGACAGTGAGTGCTAGTGAAACTAGTGGTGTAGATGATGACGATGGCAATGTTGAAGGTGGGGGGGTATTATTGGCAGCTGCAATGATCGCAGAGGGTAAAGTGGTGGTGTTGATGATGGTAGTGGTGGTAAAGTGGATGATGACAGTAGCATTGACAATGGTGGTTGTGATGGTTGTGATGGTGCTGATGTTAGCAACAGTTGTGTTGATGATGATAATGATGCTGGTGATGATGGTGGTTTTGTCTCTTCCCCTCCTGCCCCACAAACTACTTTAATCCAGCTACTTAACCCTTTTGTGACCATATTTCTTTTGAAATTCGCTGCCTTTGTTTTGATTGATTTTGAAAATAATGAAGAATTTCGAAAAATAATTTCGTCATTATGAAGCTGACGTTTGGAACTTGAATTAACATGAAATTTTGATGGAAGGTTTTAATTTAGATCACTTTAAACAGGAAATTTATATCATAGAGCCAGTGGGAGTGGTCTCAGGTGGGTTGGTATCAAAAGAATTAATGTTATTTTATCTTGTCCCAAAGCTACCATTAATTCCACATTTGCACTGCTTACCATCATGTATTCCTCAACTCTCTCTGATTCTTGAACTCCTCCAAAATTATATTCAAAAACCCAGAACACATCTACAACATCATTATCTCTCCCATAAGCCACTGAGTTAACCTTTATTTGGGCATTAGACTTACTTGAAATAGTAACCAAATATCCCTTAAACCACATTCTACATGTCTTGGGAAAGCAATGGGTATGATGGATAATTTGATGCAAAACATTAAAACTTAACCATCACTTGCAAGTGAGTATGCACTAATGCTTGTACCATGCTTTTGCTAAATGCATTAGGTGTCTATGTAGTCATGATCAGACATAGACACCTTCTCAGCCCTTCCTTTTTTTGATCTAACAACATAGAGGTAACCAGCAGTCAGCTGGTACTTGCATTCAGCTGAAGAGACTGGAGCAATGTGAAATGAAGTGACTTACTCAAGGGCATAATTCACTACCAGATCTGGAACTCAAGTCCCTGACCTTATTGTCATAGTCTGAAAATGATGAGATGTCCACTATTGGAATGTCTTTGGTAAAAGTCTACTTAACTGGAGTTAACCTTGGGTTAAACAATAGCAACAACAATACACATATTTTCCTAGTAGCATCATAAAAGAAATTAACATACACAAGGATATACATATGCATACAGGGACATATACAAATATGGATATAGATATATACATACATATAAATACAGACACATGCATACAAAGACACAGAAAAGAATACACTTGTAAATTCCACATCCATACATAGAGACACAAACATAAAGATAGAGACTTACACAAACATACAGACACTCAGGCTATATCCATATACACATATGAAGGCAGTGAGCGGGCAGAAACGTTAGCCCGCCAGACGAAATGCGTAGTCGTATTTCGTCTGTCATTACGTTCTGAGTTCAAATTCTGCCGAGGTCGACTTTACCTTTCATCCTTTCGGGGTTGATAAATTAAGTACCAGTTACGCACTGGGGTTGATGTAATCAACTTAATCCCCTTTGTCTTTCCTTGTTTGTCCTCTATGTTTAGCCCCTTGTGGGTAGTAAAAAAATATATATCCATATACATATATGTACACACACCACAAACACACACAAGCATACTGACATATGGACACTGACAGAGACTGCACATACACAGAGACGCAAGCATACAAGCACACAAACATAAAATACGCACAGTTAGAGAAGCACAAAAGCACACAGATCACACAGGCATACTGACTCGTAAAAATACAAAGACTCAAGTACAAAATACACACAGTCACAGAGACGTGCAAAAATACAAACACACAAACACAGAGACAGAGGCATACAGGCACACAAATACAAACATACAGACAGTTGTAGATACACACAAATATGTAGTCATACAGATACAGAGAGAGAGAGAGAGAGAGAGAGAGAGAGAGAGAGAGAAAGAGAGAGAGAGAGAGAGAGACAGCTAGATGTTTTGCTAAACATATGATGGTGTAAAGTCTATTGGATCAATTTACTTTACATTTTACATAGCATTTTATGTTGTGTGCAAGAGGAAAAGGTGGAGGTGCAATGGCCCAGTGGTTAGGGCAGAGGATTGCGGTTTCGATTCCCAGGCCAGGCATTGTGTGTATTTATTGAGTGAAAACACCTAAAGCTCCACGAGGCTCCAGCAGGGGGTGTTGGCGACCCCTGTTGTACTCTTTCGCCCCAACTTTCTCTCACTCTTTCTTCCTGTTTCTTGAGTAATGCTATGATGGACTGGTGTCCTGTCCAGTTGGGGGTAACGCATACGCCACAGAAACCGGGAAACCGGGCCTATGAGTCTGGCTAGGCTTGAAAAGGGCGAAAGAAGAAGTGCAAGAGGAAAAGCTGGTGGAATTATCAGAGCACTAGAGAAAATGCTGAGCTCTGTTTCTTCTGACTCTTTATGTTCAAGTTCAAATTCCACTTTGCCTTTCATCTGTTTAGGGTGTATAAAATAAGTAGTAGTTGAGTGATGGGGGTCCATCAAAAATAGCTGGCCTTGTACCACAATTTGGAATAATTATATGTAGTGTGTATATCATATAGTGTTAGATGTACTTTATACATTACATTGTAGAAACTATAGCCAAATGATTTAGAGGGTTCACTCCCCTAGCTCAAGGTCCATGGTTTGATCCCTCTACATCTTGGACATATATCTCGAACCTCAGGCAGGTCCATACCTTTTGAGTGAAATTAAGTAGATGGAAACCATGTAGAATCTCAGCAGGATTGTAAATATGTACCATGTAGATTCTGCTGGAGAATTATATCAAGGCTACATGTGTCAGTGGAATGCTCAACCATTAACGCATCAATTCAAGAGCAGGTAATTCAGTTGATCAAACAAATGAATCCTCATTTCAGGACAATGGACATTCATCTCCACACATCACATAATGTTAGACAGACAGACATGCATACTTGCATGCATACATACATACATACATACATAATACATACATACATACATGCATACATACATACATACATACATACATACATACATACATACATACATACATACATATATACATGCATACATACATAGACTCATATAAGTGCATGTATAGTGTACTTAGTATGATTATTCCAAAGACAGAATTCACTACATTTATAGAATAACAATTTCATTGTATGCATATGATGGAAAATTCAATGCCTTCTATTGACTAATAGTTTCATTCTTGCTGGAAAATCTTCAGACAATCAATACGTGTACACACACACACACACACACACACGCACATACATATACATTGATAATGAAGAAGAGAGTGGAGTTAAAGATAGAAAGTCCATACAATTAGAATACAACAATAGAGTACCTAGAACCAAAAAGCAGAGCAGAAATTTGCATGAAGTTGTGCCAAATAAAGTGCTAAGTGACTTAGATAAGAATAGACCTACCAAGAGGTCCCATTCAGATAGGGATAGCAACTAATACATAAGCTCTGCCAATAGTACTCCACAAATAACTGACAAATATAATAGTAAACAAATTCAATGTCGAAATGAAAACCAGGTAAACAGATTACACACTTTCAGGAAAAACTTAGGTAGATATTGAAATATATACCAAAATAACATAGATACCTCTCGCAATATTGAGTGGTATATAATCCCTTTGGAAAATAAATAATTTCCAATATACCTAAATTGTTCTATTTGGGATTAGCTAAACATTTTCCAAAAGACAGTAAATACTGTAGGATATTTGATTAACATAGGATTAGACTAGCCTTTTCTAATAGCAGAAATCTAGCACAAATTACAGCAGCACACAATGCTAGCAGATTAAACAGTTTCCATGTAAACAATAACAACAATAGTAACCAGAGTAATAAATAGTAATAATGTCAACATCAGTGAACAAACCATAAATAACCCTACAAGGTATCAGGATAGGAACTATGGCTTGACAACTAATAAAATAGAAGCTACCTGAACAAACTCCCACATTAGCAGGGAAGTGGATGATCTGAATCCTAAAAAACACAGTACTCAGAATTTTGTATATGTGGGAAAGCGTAGTAGCTTAGGAGATAGACAGGAGAATTTAGAAATCACCTCTAGTGAAACTGAAATGGAAACTGTTAATAGAAATAGTGGAGCTATCAAGTGCAATTGTGCAAGGAACAGGGTTTGCCTACTTAACTCTAATTGTAGGTATACATGTATTGAATACAGATGTAAGGTTCCCTCAGAGAATAGGAGGTACTTCTATATTGGAGCCAGCTCATGTTATATTAAGCAAAGAATTGACAATTTGTTTAGATAGAGGAACAAAATGAAGATTACTAGCCTTAGTAATTTTATTTGGTAACAAAATATATTTGATTGGCTGGGAAATAATTAGTAAGGCAAAACCTTATAAAATAGGTGATAATAGATGTAACTTTTGTGTGGAAGAAAAATGTTCCAAATTTTCACTTCAAATTTTACTCTTATAAACACAAGGCAGGAAGGCTCTAAGATGTCTGCACTTGAGAACATATACACTTAAACAATTTAAATAAACACAACTCATCATCTAAAGTAATTATACTAGTTACAATAATGATAATAATAATAAATGATATTTATATTAATACTACTAATAATAATAATAACAATAATCTTAATTGAGGATATAAGCCCAAAATAAATAAAATACTTCTGAATAAATAATGTACTCCATACAGCAACATGTAAACAAAACTGCTACAATTAATTGAAATCTGAGTAAGCATTTTTAAAATCATGCTTCAATTGTAATACCAGCAGAGGTGATTATAAGACCAGCAGTCCATCAAATAAAAATAGTAATACTATTACCTTCAACTGAATACCAATGCAGGACACTTGTTTGAATTAGTTCACTTTGAAAAAGTTGTGAGTGATGAATCGTTGAAACATATGTAGGTCAGATGTATAAGCTGTTGAAAACTTTTAAATAAGAAATTTTTAGATGTGAATTAATCTCCACTCTCCTCTTCATTATCAATGTTATTAAATACTCTACAGAATACTTGTAGTTCTGAATAGGAACATGGAATAACCCAAGTGAAGTTACCAGTACCAGTATTTCTTTCTACGTTTGAGTACTATGTAATAGGGTGTAGTGGATGACTGGCATCTAAATCAGTTTGAGAGATAATACAATATCCACTAAGATAACTCATCCCTTTTATACTCTCTCTCTCTCTCTATATATATATATATATATATATATATATACTAGCAGTATTGCCCGGCTCATGCGCTTGTGCGTTCTATGCACGTGCGAATTAAGCTAAACTTGGATGAAGTTCGATCAAAATTCAGTTATTTTGGTTTTAAAATCAAGCATTTAATGCCCTCTATTTTTGCCCTTATGTATTCCATTTCCTCAATAGAAAGTACGTAGAAGCGTTTCATAAATTTTTGTTGATCAAATAATTGCATTGTTGAATTATTCTTTTAGATCAGTATTTCTCAACGGGGATTTCAGGGGAGAGTTTCAGGGAGTTGCTGGTGATGTATCGTGATGATCAAAAATATAGCCTGCTAAAATTTGGTTAAAGTGATTCAAACTGCAGACTCAATGCAAAATGGTCACATTTAATTCAAAGCGTTAAAAATGTTATGAAAACAATTGGTATATGTTCACAAAGTTCAAACGATTAATACGAAAAAAACCCTCCAGGCTACATCCCGAAAATTCATTTCTTTGCCGAATTTCTACAATGTTTATGGCATATTCGTTTTTATATTTTTATTTTTTTATTTTTCATGCAACTTACGCATGCTTGCATGCGTGGTGAACACAGTTCATGCCAAACAGCTGACTGAGTAAAGTTCACTATTCAATGCATGGGATAAGGCCTAAACAAACACAATTTTCATTTGCCTAAACTTTAAGTGACCCATTTTTGGTGGTTCTACGATTTGTTGGCTAGGAGGAGATGTGCCAGGAAGTTAAACACACAGACACACACACAGATACACACACAGATACACACACAGGCACACAAGTTGAGTTTTATATATATATATATATATATATATAAATATATATGTATATGTATATATATATGCATATATATATATATATATATATATATATATATATATATATATATATATATGTATATATATGTATATATATATATATATATATATATATATATATATATACATATACATATACATATACATATACATATACATATACATATAGGAAAATGTGTCGTTGAAAATGTACCTAAATTTCAAAAACTCATAAATGTTTAAAATACATTTATTTACATATATACCAAACTAGTTTCAACAATAATTTTTGTTTATCAATGGTAAAAGTTAAAATTAGAAAAACCATCTTTAAAAGTTTCGATGTTGACAAATTAAAATGTTTCAATGTTGATAAATTAACATGTTCAAAACAGTAGGTGTAAGTTTGAATGTTCATAGAAGTCAATAAAATTAAAACTGTATATCAATTTGTTTGAATGTACAAAGTTCATTAATTTTAGTGGGGGTCGACAAGTCAAACTTGAAAAAAACAAGTGTGAAATGAAAATAATAAAAATCAAAAAGGGGAATTTGGTTTACACTTTTTCTGATCCTACACATACATATATATACACACACAGATATTTATATATATATATATATATATATATATATATATATATATATATACAGGTACATATATATGTATATATATATACACACATATCATCATCATCATCATCATCATCATTTAGCGTCCGCTTTCCATGCTAGCATGGGTTGGACAGTTCAACTGGGGTCTGTGAAGCCAGAAGGCTGCATCAGGCCCAGTCTGATCTGGCAGTGTTTCTACGGCTGGATGCCCTTCCTAACGCCAACCACTCCGTGAGTGTAGTGGGTCCTTTTTACGTGCCACTGGCACAGGTGTCAGACGGAGCTGGCAAACGGCCACGAACGGATGGTGCTTTTATGTGCCAAACATTCTACTTATTTTATGTTCAAACTGGCTAGATCCAGCTTTTCACACCTACTCTACAATGTCATTCTGAAAATAATTACATCATCAAAACATTGCAAATAAATATACATTACATTTGACAGAATAATCTCAAATCCTAAAGGATTAAGATTTAATCTTACACATATATATATATATATATATATATATATATAAAACTTACTTGGAAAAGGATGCATAGCGTTCGATCATATAATAATATAAATAATATATAAATCTATGCATATATGTACATACCTATATATATATATATATATATACATGCATATATGGGTACAGGATATCAAAAAAACGTTGACCACAATGAGAAACGAAAACATAAAAACAAAAACATAGAAACAAATTTTTTTTCAAACAACGAGAAAACAGAGAAACAAGACGTACGACACAAGGAATATTCCCCTTCTTCAGTTGTCCCTGTTTCATCTACTCCATGTTTCAAAAGTAAGAACAAGACTTGACTTCGTTGAAACAGTCTGTCCCGCAAAGCAAGTTAAATAAAATTTGGGATTTTTTTGCAGAGGGTGAAAGTGGTAACAAGAACAGGACAGTAAGAACAAAACAGTAAAAACAATAAAAAAGTAAAAACAGGTTATACATAAAAATTTAACATTAAACTTAAGGATTTCTCAATATTTTTAGATTAGTACATGTTTATTAAACTTTTATATGAAAATATTGACAGTGACTTTGAAGTTTTAGCTTGCTTGCCTTACAAATACACAAAATAAGTATTACATTTGATAGAATAACCTGATTCCTTGAAACCTCCTCTCTTTCAGATCCCAATGAATATAGTAATGTTCAACTTTGTGTTTCCCATCTAAGCCAGTTTCCTCAACATCAATTATTCATTCTGGCAAATATTCTGCCATGTTTCTTTAAATGCAATCCACACCTTCTTCATCAATGCTTGCTGTTTTCCTATAATGCAAATTACATTGTGACATTTATTTTTCATTTAAACACTAACACCATTCACAACTTGCTATGATGTTCATGTTAGTGGATTCATTGGTGCATTCTTTCATTGTTTCAAACAAGCACTTTACTTTTAGCCTATATGGTTAAAGGATTGCGTATTATTCTTTTTGAAATTGGTCCTTCATCCATGTGACTAAATTTTTTTATTACTTCAAATACCCCTGATCTTTTTCTGCTGATGACTATAAAGATTTAACAGATACACAGATGCTTTCAATGCATCACTGATACAGCACTTATCCTTTAGAATGGTAGAGATCATTGACTGGGACAAGTTGAAATCACATGCTGACACTCAAACAGATTTACTCCTTTGTGCTCAAATATTATCTTCAATTTCGTTTCTAAATCAATTTCTTTTATAATTCTTTTTTTTTTACTCCCAACTAAAGACTCTTTTTTTTTTGTTTGTTAGGTATATTGTTAGGTATATTTTGGTGTTAGTAACTGAGGTTGATGTACCACAGGAAGAAAAAAGTGGTGGTGGTGGTGGTGGTGGTGGTGATAACATAAAAAAACAAAAGAAGCAGTTAAAGGAGTTTGTTGCTTTTGTAATACTAAGTACAGAAAAAATTTAAAGAATGTATCTAGAAGAAGGTTGAGACTAAAAATGGTAATTAATATCATTTTCCCACTTTTTGATGCATTGAAGAATATTTTCATACCGTTAGATAAGCCTTTCATGTTCATAGGCTTGAGAACGGGAGGTGCAGAAGGTGCAAGTGCACCTCCTAAAATTTTTCAGGGGCAATGAAAATGCTTTGAACATCCTAGGCTGGATCTGGGTTTACATCCATTAAACAAATTTCGTTTCTGCACTTATAACCATGTTTATTTGTTCAAAGCAGCTCCCCTTTCAAATTCTGTGTTCAAGATATATTTGCTGCTATATCAAGCTGTTCTGATATCTTTTGCTAATTTCAGTTTGTTTTTGTGAAGGGATGAACTAATAGATAGTGAATTGCAATCTTTTCTTCCTCCTTTACTTCTTTTTCTTACTCAACATCATTGTTTTCATGTCCACTTTTCGATGTTGTTATGGATCTGAGAGAATTCATTGAGGCAGATTTTACTACAGCTAGATGACTTTCTTGTTGCCAACCCTCACCTGTTTCCACAGAAAGTAATATTTTCTCATGGCTGGATGTTGTTTTAAAGCAGACTGAAAACGAATGATACCATTTGTGTGACAGTGATGTTTGTTTACTTCTATTGCATGATGTTGAAACAGGGAGACACAAACACACACACGCACGCATGTACACACACACACACACACACTCACATGCATGCATACACATCATGTATGCACGCATACACATCATGTATGCACATACACAGACACATACACATGCATATGTATGCATGCATGCACATGTGCACACATACAACGGGTATCTTCCAGTTTCTGCTTGCCAATCTATTCACAAAGTTTTGGTTAACAATGCCATAGTCAAAGACACATTTCTACAGTACCACGCAGTGGGACTGAACCCGAAACCATGTGGTTGGGAAGCAAAATTCTTAACCATACAGCCACAAGGGCATCTTTTTGCATGAATTTATGAAAATAGAGAACATCTAAAAGAAAATGTGTTAACTGAAGGAAAATTCGATAAAAGATTAAGAAAACCATATCATCTGTACATTCAGTTCTCTTCTATGGGATTATAACTAAATCCACAATGATAGAGCATTTAGTGAAGGTTAATATTTCAGGTTTGTATAAAGGTAAGTTTTTCAAAGCTGTTTATATTTTTTACATAAATGATGTTACAAAGTATCTTAAAACTGCCTGAAAAGAGTGAATTCCAAAGAACTGTATCATTTATTTATTTCACAGAAAGAATGAAAGTTCAGTTTTCCCAGGATTTTATTTATTCATAAATGTAATGAATTTGTCTTTCTTTTTCTTTCTTATTTCAGCATTGTGAAATTGAAAAAGCTTCTTGAAGAGTTTCTTGACTATCAAATGTATCCAGATTACATAATCTCCCAAGTAATGTTTGGGATAATGATTTAGTTTCTAAATGTGCAGATGATGCAAAGATGACATCAAGTGTAGATTATTGTGATGTAAAGTAATATAGAATTAGTGTTTTGTAGAGTTTATTCACAACCTTTGTCACTAAAAGATGGAAAGAAAAGATTTAAGTATCTGTCAAGAGTCAAAACGGTTGCTCTTGCGATTCCACACTCCAGTGCTACTGGCATTCAATTTAATTAAGCTCAACAAAACTTCAAGTAGGTCATTACTTATGGGAGATGTCACATTATCGTCTCTCATTAAAGTAAAGCTGACAGACATAGAACCATGTTATAAATATGAACCCCCAAGGAGCATGCTTATGCATGCAAAGGTGTCCTTGGAGTAAAGAGTAAAATATTCAGTTTACTAAGAAGGCGGTGAGCTGGTAGAATCCATAGCACACAAGACAAAACAGTTAATGGCACATCATTCATCTTTATTTTCTGAGTTCAAATTCCATGAAGGCTGACTTTGCCTTTCATCCTTTTGAAATCAATAAAATAAGTATCAATTGAGCACTGGGGTTGATGTAATTAACTACTAGACTTCTTTCCCAAATTTTCATATCCATATATATATGTGTGTGTGTGTGTGTCTTTATGTTTCTATTTGTCACACCTAGCTCCAACTACTTAATAACTGCTGAAGGTTTGTTTACATCCCCATAACTTAGGGATACAGCAAAAAAACTGTTAGAATATATACTGGCCTTAAAAAGACACAAGTCTTAAGTACTTGGGGTTATTTGTTCTATTATAACCCTTCAAGATGGTGCCTCAATGACTAAAATAAGTAAATGATAAAAGATATGCTTATTTACTTATTCATTTTTACTAAAATTTTCATTGCATCTTGCAACCTTTTCGATAGTTGTTGACTCTGTTATCAGAACTGTGTTCATTTTCAAAGAATGCAGTTCCAATAATGGACAGAGTCAACTATTAAAAAGGTTGCAAGATTAAACAAAATTTTTTGCAAAAACGAATACGTAAATGAGTGGAAATCAGATCAGTGAGTGTGTTAAATTTATAAGACCCTAAAAGAGAGTGACTCTCCTCAAACGCAGTAAAATATGTTTCAACACACAAATCCGCATAAAGAATCTTGCAAACCAAATACAAAAACGAAATAAAAAGATATGCTAATCACTGCATTAATTTTTTTGGTGCTAGCCTTCATTCGTTGCTCAGTTTAAAACCACCACCAGTGGCATTAAAAGACTTTAGATGCCTTTATTGGAGTCCACTCTGTTGAAAGCATTTCAAACAGGTCTCTGGTTTAAGGATTCCTTCTGCTCTCTCTCCCACCTGACTAGGAGGCACTGTAAAGGATCATGGATATTACTACCTTACCTGATTAAAAAGATTTAAAAAATACTAAATTATTCCAGCATTTGCTATCATTTCCCAGTTTTACAGCAAGTATTTTTTTTTCTAGCAGTTTTTATTCAAGCTAGCTGACACTCCTGATATATGCTCATGTAAAAATATACATAATCATAATTTCACTTAGATCCTCATAGATATATATAATATATAATATATTATAATATATCATCATCATCATCATCATCATCGTTTAGCGTCCGCTTTCCATGCTAGCATGTGTTGGATGGTTCAACTGGGGTCTGGGAAGCCAGAAGGCTGCACCAGGCCCAGTCTGATCTGGCAATGATATATATATATATATATATATATATATATATATATATATATATATATATTCTTTTCATGTGTATGTATGCATGTATGTGTGTGTGCATGTGTGCGCATACAGACATATATTTACATACATATATATATAATATATGTATATATGTACATACATGTGTGTATGTGTATGTACTTATATATATATACATGTATGTATATATATATGTGTGTGTGTGTGTGTGTGTGTATGTATATACATACATATATGCATATACATACAGTATGCTTATATACATATACATATACATACATATATATATATACACACACACACACACACATGTATATATTATGCAATACACAGATTCACGCACACATGCACTCACACATACACACATACACACACATTGATCTGATCAGTTTCCATAGCAACAGTTAATAACCCTTGTGGTTATCTTTGTCTCAGTTGATTCCTGAGAATCGTTACTCGTAAATATTCCCAGATATGTTTTACCAACTGTAATGTTGAGTTGTGTTGGTTTTCTTACTTTCGAATGTCTGGTGTTTGAACCATTAACTAATACCTAGAGACATATCAAATATCTCAGATATCTTGTTTGAGACTTGATTATAGCTGTGAGATGTCTTAAAGATTATATAAGTGTGCACTATATTTTTTTTATACTTAGATTCATACATGCATACGGGCATACATTACAATCATATATGTAAGTGTGTGTGTGTGTATGTATATATATATATATGCATATGTGTATATATATATATATGTATATATATACATGTGTATATTTATCTAATATCTTTGGTATAAATACAGACACACACACACATATTATTTCGCTTAGGCATGTTCCTATATATATATAATGTATGTATGCATGTATGTATCTATATATATACACATATATATATATATATATGTATGTATGTGTGTGTGTGTGTGTATATATATATATATATATATATATATATATCATCATCATCGTTTAACGTCCGCTTTCCATGCTAGCATGTACATGTATATATATATATCCTATCATGTACATGTACATGTACATGTATATATCCTATCATGAAGCCACATGGCTTAGTGGTTAGGGCATTCAGCTCATGATCGTGAGGTCATTAGTTCAATTCCTGGTGACATGTTGTATCCTTGAGTAAGACACTTTATTTCACATTGCTCCAGTCCACTCAGCTGGCGAAAATTAGTAGTACTTGTATTTCAAAGGGCCTGCCTTGTTACACTTTGTATCATGCTTAATGTCCCTTAGAACTACACAAAGGGTAGTCTGTGAAGTGTTAATTTCATGAGTAAGCCGTTCCATTAATCGTTCAGCTGGGATCCTCGTTGTCATAAGCGATGGAGTGCTCCAATTTTTTATATTCTATAACAAATTTGAGTGATGTTTCTCTGTCCATTACATTTTTACGCTCATTAACTCCTAGACTGTTGGTGCAAGAATCATGAAACTCAAACCGGAAACTCCCCTAATCCCAGGGAATGTCCTAAGGGGGTCTATTTTTTAAGGGCCACTTAATTAGGGCCCCACTGACCCTCCTATTTTTACTGAATTTACCTTTCTCCTACGTTTATTGATTAAACTATGATCATCACCAGTGCCTAACATGTGTGCAGAGATAAGTTGAGATGAAGAGTTATAAGAGGTACATTTCAAGTGTGGTAGTGTGGACATTTATATTTTGTAGCTTATGAAAATTATGTCTAGTATATATGAATATGTATATATATATATATATATATATATATATATATATATATATATATATATATATGTATGTGTATGTATATATATATATATATATATATATATATATATATATATATATATATATATATCATCATCATCATCATCATCATCATCATTTGACATCCGTTTTTTCAGGCTGACATGGGTTGGACGGTTCGACTGGGGCCTGGGAAGCCTGGAGGCTGCATCAGGCCCCAATCTGATCTGGCAATGTTTCTACAGCTTGATGCCGTTCCTAACACCAACCACTCCAAGAGTGTAGTGGGTGCTTTTTCCGTGCCACCGGCATGTAAAAGTTAGATTTTCCTGTGATGTCATCATTTTATATGGCACAGGAGCCAGAGGTGCTGGCATCAACCATGATTGGATGATGCTTTTTACGTGCCACCAGCATGGAAGCCAGTCAAAGTGGCACTGGCATCAACCATGATCAGATGGTGCTTTTTACATGCTACCAGCACAGGGCTCACAACTACAATTTCCATTTGATTTGATTTTGATATTGTTGATGTTGATGTTGATGTACTTGACTCAATAGGTCTCTTCAAGCATGGCGTGTCACCCTATCATCCAAGGTACTTTTGAGTGGGCTGGTTATGCGTATTATTGTATCACCAATTGTTATGAAGATATTTTTTTTTACACTATAACGATGTAGTAACAATGAAGTATATAATGAAGCAGGGTAACAACAATGTAACAATCTAAAAAAAACTCCACAAATGATATTCTGACAAACTACCAAAACGACACCTTATGACTTCCTGGATTAACACCTACTCTCTGTCTCTCACTCAGACCACTACTATTTATCATCGTTCAATCATGTCTATTCTTGCAGGGGTGACACAACTCTCACCACAACAAAAAGGCATTATGTTTCTTGACCATCAGTGGAGAGTATAGTGCCAACTTGCTGAGGCAAATAAGAAAGACTATCAAGACCAAACACCCAGGAATACCGATGAAAGGGGTCTTGTTTCATCAAGACAATACTCCAACACATAAGACCTTCATTTCAATAGCTGCTGTGCATGACTGTAGTTTGTTGATCAGCATTCCTACTCTCCTGATTTGGCCTCCATCTGATATCATCTGTTCCAGTATCACAGTGACGATGACATCATATCTTCTGTTGATGACTTTTTTGAGCAACAGGATGAAAGCTTCTTCACCAAAGAGATCCACACTTTGTAACACTGATGGGAAGAAGTGTGTAGAGCCCCTTGGGGACTAATGTTAAAAAATAAACCTGATTTGGTTACATTCCATGAGAATATCTTGATCAGCCTAAGAACTTTTCAGCCAACACTAATATATATACATATATTTATATAAGCATTAAATATATATATATGTATATATATGCATGTGTGTGTGTATATATATATATATATGTATATATGTATATATATATATATATATATATATATATATATATATATATACATATATATATACATATATATATATACATATATATATATATATATATATATATATATATATATATATATATATATATATATATATATATATATATATATATATATATATATATATAGCAAAAATATACATACACAGAAAGTCATATCTTTATTATAGAGATATCATTTCTGATGAATGCTGATGAAAGTGGTACTCAAAATGAGGCAAAATGTACATACAACTGTTCGTTATTTATTTCTCTCTGTCTTCCCTATCACTGGAACCATTTCCTTTGCCACCCATTCTGCATGCCCAAAACCATCCCAGCACTAGTGAGCTTGTCATGCATTTGTAAAGCTACAACCTTTGAAAGGGTGGCTTTATGCTGGGAGAAACATGAGAGAAGGAGACCAGAGCAGAACAGGTTTCTTGCTGTAGAGTAGATACATGGCTACTCACATTTTAGAAGAGAAGATGGGAGTGATGTTCAGAGTGGGTCCGAGAAGAAGTAAAAATAATGGTAATGAAGTGTCTAGGTGGATCCTCAATCTACGGGGTGAGCAGAAGTAAGTGGGGACAAAGGAACCAGGAGTATTTGTTGGTATACTTACATATATATAGACATGCATATATAATAATGGGAGGCACACTGGCCCAGTGGTTAGGGCAGCGGACTCGTGGTGGCAGGATCGCGGTTTCGATTCCCAGACCGGGCGTTGTGTGTTTATTGAGTGAAAACACCTAAAGCTCCACGAGGCTCCGGCAGGGGGTGATGGCGATCCCTGTTGTACTCTTTCGCCACCACTTTCTCTCACTCTTTCTTCTGTTGGCCTGCTCACTTAGCCAGCAGGGTGGCATCATTTGAAGGCTAAAACAATGCGAAGCGCATTGTGACCAGCGGTGTATAGCAACATCTAATAGACTGGTCGGTCACGGTGATCACGCTGATAGAATAATAATAATGATAATAATAGTTTCTAATTTTGGCTCAAGGCCAGTGATTTCAGCGTAGAGGATAAGCCACTTACATCAACTAAAATGCTTGACTGGCACTTACTTTATCAAACTCAAAAGGGTGAAAGACAAAGATAACCTTGGTGGAATTTGAGCTTAGAATGTAAAGATGCAGGAAATGCTGCCAAGCATTTTTCCAGCAGATTGATGATTCTGCCAGATCGTTGTCTTATATACATATATAATAATAATTTAAATGTGGAAAGCAGAAGTTACATTTACATGACAATCATTCCCATAAATGAACATTTTTATATTTTTATCTCTTACAATGTTATGTAATAATTCAATATATAGAAATATGTAATTACATAACATTATATGAGATATGAAATGAAAAAAATAATTCGTTTACAGAAATAATGAAAATGTTGATTTAACTTCTCATTTACTCATTTAAATTATTATTATTATTATTATTATTGTGTGAGAGAGCAGTGCATGCCATCAAAGTGACACTGGGGTAAAATATACGAAGCCCATCATGACTACCCGTCCGATAAGGGTACACCAGGCAAATGCATCACAATCATATGTGCGCAACATGGTAATCTTATTTCAAGATAAACAGCACATGACCTTGCAGGTGGGGCCCAGTTAGAAATTTCTTCTGGTCGAGTAACCCATCCTGCTCAAAAGCTCCCTGAATAAGGGTTGTTTAAGGATGCTGATGGAAACACCTATGTTTCCAGAGGTGAATTATTCAAACCCCAAAGAATCCCTCTCAACACATGGCTATGATGCTCCCCCACTACTTCTGCTCATGATCAGAGATGCACATAATGTCAGCCACTAAGGGACATGCTCAACTGGTTACGGTCAAACAACTGACAAGCAAATCTGTGGTATTGAGCAGAATATTTGCTGTAGCCCATCTTTTATACCAAGACAAAACAATGTACGTGATAACTCTTCCAATCAGTTAAAATCAAAAGCCATGAGAGCCACTGCCTGGTACTGTATCAGGGCATTTATCATCATCATCATTATTATTATTATTATTATTATTATTATTATTATTATTATTATTATTATTATTATTATTATTATTATTATTATTATTCACTCTACAGGGTTTATTTTAACCCAACTGAATCTTACCTTGGTGTTGAGAAGTGCTCCTCTAAGTATCAATCAGAACCTTACCGATCTTCTTACCATAATACATAGATACATAAATATAGATAGGGAGATAGAGACATAAATCACTGTACTAAGATTAAGGTATTTATATGGTGAATATTTTTTAAGATATTGACATATAGGCTGTTAAGGATGGCTTATCTTACTTAAGCAATACTAATGATATAATTGCTATGTCACAGACATGGTATTGTTTAGGAATATTTCACTGTTCTGTAAAATGGAGAATATTTACATAACTTTTGAACAAGTTTTTTATTTGATTTATAATGCTACATTTGAATATTCTGGTCATATGAATTTCAGTGTTGAGTTGTATACCATTTACACTGCTTTGCTTTGTGCCATCAACTCTTTGATTGAGTCGTAGAGATGTCATACCATACAAGGTGTCATAATCACTTTTTAGACCTATTAGAAGCCATCCCTATTCAGGCTTCATTATAGTCAATTTCTCTCAGGAGAAAGAAAGTCAGCCAGACAGAAAGAAAAAGGGAGAGAAAGAGAAGAACCAACCCAAGTATAGGACTGTTACTCTACTTATTGACTCTGAAATGATGAAAGGCAAAATTGAACTTGGCACAATTTGAATTGAGATTGTAAATGACTGGAACATCATCATCATTTACAGGTAGTTTTCCATGCTGGCATGGTTTAAATAGTCTGACAGGATCTAACATTTCAGAGGACTACATCAATCCTTAGTATCTGCTTTGATATGGTTTCTATGGCTGAATGCCCTTCCTAATACCATTCATTTTACTGAGAGTACTGGATGCTTTTTTCTTGGCACCAACACTAGTGAGATTGTCCTGTAGCTTGCAATAGTAAGATCCCTTTGATTGAGTGTACTTGCAGTAGAGAGAGAAATAGTTTTATGGTAGATGCAGAGAGGTTAAACTATAATAAAGGAACAGGTATCTTGCTGTAGATCATTGCACAACAGTGTATCTGACCATAATGTCCTTGCCAGTTGGCTATGTATATCATAATAATATTATTTAGTATCTGCTATATATTACTTCTTAAAAATATATTCTATAATACCAGTCAACTGCCTATATGATTTCTATTATAATATTATAAAATACCCTTTACATATTGCTTCTTGAAAAATTAATATGTTGTAATTAGACGAAAGACCTGCCTTTATCATTTGTATTATAGAATTATTGTAAAATATCTGGTATGTATTGTTTCTTGAAAAATTAGAATGTTGTAATTATGCCATAAAACTAGAAGTTGTTTTGATTTTTCAAGCTATCATTTACGTTGTTCCAGCAGGTTTGACCTATGATCATTGATCAATACAATAAATAATGAATTAATTATGAAAGTATCATATTTTTGTGATTTCATCTCTCTAATGAATAAATATATAATCAAACAATTATGTCTCATAATTCCATGGGTACACCTAGTTATCTATTGATTCATTTACTATCCATGTTAGGCTTCAAACTGTCTTTTTATTATCATTTACATATTTGTGTATTTATTTATTTATTTATTTATTTATTTATTCATTAACAACTTGTACTTTATTTATATTTTATTCATCTATTTATTAATAGTGTAAATAGTCATTACAATTTTTATTTTTTTTACTTTTTAAAGATATATTTTTGCAATGTTTATTTTTCGCATCATTTGAAAATTGGTCTCCTTGCCTCTCACTTTTGTATATAAGCATTGTTCTTTAATAAAATCTATGCATTATTTCCAATGAGATCAAATGATTGAAACTGTATTCAAATAACAAGTTATTGTGTATTAGCAGTCAATTATTTTGTCATAATACTCTACATTTGAAGTGAGTTCTCTGTAACTTTGTTGCTTGTTTATACTATTTTACAAAGAAATTTTATATTACATGCTTATATATCTATCTAGCTGGCTAGCTGTATGTGTGTGTGTGTGTGTAATAACTGCATATATAATATATTCATAGTGTCATCTTCCTGGTGTCTGTGACCAATGAGCAGATAACTACTCCAAAATGCTAGCATTTCACAACCTAGGTAGGTGGCACTGTGAACTGATCTAGGTGTATATACACCATTTGTCAGTGAGCTAGATACATTCTCCATGACAAAATGCAATGTGTAGCTTGTTCCCAGTTCAAATGTACATCAAGCATATTTGAACTGATAATATCATTATAATATATAATGTAACATATACACGTACTTGTATAATGTAACATATACATATACACGTACATATCATCATCATTATACATATGTATATTATATATATAATATATATACTCACACATATGTATATTATATACTTTGTGTGTGTGTGTTTCAGTCCTTTTTGACTGTGGCCATGCTGGAGCACCGCCTTTAGTTGAGCAAATCGACCCCCAGGACTTATTCTTTGTAAGCCTAGTACTTATTCTATCGGTCTCTTTTGCTGAACCGCTAAGTTATGGGGACGTAAACACACCAGCATTGGTTGTCAAGTGATATTAGGGGGGGGGACAAACACAGACACATAAACATATACACACACATACACACACATATATATACATATACGACGGGCTTCTTCCAGTTTCTGTCTACCAAATCCACTCACAAGGCTTTGGTTGGCCCGTGGCTACAGTAGAAGACACTTGCCCAAGGTGCCACACCATGGTACTGAACCTGGGACCATGTGGTTGGTAAGCAAGCTACTTACCACACAGCCACGTCAATGCTCTCTCTGCAACATCCCAGTGCTCTCTCTAAGCTCTCTGTTAAACAGTCAAGGTGTGCTGAATTTATGCTGATGGTTAGACTCAGAAAGAAGCATGCCAAAAAATGAAATTTAGTCGAAAGAATCAACCCAAGTAACTTTTATTTTTAAAGCCTGGTACTTATTCTATCAGTCTCTTTTGCTGATTTGTTAAGTTATGGCGACATAAACCAACCAACACCAGTTGTCAAGCAATGGTGGGGGGCAAACACAGACACAAAAGAAGTTTGCTTCCCAACCACTTGGTTCCAGGTTCAGTCCCTAGGTAAGTAGCCTACTGTAGCCTTGGGCCGAACAAATCCTTGTGAGTGGATTTGGTAGATGAAAACTGAAAGAAGCCCATCAATCGTGACATCAGGTGCAGTGATCTGACTACTCAATATTCCTACTACACACATATATATATCGTATATCCTTAAATATTTTTATCAAGTCCTTCCTGAACCTGTCCATGGCATGGGTATTCATATAGCTTGAGATAGCCAGGCCATTGTCCCTGTAGAGAGCCGTCTTATGTGGGTGGGTACATCTTTTGAGGGTACCCAAGATGTATCACCCGACAAGGTCAGCAATTTCAGCCCTATCAAAGCTCCTCATAGAGACATCGAACAATGCATTGCCTTCTTTTTCACCCTTATATATATATATACAAATAATTACAGAGGTATCAAGCTGTTGGATCAGGTAATGAAGGTTACGGAGAGGGTCATAGCCCAACTAATTAGAGAGAGAGTTAGTTTAGATGAGATGCAGTTTGGGTTCATGCCAGGCAGAAGTACCACTGATGCTATATTCCTGGTAAGGCAGCTGCAGGAGAAATACCTAGCCAAAGATAAGCCCCTGTACCTGGCTTTTGTTGACATGGAGAAAGCTTTCGACAGGGACCCCCGATCCCTTATCTGGTGGTCAATGAGGAAACTAGGGATAGATGAATGGTTAGTGAGAGCTGTGTGAGCCATGTACAGGGATGCTGCTAGTAAGGTGAGGGTTGGCAACGAGTACAGTGAAGAATTCCGGGTAGAGGTAGGGGTACACCAAGGCTCAGTCCTCAGCCCCCTCCTATTTATCATAGTCCTCCAGGCAATAACGGAGGAATTCAAGACAGGATGCCCTTGGGAGCTCCTCTATGCTGATGACCTTGCTCTAATTGCTGAGTCACTATCAGAACTGGAGGAGAAGTTTCAGGTGTGGAAGCAAGGATTAGAATCGAAGGGCCTCAGAGTCAATCTAGCTAAAACCAAAGTCGTAATAAGTAGGAAGGTAGACAAATCACAAATGCCTTCAGGTAGATGGCCCTGCTTGATCTGTAGAAAAGGCGTAGGTAGAAACTCTATAAGATGCACCAAGTATAAGCTATGGACACATAAGAGGTGCAGCAATGTCAAAGGAAGGCTAACTAGGAAGATAGTTTTTGTATGTGGCAGGTGCTCAGGAACAATAAACACTGAAAATGCTCTGAGACCAACTTCTGTCACTTTCCAGGGAGAAAAACTAGAAATAGTTGATAGCTTCCATTACCTAGGTGACCAAGTCAGCAGCGGGGGCAGGTGTGCTGACAGTGTAACTGCTAGAGTAAGAATAGCTTGGGCAAAGTTCAGAGAGCTCTTACCTCTGCTGGTGACAAAAGGCCTCTCGCTCAGAGTAAAAGGCAGACTGTATGTCGCGTGTGTACAAACAGCCATGCTACATGGCAGTGAAACATGGGCCATGACTGCTGAGGATATGCATAAGCTCGCAAGAAATGAAGCCAGTATGCTCCGATGGATGTGTAATGTCAGTGTTCATACTCGACAGAGTGTAAGTACCTTGAGAGAAAAGCTGGACCTAAGAAGCATCAGATGTGGTGTGCAAGAGAGACGTTTACACTGGTATGGACATGTGGCGAGAATGGATGAAGATAGTTGTGTGAAAAAGTGCCACACCCTAGCGGTTGAGGGAACCTTTGGAAGAGGAAGACCCAGGAAAACCTGGGACGAGGTGGTGAAGCATGACCTTCGAACTTTAGGTCTCACTGAGGAAATGACTAGAGACCGAGACCTCTGGAAGTATGCTGTGCGTGAGAAGACCCGGTAGGACAAGTGAGACCATAACCCGTGGCCTTCTACATGGGATGTAGCCAGTCCACTTATGCATACCTTCCCTTCTTGGGACACAAAACTCTACTTGTGAAGACCTGTTGAGGCAAGTGAGAATCAGAATCGAAGTCGATCAATGGAAATTGCAGCTGAGTTACCAGTGCCAGTGGCATGTAAGAGAACCATCTGAAGGTGGCCGTTGCCAGTGCCGCCCCAACTGGCCTCGTGCCGGTGGCACGTAAAAAGCACCATCCATTCGTGGCTGTTGCCAGCCTCGCCTGGCCCCCGTGCTGGTGGAACATAAAAAGCACCATCCGATCATGGCCGTTGCCAGCTTCATCTGGCCCCCATGCCGGTGGCACATAAAAAGCACCCACTACACTCATGGAGTGGTTGGCGTTAGGAAGGGCATCCAGCCGTAGAAACATTGCCAGATCAAACTGGGCCTGGTGCAGCCTTCTGGCTTCCCAGACCCCAGTTGAACCGTCCAACCCATGCTAGCATGGAAAGCGGATGCTAAACGATGATGATGATGATGATGATATATATATATATATATATATATGTCTATATATATGTATATATATATATCTTGTTTCTAGAATAAGAATTCGGTGGAGTAAGTTCAGAGAGTTATTATCTCTGTTGGCAACAAAAGGCATCTCTCCCAGAGTGAAAGGTAGACTATATGATGCTTGTGTATGAACGACTATACTTCATGATAGTGAGACATGGGCTACGAATGCTGAAGATATGTGTAGACTGAAGAGAAACAAAATTATTATGCTCTGTTGGATGTGCAACATCAGTGCACATGTATGACAAAGTGCAAATGTATTGAGAGAAAAGCTGGGCATAAGAGGAATCAAATATAGCATGCAAGAGAGAAGACTACGTTGATTTGGACATGGGATGCATATGAAGTGCAGTATAAAGAAGTGCTGATCACTGATAGTGGATGGTACCCCTGGAAGAGGGAGACCTAGGAAAATGTGGGATGAAGTGGTAAGGACCAATCTCAGGAAGTTGAACCTTACAGAGAAAATGACCATGAACCAAGATGTCTGGTGATATGAAGTTCTTGAGAAGACCTACCGACATCAGCGAAACTGAGTTCTAGAAGCACTGTGTGTCCCACCCACACTTAAGAAAACTTCTCACACACACCACCACAAAAACCAAACTATGTTTCTACATCTCTTCTCTTCCTCACATTTTTGCTTCATATACTATGATTACCTCATCCTACCCCAACAAACCAATCTACATGTCTTCACTTTCTTGCATTTCCTCCTTCATTCACAATGCTTAGTTAGCACTCTCCAATCCTGTCCTCACACCCCTGTTCCTCTGTGTCATTGCTATCCAGTAGCCCTTCCAACTCTATATATACCCAGGTCTTGTGTCACTTACTTTCACTCCCTTTGCGATATCCTGTCACTTATATTATGGCATTTGAACCTCAAGGGTATGCCATGGCACTTGTCACTATCTATATCTCTCTCTTCCTTTACTCAACCATCTCATTTATACTCTGATCCCTGTTCTTTTGTAAGTATGCCTGGTATTTTGCCACTATCTCCATCCTGCAGTCTCCCACTCACTCTCCCCTTCTCCTGCACTTCCCTTGGGTTGGGCAACCATGCATTCTCTTTGTGGTAGCACACCTATTTCTATCTTTATTCCTGATCTTTCTCTGGTCAGGTAACCTCATACTTCCTCTACAGCAAGACACCTGTATCTGTCTTACTATAAACTTTTCATCATCACCTCCTCCAATGTTTCCTCCCCTCTTAAAAGATTTTGTCTTGTAAGTACTTGCTAACCCTGTCAGTGCATGTGCCACTTAAAAGCACCCTGCCCACACTGTAAAATGGTTGGTGTTTGGAAGGGCATCCAGCTGTAAGAACCTTGTTAAAACTGACCTCGCCTGTGCTTGTGCCACATAAAAAGCACTAAGTCCACTCTGCTAAGTGATTGGTGTTAGGAAGGGCATCCAGCTGTAAAAATCCTGCCAAAACAATCACAGATGTCTAGTGCAGGCTTCAGCCTGGCCAGATCTTGTGGTACCATTCCACCCATGCTAGCATGGAACACGGACGTTAAATGAGGATGATGATGATGATGATGATGATGAGATATATATATATATGTGTGTATGTATATATATATATATATATGTATGTATGTATGTATGTATGTATGTATGTATGTATGTATGTATGTATGTATATATATATATGTATGTATATATATATATATATATATATATATATATATATATATATATATATATGTATATATATATATATATATATGTGATATGTGTGTATGTATATATATATATATATGAGTAACAAGGATGTACATGTGTCATTTCATAATGGCCATTTCAAGTGACTCCTTTAATTGATTAATGTAAACATTATATCATTGCAAAAAAACCCATTTTTCTTCAGATGACTACATAGACTTCAAACACAAAGAACTGTCCAACTACTTTAACATTATTCATATCACCAACTGGAGCTCAAATATTTATATTGATTCCACTGCTATTTCCTTGGCACTGACATGAATATGTTAAAACAGTTGGTTGGTCCTTTGTGTTCAAAGTCTATGCAGTCATCTGATGAAAACGGTTTTTTGTAATGATATAATGTTTTCATTAATCTATTAAAGGAGTCACTTGAAATGGTTGTAATGAATTGACACCTGTACATCTTTGTTATTCATTTATATTTTATTCACCTACCCTGGAATATGCACTTCAGAAATATTAGAGAAAATATTTTTATATAAAGTACATTTCTGAACAACCAAGAGCAGATCTCTTCAGTTGGATCGAGTTATCTGCATACACTGCAAAAATATCAAGTGCAAACACTTCTGCATGGAGTTTGATATTCACCGGATATTGGGTGTGCAAATTAGATCAACCGAACAAGGTGCCTCAATTTAAGTATCTACTAATTCAACTGAACTTTAATTATATTATTTATATATATTTGTGTGTGTGTGTGTGTGTGTAGAAAGAGAGAGAGATATACATACTCATATGTGGATTGATCTCTGGTGGTTTTTGTAATGATTATACAGTTGTCCAATGATCATTTGAGAACTACCTGCTCACTGAATCAGTGTGTAAGGCCTGAACATTCCCATATACGTGTAGTCTTAATGTAATTCTCTGACAAAATCAGTGAGACACTTATGTGTGACAAGACTGTAACTTTGAATTACATGTGCAATCCATCTAATGAGCTTCTATGCACTTTCCATTTCTATATCCTTAGGATAAAGAAATTTACATTTACCTAAGATATTATACATCATGGGCAAACGTTACCTTGTCAGCAAAAGAAATTCAAAAGTTTCATCTCATATGGAAATCTAGACCAAGCAGTATCACTTTATTTATTTATTTATTTATTTATTTATTTATTTATTTATTTATTTTTTATCGAGGCATCATCCAGTCAGGTTGATTGCCCAGGCCAGCCTGACTACCTCTCTCCATCATTCTCAATCTTCCATTAGAGTTTTTAGGTCAACTTGGTATCCAACATATTCTGCAAGCTGTTGCATACAAGTCTTTCGTGGTCTTCCAGCTGCAGTGGTACCATGATTTGGTGTCCACAGCAACACATTATTCACAAGTTCTTCCTTATCTCTCCATCTCATAATAATGAAGCCTAAAAGCAAGCATATTTAAAGAAAATATGCAATACATATCAAAAGAACACAACAAACAGACACAAAGCACAGAAACCCAGGAAAAGAAACATTATCTGGTCTAAACCATTCTTCAGCTCAAACGTGCCAATGAAAGTAGCATACACTCTCATAAAACTAATCAGCAAGCACTTCTCAACTGAACATATATATTACAAGTTATACAGCCAAAACAATACAAAACCAGCTTGAGCTGTACAAAAAGCCGTAAAATGCATTGTATAAAATAATATACCTTAAAATACACAATACACAACTAAAAACTAGATGCAACTTCTCAAGAACAAAGACATGCCCATTACGCAAAAATTGTTTGCAAACAAAGTAGTTTATAAAGCAACAGTTGATTCTTTACATACACATACACACAGCATACGTGCACATTTCAGACCATAAACAAAAGGAATACTACATGTCTGTCCAAACACCTCTGGAAATTAAAAAAAAACAGCATAAAATGGGAAATTATAGACCGTGCACCATCATATATATATGGCTCTGGTATCTGCCTCTTCTATCCAACAGAAAAATACCACATGATCACACAAAATATATACATTCTGAATAAGAGAAATGAAATCATGTCCCAATGTAGACAACGAAATAAATTTATTATCAAAAGATGGTCTGGACAAAGCAATCACCAAAAATCCACACCTATGCCTACAGACACACACCATGTACACATGCATACTCATGGACATAAAAAGCTCACACATACATAGCATACAAAACACACTTAGTTAAACACCACTACCTTGGTATGTCTTCCTGAAACTCTATATCATAATATGTACATGCATATGTGCATGTGTCTGCATATGCACACACTTTTACAAATGTAAATAAATGACAAACAACAATATACTACCATATATCTTACCCACTGCACATTCACACACACAAATACACACACTCATGCACACAAACACTCAAAAGAAAAAAAACTAAATTCTATCCCGTCATCATTGTCGTCGTCGTCGTT
This sequence comes from Octopus sinensis, assembly GCF_006345805.1. Lineage (NCBI taxonomy): Eukaryota > Metazoa > Mollusca > Cephalopoda > Octopoda > Octopodidae > Octopus > Octopus sinensis. The sequence goes on along the minus strand of NC_043001.1, from coordinate 88,156,009 downwards.
GTTATCATTATCATCATCCTTTAACGTCTGTTTTCTAAGCTGTCATGGGTTGGATCACACCAAACAAATCCACTATAGCCATACCTAATACACACATACTGCAAGCATACATAAGAGATGCATACAACAAGAACATAACTCAACAAAACCAGTCTGCCATAAAAAATCACCGGTCATTAAAAACATATTTATCAACAATAGATATATCTTTAATTTCACAGCTAACACCCATCATCCATAAACCTTCATAAACACATTCGCATCTCTCACACCACCACCGCATGTTTATGCACATTTTTATTAGCTTTCTATAACTACTGGTAAGACAACAAACACCCATCTCAGATTTTGACAATAGAGTACCAATGTCAGATGGCCACAATTCGTTGCACACACAATCATGCAAATATTTCCTTGAAATAGATGAGTCTTTAATTACTTTTCAAAATAACACATTCACAAACATTTCTCAAAAGCATATATTTAAAAGCTTACACACACATGCTAAAAACCAATAATAATAATAAATAACATGCCCCCTACACCAGCTCACCCACAAATCCTAAACAAATTAATAGCACACACTCTCACCTACAATTGGAAGAAGTGCAAACACCACATCACAAAAATAATATAAACAACCACTGAAGATCTAGGAAAACCCCACCTAATTAACAAATACAAAAACCTAACCAATGAACAAACACAAACACTAGACTACACAGACCCATCAAAAGATACAAACACACCACCAATACTGAGTTGTAACAGTTCTTGCTTGAAGATCACAGTGGCATAAAACTAGGTTACAAGATAGACTCCCAGTTTCAACAAAAAAACCATATCCTTTACATGAATCGAGTACTTCTTTCTCAAAGATCTGACATAAACTATACATCAAACAAAGATGGCAAAAATTTGCAGACCACAGTTTGTGTGTCAAAAAGAAAAAAGAAAAAAAACTGGGTTCATTCAAATTGTCTGATGACGTTTGTCACTGAAGAGATTAAATGAAATTGAAACACTGTGTCTGACAATCGAACAACTGCTTTAAGAGGCTATCAATGATAGAGCTTCTGAGGAAGCATTGAAGCAGCTAGAAAGTGTAGCCAAAACACCATAAAATCACACTCCCTACAATCTTAAAACAAGGAAGACACATTTCATATTGCAGTCCTTGATGATAAGAAGACAGGAAGGTTTTGGTTAATCTGGAACAACAACTCAGGGAGATTTTCTACATGGTAGGTCATTGCTAAAATTAGCAGCCCAAGCTTATACAAATCACACACTACTGACTTCAAAAAGGAAGGATACAATTATAAAATGTAGCCTCTGATATACAAAAAAAAAATTAAAAAAAACAAACCAGATGGAAGCTTTTCATGATAGGCATATTAAAGCTAGAAATAACCAGACAAATTTCCTCCAGATCTCAATTTCAACTGTCTTAAAATGAAGAAGTATACAAAAACAAATATCAGTGCCAAATATGCTATTATTGATATACTGTGTCCACACAAGTATATATATATATATATATGTATAGATAGATAGATAGATAGATAGATAGATAGATAGATAGATAGATAGATAGATAGATAGATAAACAGATAGATAGATATGTATGTATGTATTTGCATATGTGTGTGTATGTATGTGTGTTTGAATGTATGCACATTTCTATTCATTTGCAAATGTATATATATACGCATACATATATAGAGAGATATAAGTATATATAAGCACACATACACACACATATGTGTGAGTGTAGATAACTATATATATATGTGTGTGTGTGTGTATGTATATATATATATATATGTATGTATGTGTATATATATATATATATATATATATATA